>NC_091117.1:126434415-126766201 GCF_040183065.1 Periplaneta americana
TAAGTTATCCATACAAAAAAAAAGCAAACAGATAGCAACATTGCAACACCTGTACACATAACTGTAGCGGTTGTGTCGTAAAATTATATGTGTAACTGCACGAAAGATTCAGTAACCTAAGGCGTCATTGGTGGCTGTGCAATTCATACTTCCCGTTCTAGTCTTGCTTCCAGCATGCTTCTACAGTCACTGAATGCACGGTTGCCACGTCTTCCTGTCGCACATCTTGTTATCGATCTTCAATAAAATTACGGCCAAACCGTCAATGTTATGCAACAAAATCAATAAAGGCATGTTTGTTGGTATTTGTTCTACAAAATTTCACATCACCTTTCCGTCACCCGTTTTTCTGGAATACGCATCCTGAAATTCAAATAAGAATGCTACTTTTCTTAAAACCTGTTTGCAAAACACACAATAATCTTACACTGTTATGTTTAACTCACTACCCTCATACGTACGTATGCACATACGCACACACATACATACATGGGCGGGCGGGCGGGCAGGCAGACAGATAGACAGTAAGGTAGAAAGTACCATAGAGCAGTCTATCTACGTGGTATTGATTATTTTTTGCAATATATGTAATGTTACTAATTCCACATATTAATCTAAACCTTGATCATTATAGTATAATGTTAAAAAGAAACAGGAAGTAAATAAACACAGGAAACGTTTCATTTTGCTGTATATTCAAGTCGTTAAATTTGAATTAATTTCGCATTAGCTTATTACTTTCAATGACACTCAAAATACACACGAGATCCTTATCGTAATAAATTACCTACAATCATCATGTATTAAGAGTTAAACTAGTAGTCTATGAACATACAGTACATCTCATTTTTACGCTTGATACTAAAAACTCTGCAGTTTAACATTTATTCTACAACATAAACGTGAAGTTACATTAAATAAACAAATGCTATATCGTATTATGTAGGCCTATATATACATGTATAATATATAATCCGTTCTAGGAAACAACACTGCCCTTAACTTTAAAACTGACATACAATCTAAACAATTCCTGAAATTTATGTGTTATTGTACTCACTGTAACTCTTCTGTTACGCACATGAGATTTGAATTTTTAAAAATAAGTGTTTGTTTACAAGTTATTGATTCGCATGGGAGAAGAAAGGTAGATCCCGCGCTTTCTTAACTTCGGTTTTAGAAGTGAGTCGAACACCACAACGCTCCGGCTACCTTCTATCCGAGAAATCAGTTCTTTAGGATGATCCTGAGTGAATCTCAGAATCGTTCTAAAAACTATGACGAGATGAAAAATCGCCCGAGCTTGAATTCGACCTTTTCCATACTATAATCTGTACATAATTTCTGTGATATGTTAATTCATAGGACTACATATTGAGTACACTATGTACAAAATTTGTCCAAAAATTTGGGATAAATCTTTGTATACACTGCTAGATAGTATGAAAGAAACAGCTATTTTTTCCTGTATTAAGGACGTTAAAAACCTTTATGTCAGCGAAAATACGAAAATCGGGTTTTGCGGCATTCCCTTACTTTCTCCCTACTTTTGTTTTTGTTAGAAAGTCAAACAATGTTGTCATTTTTAAATGATCACACTTACTATAAGCCTTCTACAACACGATCTTGAGATCTCTCTTTCCTGGAACACACATTTTGATGATCACTGATGATATCTAATTATTAATTGAATAACTCTAAGATATTAATGACTATTATTCAAAGACTATGAGGTGATAATATGGTAACAATGTAACACTGATCGAATAGTAAGTAGCAGGAGATAAGAACATCAGATTTGAAATGTTCAGAAAAAATTCTTAGAATCCGTCTGGATCCAACGTGGATCCGTGTTGTGAAGGTTCGTCACATGACAGCTTCGCTTGAGTCTCTGTTATCCGTCAACAACACAAAAATGTGGATACAAGTGCCTTTAATATAAGGAGTTAATCCTATATCAAATTAAGGTAATCAATGCTGAATTCATCCAGATCCCATTCTCTGACGCCATGTTTCATGGAGCTATTCAAGTGCATCGGGGGTGCGTCGGGGAGGGTTGTGTCGCCCTACAAGATACACCGGTGTTATAGACATGTAAATACAGTTAGTCTATAATGGTGATATAATAAAGGCTCTAACCAATATTGTTATGTAGCTACATGACATTAAAACCAACCCCCACAAAGAATATCACGGTTAATTCAACCCCCATCGCTCAATTTACCCCCCAGAGTTGGGGAGTCTGAGAACAACAAATGACCCCAGCGTTTCTTTTTACCCCGATCACCGGGCTGTAACGGCGTTATGGTTCCTTTTAAAAAGAATGGAATCGAGTTGATACTGTGAACGAATTACTCAGCCCATATTGTGCTCCATCTTGCACGCTCCAACGCCCGGATTGTGGGGAGCAGACATGGAAGGAGGGCCTCCGACCCTATAGCAGACCCAGGGATGCTTATTTCTTGGCCCCCAAGGAGTCACTACCATACTTCATCTGAATGTCGTCGACAAAACGTATTCTATTCTAGTTTTTAGGTTGGTTTCCTGAAGGAAAACGAGCATTGGGAGATTATCATCCATACGCATAATACTTGTGTGTGTGTGTGATCCTTAATACAATATTTCATTCGATTTTAACGAACTTTTCAATCACAGGTTTTTCTTTTTGTCTGAATATACACAGCAGTTCTAGATCTTATAAACAAGAAGAATGCCAATTTTGTTATTAACACAACAGTCCTTTAGATTTAGATCATTTAAGTAGTCGTTGATTGTAAGTAATAACAGGACACCAGAAGGATTTTCCTGTCCTGGGTTTGAAAATTATGAATTGTATTTTGCAGCTCCTTGAACTGACTTAGAAACTGAATTGTTTTAAAATACAAACTCATAGAAATGCGTGCAATGGAATTCATTTAAATTATACATCAACATAATGATATTTTTTAAACATATGCACAGAATATTGCATGTTGGTTTTTTAACTTACAAACTAGAACATTTCATTATACCCGATACGCGTCTGGTGAAACACGAAGTAATTACTCTATCTGACAGCGCCCTTGTGTTCTTTCGTCTCATTGTGTTTCTGTATAAATACATGAATCATTCGAAAATTAGTGGCTACACTTTAATTAAGGATGCACACTTATTTATTCATAATTAATATACTTAGATTTCCTAAAATTAATCTACCCCAGTATCTTAGATAAAAGATCATAGTATCGTAGTATCAGGGATTCTTAACCGGAGAATACGGAGGATGATCAAGAACTGTGGTCGACAAAGATTCCGTCATATAAAGGGGAAGGTAGGAGGAGGATGCTACTCAAGCTGCTTAATATTGGATGAACAAGTGATGACTAAAGAGAGGAGATCATGCCTTACCCCTCCGCCCTATTTGTGTATTTGGGGGTTAACTCGCGAATCACGAAATGTCGACCACTGCTCTAGAATTTCCGAGTTCACCTACCACTTGGGCAGCCACTTGGCAACGAGCACCATGGGTCGGGTATTCAAGAGATTTTGACGTTTTCGGATCATTGCTGATCGTAAATGGTGATCAAAAATGTGACTGTAATATGCAGCACCACACGCGATTCAATTCGAAGAGAATGAGTGCTTAAATACACCATGGGTAGTAAAAATAAAACTTAAGTACTTTCTCAAGGTTTGTACCTATGAGCATGAGCACCTTCTGTGACTATATGCTCGTAACCACTAGAACATACTCATTTTCGTAAGAATAAAAACATTCTACCTAACGCGAATATATAACTTACTAATCTCAATAGCCTTCTTGATCATTTAAAAGTTAGTATATACTCGTGTTATATATCTTCTTTGACCACATCGCAACGTGATGCTCAATTTTTTTTATAGACTTTCACAAGCTGTCGGCATGCTGTAGTGGCTTGTGGCTGGTTTTTGTAAATTTTGATAATAAATAAATAAACAAACAAACAAACAAATAAATAAATAAAGAACATGAAAGGGAGAGTATTAGAAAAGTGACATTAAGAAAACAAGAAATAACAAAATAATACTGGGAAACCGTCATTAACGAGATGTTGAAGGAAGATTGCAATCAATTTCTAGAATTACAGGTATGTTAATAGTACTTTTTATTGTGGAGTAGTATATCTTTCATTGCATTTATTAACTTGTATTCACTTCAAACTTACTAGCAATAAAATAAATAAATAAAATAAAATAAATTGCATTTTGCAATTCATATTTTACAAAATAAACTGTACTTATAAAATTGAGAATATACCAGCGTTTATTCTTAACAAAAAATGAGTATATATTCTGTACAAGATGGACACTAGAGTATATTCTACTATTCTTCTATGTTATGAGTATGTAATTAAAAATGAGTAGGTAGTCAAATGTTTTTATTCTTACTAACAAGAGTATTTACTAAAAAAAAAAGCCTAGTATATATTATATGCTCATTTTTATCCTTATCACCCCATTATTATAAACAACAATAAACATAACTTTGAGGGGTCTTGTTCTTGTCTACATAAATCTTTCTTTTATTTACTTATTTACTCATTTATTTACTTGTTTATTTATTTTTTACATATCTTTTATTTATTTCATTTTATTTATTTTGCCTTGGGAATCCTGATAGCAACGGATCGAGTTTCATCCAAGGTTATGTTATGTCTAAGGAAGCGTTCTCCTTCACATTCATAACATTGTAAATGTACTCTTTGCATTCTTTGCCACATCTGTTGCTGTGTGGAACCCACTGAGCGTAGAAGTTTATTATTTATTCTTAAAGATGTAAATGATTCTAGGAGGAACAATTCCAACTTCTTTCCATAGTCTACACATGTCCAGCAACAACCTGTATTGTAATGAAACATATTTTCTCGTATTTTCTAACCATTCTTTGTAACTGATTTACCCTCATTTTTATTTATAATTTACATATCTAGTTAGTTACTTTCTAATCACATAATTCCGAATTATACCCATTCTCGTATACCTGTTCACATTCTACCTCATCAGCTTGTAGTTTACTAATGTCTCTCCTGGATTACTTGCACAGCTTTCACAACCATATAAATGGACGGAGTAAGAGGTATACATTCATAAAAATTGATCTTAGTATGTACCTTTCCTACTTTTATTCTTTAATTTGTCTTTAATGCTATTATTAGTTTTATAACTTAAGTTACAGCCCAAATATTTCAAGCGAGTTATTTGTCCTATAACTTTATCAGCAGAGTTAATGGATAAAAATCGACTACAATTTATAATTAAGGGGTTAAATACAGCTTACAGCAGTAAAATTTTGGAAATATTCAACTTTTTTTTTCCTTCATTACTGTATCTTGTACAACAATGAAAATTAGTATGTGTAAAATACTGTCCTTCTGCTATATAAAAAATATATTTTTACGATTTAAAAAAAAAATTATTTACATTTTAGTTTTTATTTTATTTTATTTTTTTTTTTTTTCAAAATTCATTTCACTGTGCAGTGATAAAGCGTTTCCCACATAACTCAAACACTATCCAACATTCCGTGATGCAATTTTTTGTGTATTTATGCATGTCATATCTGCAATATTATGCACGATCACTTCTCTACCTTTGATAGATTGTCTGATAAAAAATAAATTCATTTTAAAAATGGTCAAATATTAGTATTTTCTTCTAACACAAAATCAAAAAAAAAAATTATTGATTAAGAAATGTAGTTGAAAGAGCATGATATTGTACACATGAGTTTCAGCAATAAAATAAAAGCGAGAGAACATGAAAACGTTAACAAGTTTATGAGTTATGAGGGACACGCTTCATCATTGCACAGTGAACTGCCAACATTCTGAATTTTGAAAAAAAATAAAATAAAAAGTATATAAATAATTTTTTAACCGCAAAAGTATTTTTTTCATATAGCAGAAGGACAGTATTTTACACATACCAATTTTCATTATTGTATAAGATACAGTAATGGAGAAAAAAAAAGTTAAATATTTCCAAACATTTTACTGCTGTAAGCTGTACCTAACCCCTTAAAGCGAAGTAGGATGTATATTAAAACATTTTTATTGTTTCAAATTTTTAATTTATTCTTAAGACGGATACCACATAAGTTGAGTTACACCCTGTATGTATTTATATTTATTCGTTGTCCCCTTCCTCCTCCTAAAAAATCTGTGGGCAGTCATGATGCTGTATGTCATACGAATAGGAAGAACCTCAACAATATGCGTTACGTGCTTAATGTTGGGGAATGCTGTAGTGGGTGTTGTAAATTAGGGTACCGAAGCACGACGGAATATGGCATTCTACAAGTATACGATGCCGTTAAGTGGGCTTGAGTTGTGTTTACGGTCGTTGAACTGATTCAGACAATTGTCTTTTATGTGCTTCCGTATTTTCAGACAGTACATTAACAATGCATTTGAATGTCTTGAATTACCTCACTACTAACTCGAGAACTTTGCCCCAAAACGGGATGATTTATTGATAATTAACAATATGTCTAATAAATTATTCGTTAATTAGATCCGCAGTCGTAACTGACATTCAAACGGAAACAGTAGCACTGAAAAACACTATAAATTTACAACTGAAATATTTGGTGATAATACGAACAATGACAAGAGTAATCAATGATGGTAGTGATTATGATGATTGTCTTGTTGCGGTAAAAATTATCCCATTGATAGTGGTAATAAACATCGTAGTGGCGGTGATAATAATTATGACCAAATGGTGATGAAATAGCGAAATTGATTATATATATATATATATATATATATATATATATATGTATGTATTATAGATGATGGTGGTGAAGAGGTGAAGATAATATGGTGAGACAATAGTCATTATGGTGTAACAATGATAAAGGTGGAGATGGTGGTGTTAATATTGTTGGTGGTAAAAGATAGAATTTTTTACTTTCACAATTTAATTTTCGTTTACAGGCAAGGGAGGTACTGTTTGTCATTCTTCCTATGGATATTGACCGATCCTTGTGAAGTATAACTGACGAAGACCTTCTGACGTAATTCGGGTAACATAACAAAATCCCATTCTGCTTTGCAATTTTATTATAACGTATATATGCATATATATATATATATATATATATATATATATGTTTTTGTGTATTTATACGTAGGCCTAAATGAATGAAACTTTACTATTAACGGATTTGCATCTCCTCGCTATATTATCCCATATCTGACAATAGGTCTCCTAATATTTGTTTTTTCTTCACTACCGAACAATAAAATAGATATTGAAACGGTAAAATAAAACCTAATTTCAAATGTTCTGCTGTAATGTATATAGACTGTGTGTATCTATTTGTGTAAATATAGGCCTATAGACGCACGTTATGGGAAAGCAACAGAGTTGATGGAATCCCCATTGAATTGGTGAAATGCTTGGGTGAAGACAGAAGGATATTCTATCATTATGAACGAAACAGATGAGCAAGCAGAATGGCTGAAGATTTTACCAAGACAGTGTTGCTACCAGTACCGAAGAAAATTGATGCCAAGAAATGTAACGAGTTCAGAACTATTAGTAGTAGTAGTAGTATTTATTTATTTAACCTGGTAGAGATAAGGCCGTCAGGCCTTCTCTGCCCCTCTACCAGGAGATTCCAACAACAATATCAACAATAAAATTACAATTAGTATTAAATTTACAATTACAATTACAAATAATATTACAGTTAGTATTAAATTTACAATTACAATAAAATCAAAGTACGAAAAGATTACCTGAATAATTAAAGCTAGATAATTTATCATAGAGAAACAAAGAATATTTTATATTTACTGAATTACAAATTAAATGTAGAATAACAAAATTGTATAGTGATGAAATTACTGAATATTGAAATATTTTGTGATAGATTAAAGAAAATATTTACAAGTAATCAATTACTGACCAAGTGCCTAGTAATCAACCTGGTATGGCAATTGGCGAAGATTCTTCTGCGAATAATGAATCAATTTTTGTATTCCAAGATGGAAGGACAGTTGGAAGGAGATCAATTTGGTTTGAGGAAGGGAAAAGGTACGAGAGACGTAACTGGATTGCTGCGAACAATCCGCGAAAGATATCTACAGAGGAATGAAGAAGTGTATATAGTAATTGTGGACATAGAAAATGCATTTGGCTCAGTGGATTGGAACAAAATTATGGGGATTCTGAATAAAATTGACGTGGATTGGAAAGAGAGTATACTGTTCAGTAATCTTCATATGAAACGAGTCAAAGCCAGGATAGAAGAATAAATGCCAGTAGGAAGTGAAATAGGTGGAGTAGTACAAAAAAGATTACCATTATCACCTACATTGTTCAACATCTGCTTGGAGGATTTAGTGAAGAACTGTTTTAGAACATAGGAGGGGTGATAGTAGGAAAAAGAAGAATAAAGTGCATAAGATTTGCTGATGATATGGCGTTGTTAGCAGAAGAGGAGACGATACTAAGGGATATGCTAGTGAAGCTAAACGACAGCTGTGAGCAGTGTGAGATGAAGATAAATGCAAATAAGACGAAGACCATGGTTATCGGAAGAAAACTAAAGAAGGTAAACGTGCGAATACTAAATGAGGCAGCAGAGGATGTGAACAGCTTCAAATACTTGGGATGTACTACAAGCAGTAATATGAGCTGCAGCCAGGAAGTCAAAAGGAGGATAACAATGGTAAAAGATGTTTTAACAGAAAAAGGAGCTGACCTCTGGAAAAAGAACTAAGGAAGAGACTCGTGAAGTGTTTTGTGTAGAGTGTGACATTGTATGGGGAAGAAACATGGACAGTACGATGAAGTGAAGAGAAGCGACTAGAAGCATTTGAAATGCATTTATGTACTTAAAATTGCTTCAGTGTCTACTAAAATAAAATATATGCAGTAAAGATTATTTCTTAGATGAAGTGTTATTTGAGTTGCAGCTTTATTCCTGCAAAATAAGATAAATTAAATATTTTTATTAAGTTATTTTACGACGCTTTATCAACTTCCTAGGTTATTTAGCATCTGAATGAGATGAAGGTGATAATGCCGGTGAAATGAGTTCGGCGTCCAGCACCGATAGTTACCCAGCATTTGCTCATATTGGGTTGAAAGAAAACCTCGGAAAAAACCGCAACCAGGTAACTTGCCCCTACTGGAAATCGAACCCGGACTATCATTTATAAACGACAAGAAACTTCATTGAGTCAAATTACCTTGTTTTCACAGAAAGCTAACGAACAATAATATAACCGGGCAATTGTTTTAAAACACATATTCAGCAATCACATAATCGTCCCTCCTCTGGCAAACTAGCGAAAGTGAAAATAAGCGCCCCTACACTTAAGGTCTATATTGTACTAAGTACTAAGTACAATACAGACCTTAAGTGCAGGGGCGCTTATTTACACTTTCGCTAGTTTGCCAGAGGATTATATATAATTCTCTGTTAATATGTTTATAATTAAAAAATCTCGTCTTTGTAAGTATTTCGAGAGGGAGGAAATTTATAAAACGATAAAATGTTTACTATAGACCTTTGCTCTAAAATCTGCAAAATAAATTATATATATATATATATATATATATATATATATATATATATATATATATATAAATGCCAAAAAAACTCTAAATGTGCCAACTAAACCTGCTTAATTTGAATCTAAAGGTATGATCAGCAAAGATATTTAATCTTTTCATTATAAGCAGTGAATAAAAATATGCATTTGCATAAACTTCCACAATCTTATATCTCTTACAGCGCAAGCATTATGTCCAGACACTCCACCACTCTTCCTACAGAACTGCGCACGAGATCGGATGAGTCTACTTACGAATTATAGAGGAATGGGCTAGTCTTTGCCTCGAACTCTGTAGACACACGCCCGACCTTCCCTTCTACTCCTACCTCCTCTGCAGAAACATTGTTCTCGTACTGCACATCGTGAGTGTCTTGACAAAATGCATGAGCTGTACATATTATAGACCGTGTGCTGTCTTACTTTGTCAGATATTAAAACTAAATCGTCAGCATAGGAAAAAACTTTAATCAACTCCATCCAGTGCTAATTCCTTGATGCAATGTAATTAATTTGAAAAGATAAACTTCATTTCGGGAAGACTACTTTTAGATCTCGCTTCACTTTAATTTTCTGTGCAAGATTCAGTCACTGCGAGTTCCCGGGGGGCAACCGAAAACGCAACGTGCAATATGTGCGTTGCTACTCGCTAGATTGTTTTTAAAAGTGACGCAGAGCTACGGCAAAAGCCATTGTCCAAAGTGTCAATACCACAATCAACAGAATCTATAGCATTCTCTGGCTATTGGAAAGAATAGAGTGGGTCTACACATCATGGCCCGGAGTGACTACCTCATCGTGTACACTCCCCCTCTTCAGCTGCGGCACGATAAAGTATGTTTCAATCAGTCAACCTGCAGAACATTGAGAGCAGGGTCGTTTGCTCAGAAACCAGACAATTTTGAAGCAAGTTGCTGATTCCAAGATAAAAATGAAGTATTTTATATGCATTTGCTCGTGGTATTCATAAATTTTGAATTATTTTAATCTTCTTTCCAGTATCCTGAGAAATTCACTGAATACTAATTTTGTTAATGGGAAAGGACATGTTCGGTTTTATGTTTTGAAATGATTATTAAAAAAATTCTATGTTTTTTCCAAGTCCGTAAATGTAATAACAAGTAAGGTTACACAAAACATTCTATGAGAAAATACCGGAAACTAAAGGTTTATATAATATACTCCAAATATTTATTAAGCAATCACTAAAAGCTTTGAAATAAATACAAAAACAGAAAATTACTTATTCGGTGTTGATTAAAACTTGTAGGCCTATATTATTCTATTAAGATAATCGATGAAGAGGAAGGCAGGATAGGCTACGGGACGAGTTAAATAGGTTGAGGGACACAACGATAGCACAATGAAAGTGGCGCCAGAATGTTGGGTGACTGGATTAAATATTTGGATTGTTACACAACGAAATGGTGAGAAAATTGAAGGGAAGGTACATGAGCGAATTGTTAGCTAGATGAATAGAAGAGTTGGATGAAAAATGTAAGATATAATAATGAAAGGAGAAACAAGTGATGGGACGGAGGTATTGAAAGCTTGGAAGAATAAAGAATGAAACTATGAAACGATGAAACAATGCAAGGGAAGACAAATGGGTGAATGGTTAATGATTAAGTGGATGGATGGATAGATGGATGGATGGATGGATGGATGGATGGATGGAAGACTGTGACGAGTAATGGAAGAAACGATGACTGAACAATGAAAATAAGAGGCAGGTGAGAGGATGATCGAATAGAAAGAAGATGTTAGAAGAGATGGAAAGAATTGTAAACTTCGAAGTTACCACCACGTAGCGGATATCTAGCAGTGAAAATAATGAAAAAAGAAATTCTTTTGAAATGTTTGCAATTTTGCGCCTTTTAAGCAAAATTCCAATGTCAATAAAACTCGTTACAATGCTGTGCTCGAGGTTTCGGGTTCGATCCCGACCCAGGTCGATGGAATTTAAGTGTGTTTAAATGCGACAGGCTCGTGTCAGTAGATTTACTGGCATGTAAAAGAACTCCTGCGGGACAAAATTCCGATACACCGGCGACGCTGATATAACCTCTGTAGTTGCAAGTGTCGTTAAATAAACCATAATTTTTAATACGAATTCTCAAGCTACAGTTACAATAATTTATTGTATAACACGCCAATTGAGGCGATTTTCGTAAAACTATTGTTCAGATTTTATTTCGTTCTGTGCTGTTATTTTCTTGATGAAGAAATCCTGTACGTCAACTTCACGGACCTTCAAACATGATTTCTTTACATACATACATACATACATACATACATACATACATACATACATACATACATACATACATACAGTCCACACCTGTGGAGTAACGGTCAGCGCGTCTGGCCTCGAAACCAGGTTTTTTCCGGGATTTTCCCTCAACCTAATACAAGCAAATGCTGGGTAACTTCCGGTGCTGGACCCCGGACTCATTTCACCGGTTCACCGGCATTATCACCTTCATTTCATTCAGACGCTAAATAATAACCTAGATGTTGATACAGCGTCGTAAAATAACTCCATACATACATAATACATACATCGCACGCACGCACACACACACAAAATGGGACCGGTCCCACTCCAGCTTCTAGCTAACAAAATTTATTGGAGGGCGACGAGTGATCATAGGTCAGCGTACACGGACGAGTCCATGTGAAATCGGAAATCAAAAACTTACAAATTTGTAATCCTTAAAAAAAAAAAAATTATAGCTGTGTGTAGAGGGACAGGAGATACTTTTACCACAGTCTAGTATATACAGTCACGAAGCTTGAGTTGTGAGGGTGCTAGGAACAATAGACTGTGCCGGTACTATTTCGTATTGTCTGTAACGAGGCGATATTAGCGATCCTAGTGGTTAGCAGCTATCTATGGATGCATATTTACTACGTATTGAGCTTCGTGACTGTATATACTAGACTGTGATTTTACCCTGTGTAGTATTGTCCTCGTTTAAGACCATTAGATTTCTTGATGTAATGTGTTAAATTTATCGCATTCCCTAAAATCGCCAATTTGAAGGGGCATAAATTTGAAAAGGCTTATGATGGACATTCCGCAAAAGTTCACAATATACAATTTTCGTAACAATGTGTACACTAGGCCTATAACTTTTAATAACTTTGATGGTGAGATGGAAAAATAAAGCATATTTTAAAAGCTTCCAAATATATTTCTTATATTGCTTGATTCTGAAAGAAATGTCTTTTTCTGAACAAAATTAACCCATAATTGTAGAATATTCATTTAGGACTTATTACACGTATTTAAGTATTTCTGGATACAAGACTGTGTTGAAATACACGTCATGCCTTCCAGTTTTGTCCTACATATCGCACTCCCCAGTAAAACAGTGCAGTAACTCGAACATTGTGATTTGTAGATATATGTTATTTCGTAGTAAAATATTGCTGTAAAATATTTTAATAAATAGGTACCAAAACCGTTTCTAATTTACCATTTTATTATTACAAATCAAATCAACAAAGAAAAAAATAATCTAAAAATAGGAGCAAAATAATAACATAAATTATTACAATTGTTGGCCTCGGTAGTGTAGTTGGTATACCGCTAGTCTTCTATGCTCGAGGTTGCGGGTTCGATCCCGACCCAGGTCGATGGCATTTAAGTGTGTTTAAATGCAACAGACTCAGATCCAGTAGATTTAATGGCATGTAAATCCTGTGGGACAAAATTCCGGCACACCGGCGACGCAGATATAACCTCGCAGTTGCGAGCGTCGTTAAAAAAAAAACATAATTTAAATTTTTATTATAATTTCATACCTCCAATCAGTAAACAGTGTTGGAAAAAATTTACAACTGTAATACGTGATTTTCGACATACGACAGTATTTTACTGAGAGTTCGATATGTAGGTGTAAGCTATTTGTTCGCATTAATTTTTCAGTAATATGTACGACATTAAATTACAATAATTATTATTGTACTCCAGTGCTGAAATGTAGTCTTCGAAATCTTTCAGTATCATCGATTCAAGAATTGTTTTCCGAATTATTTTCAAATTGCAATAAAATTCCACTTAATAGGAGAGAAATATTTTCTTAAGAAACACACCATCAATTGAGATCACACAAGCTTCTTTGTCAGCATATTCCAAGCAGCAGCTTTCTTTCAAGTAGTTCCATGGAAATTCAAAGTGACTAATATGCAGAAAACGTGATGGATATCTGCTGCGTAGCTCGCATTGCAAATTGCCGCGCGCTGGTAATTATCATTAATTCAATTCACGATAAAAGTGCCATGAGAATATTAATATAGATCTCTCACGATGCTAATATCTAGAATCAGGACAAAGTGAGCAGCATTTCTGAGCAAATTCTTATACGCTGAATTTGTAATATGCATTTTGGTTGTAGGCTATATTTCTTAAGTATTACTAACATTCTGAATTTTTCTTAACTTAACGTTGGCTGAAAGACAGGATCGTGCGTTTATATCACGCCTTAGTGGACTAGGATAAAATTATGAAGTTCTTGAAAAAAATCCCTTGCCTAAATGCTATTTATTTAGGCCCAGCAAACGTCGATTTAACGTGGTGTTCTTCTTTTTGTATACAAAGGACCAAATTAATTTCAAAATGGTGCAAGCGAATACTGAATTCTTGTTTGAAATATTCTTACTACAAAAATATGTGTCACAAAGGTAACACGTACTTTCTCATTATAAGTCTAACGCGCTTCGTAACAATTTAATTTCATGATTATGTCGTCAATTATATTACAAATTACAGTTTATCTTGAACTAACGAATGTACACTAGGAAACAGCTTTCGCTTAGCAGGCGTACGGAGCCCTATGGAAAGTAAAGTAACATGGGCAAGTAATAGTTCGCCCAACAGAACCTCAACAATCGGAAATAAAATCGTTCGACTTATGGCTACATTACATTACAGATATCATTTATTGGTTTGCCTCACAGTAAGTGCTGGAACTATTGACCTGTTATCGCTAATGCACATTTCACACAGGTATTATGAAAAGATTTCTAGACACACGCTGGATTTTGTATGGGCCTATATCGATAGAATTGAAACCTAGGCACATGATTCGATTCATTCAATTTGTGAATGACTATTGTCGTGAACAATACAATCGCTATCTAAGCTAATGTCTTGGATACATTTGTCTGTTGAGCTGACTTTCTTAAAGATTTCGTTGGAGACTATTCCAGTCTATAGCCTGTTAAAGAGATTTTCTTCAGTTAGAACGCGATTTATGCGCCTTATTTTCTGTTCAAAATGAACAAGATTCACTTATTTTTTCACTAATTTATGGATTATTGCAGAGATTCCCAACCTTTTTTGACTGACGACACACTTTACTGAACGCGCACGATATCGCGACACAATTATATGATTTTATTAATAATAATAATAATAATAATAATAATAATAATTTTTTTCTGGAGAGAAAGGTGGTGGAACTTTCTGTAGAATATTTTATAGCAGATGGGGAGATGTTTACTGTTTAGTGCACGGGAATTTTTTCGTTTTTATCCTCCTTTTCGTCGAACTAAGACTTTCAAGATCTAAACGAAATTCAAAGAAAAATTATATTAAAAACATAGTTATTCACACATATTTCGATTCCATGATGAAAAATGCAACAAAAAGGTGCCGGAACGCCGTTGCAGCGCGTTCCGCCAGAAAAAACTCTGATAACTTCTATGTAGTGTCGGACATCCAGTGTTGTAGATAGGTTGGTGTTAACACGCAATCGAAAATTGTAAAAGAACAAGCAGCAACTTGAGTGGCATTAGAAAAATACAAAGGTATAATGTCAAAAATCCCAACCTATCTATGTGGATGTTCGATAAAAAAAATGTATTATCGTTTTTGAAAACTCTCCTATTTAAATTAATGTGAAGTCTGCGCTTGGTGAGTTGCACAGACTTAATCTACAGTATACGTGGCCTTATGGTTGAAAAATTAAACTGAGCATTGTTGCAGGTGTTCACATTTCATTGGTAAAGTCTGTCTCAAAATAAAATGTATCATAATATCAAAGACTTCATTGCAAATAAAAACGCGTTATAAAAACACTTTCTGGATCGCATAACATTTATTTTTGACTTCCAAAGTTTCGCGACACACCGGTTGGGAACTCCTGGATTATTGAATCGGATGATTTTTGAACCCCATTGCTATAGAAATAGAGCGCGACACTTTTTTTGTACGATTTTTTCATAATATACGTATACAAAATAAAAATTCATTATTTTAATGTGTGCTCCAGTTTCACGAACTAAACTCAACTGCACTAAATGGTAGTCAGCTGTACCTTCAGCCTGTGTTATCTGTCCATACTACGCAACACAAAATCTCCACACGCTTGATCCCGTGGAAATGTGCACACTATTTCCTGGCAGTCCTTTTCGATTTGTAAGAGTAAAAGGCCGACGGCATTTACCTAAGCGAAACCGGTTTCCTACCGAATATTCTGCATTGTAAAAAAAAAGACATGCCTATACATAAATTTTAATTACGTATGGACTTCGTTTTCTGTATTGCACACAAAAGACATTCTTTGTAATACTAAAATTCAGACATTTGACTCCATTTATAAATGTTACTCTTTAATATTCGTATGTTACATACATACATACATACATACATACATACATACATACATACATACATACATACATACATACATACATACATACATACATACATACATACATACATACGTACGTACGTACGTACATAGATTCTTGTACTTCATAGGTTAGGAATAGGAAAATAAGTTAGACTAAGAAGTACTCATATTATCTTGGCAGTTACACATAGTAGATGAACTACACTAATCCATATTTAATCTAGAACGGCAACATAATAATATATAATGTAAATGGATTATGTACTTGAAGGTAAACCTAGGCATGTAGTATTACTTCTCATTTGTAATGGAACATGCTCCTCAAAAAAGGTACATACATACATACATACATACATACATACATACATACATACATACATACATACATACATACATACATACATACATACATACATACATACATACATACATACATACATACATACATACATACATACATACATACATACATACATACATAATTATTTTTCACAAATTTACCTAGCATGTGCATGATAATAATTTCTATGTTTGTATTTATGAAAATCGGCAATTAGAGATCCAAGAAGATTGACTAATTTTGATATTCAGTATAGAAGCATATTCTAGACTTTACAGCAGTAGAATATTTCGCTTTAAAACTATCATAGTGGAAATAGTTCAACGAAAACATTAGACTCGAGATTAACTGCAACACTTGCAAGAATTGGACCGGATTGCATAGATTTTGCTTTAGTCTCAACACGATTTATATTTGTGGGGTTCTCCGCATCTAATCCAATTCACCCCCTGACCCTAATAGCACCCTTTCCCGCACGCCCATAGCAGTACAACACACATTACACTATAGCCTATTAGGAGCAACATAAAGAGTGCATTAGCAGAGCCCTGGCGAGTAGTTCCGCTAGGTTAAACAGAGCACAATCACACTGCTGCTTGCTGATGGAGAGCCAAGACAGAATAACAACAGGTTTGCTGAAATGTGTTTTTATCTTGAATTCAATGTTATATTTTACTATTCATTTGGTTGCTTTTAGAAGGCGGCAGATTGTGCAGCGACTCATGTTTAATGCTCCCGCTTCATCATTCTCGCAGGTGAATTCATTTTCAAAAAAGTGAAATTTTTATATTTCTACAATTAAGATTAATCCTCAGTACTTAAAATGGTTTACTTATCGTCATTTATTACAAAAAAACACTTCATGTTGTTGTTGTGGGAAGTATTTTTGTAGACGAATTTTTACTGTAACTCCATACATTATCACGTTTATCACCATCATCATCATTATTGTCATTCTATACCTTCATCACATTTACTTGTTTAGGGAATTCAGTTTGTCAGAATAATAATCATTGTTACCATAACAGATATATTCTGTAGGACCAAAAATTAATCTTTACGTTATCAGAGTACGTTTCAATGTTCAGTATGCTCAATATAGCTATTTAGCACGTCATCATAATCATCACCATCGCATAGTTACAAAATATCTGAGTCGTCACCTTCGCCTTCTTTTTTTTTAAGTAGGTTATTTTACGACGCTTTATAAACATCTAAGGTTATTTAGCGTCTGAATGAGATGAAGATGATAATACCGGTGAAATGAGGCCGGGGTCCAGCACCGAAAGTTACCCAGCATTTGCTCATATTGGGTTGAGCGAAAACCCTGGAAAAAGCCTCAACCTGGTAACTTGCCCCGACCGGAAATCGAATCCGGGTCACCTGGTTTCGCGGCCAGACGCGCTAACCGTTACTCCACAGATGTGGACTCGTCTTCTTCGAAGTTGTCATAATCATCATAGTTTTGACATCATCATTGTCGCCTTCATCATCTTCATAACCTTCATCGACTTTATCATATTCACTGTCGTCATCATCATCATCTAGAGCTTCACCATCATCACTGTCGATCATAATTATCTTCGATGCCATAGATAATTAGAAAACGAACTAATCTGCAAGTCTGAATATAGGCTATGTAAATTTAATCGGAAATGTGTTATTCAAAGCAGTTGTTTAACAGGTAATACAATTTTGCAAAAAAAAAAAAAAAATCTTAAAATGTAATATACGGTACTAAATTGTATTATCATAAGACTGAAGTGAATTAATTTACTAATTTCAGATTATCTCTAATTTTTGCACGGAAAGCTTCCTGGATCTGAAAGACCATTCAGGGTGCGATTGATCACGTGAGTTTTGGAAGGTTTTTAATTGTAACTGGTGTATTAATTACACCCACATTTACTAATTTAAATTGAATAAGGACTATATAAGTATTCGCTTTACAAGTTGGTCAAATGTCAATGGAAAATGACAAAAGCAATAATAGAAAAAACTATTAGACTTCAAATAAAAGATAAGTAAATATTTTTTATTTCAATTTAAAGCATACGTATTCTGACAATAAGTTATTGTGTTACTTCATTCGGATAATTATATATTTTTACGAAAAAATTATTTTTTCAAATATCGTTTAATTCTTTCTGTTGACATATTTCGGCAATGATAGAATAGAATAGAATAGAATAGAATAGAATAGAATAGAATAGAATAGAATGCAATAGAATAGAATAGAATAGAATACAATGCAATAGAATGGAATAGAATAGAATAGAATAGAATAGAATGTTTTATTTTCGCTGGCAGAGTTAAGGCCATAAGGCCTTCTCTTCCACTCAACACGCCTTAATACATTAGTAATATACATATTTAAATTATGAATATCTACAATAAACTAAGATTTTCAGCAATATTCTTCGTTAAATTTTAACATTTTGTACATGTTTACTTAATTTGAGATAAAGCAATGTAAGTAGCTTGGTAGGGAAGTAAGTAGGTGGTTAGAGAGGTAGGATGTTAATAGGTATATACAGTAGTTAGAAGAGTATGAATAGGCCTGTGGTTAGTTGAGAACGCTTTCAACTTCAGAGATTATTCGTCTACGAAATTAAATATAACATGTTATTTTACTAACAATAAACAATAAAAAAAGAGAAATAGTCAACAGACTTTCCCTGAGCCCTCTGTCGGGGACAGCGGTAGGAGAAATCAATTGGTAGGAAAATTGGCTACGGACTGGAAAGTACTAGTTTTAATCTCAGGTTGCAGCGGAACTTTTCTCGTTGCCAATTTTTTAGAATGGATTCAGGGTCAGTCTCTTGTCAACTTGAACATCGGCTGTTTTTCGGAGGCAAGACAATCGGAGCGTGGTACTAGTTACATCACCTCAGTGTAGGCCTACTACGGAGACCATTAAAGCATGGAACTCTACCTACATAATCCTCATGCACCTCCAGGGTGTCTAGAAAGGACACCTATACCTCTATCAGCGACGCGTTATTTTATTTGTCGTAGATATAGGCCTAAAGAACGGGACCAACAGCTTTACTTTCCTCCCGAAAGAAGCCTTGCGAAGGATCGCCTTCAGCCGGGTTTGAACCTGCAAGCCTCAGTTCCAATTGTTATTATGGTAACCACCTGACTACTGATAATGACGGTAGAGGATGGGTAGGCTGGTAGTAGGGGTGGGTGGAGGGAGACAGGGTGCGAATTAAGATTTCTGATGAGGGGGGGATAGAATCCTAGCTAGAGAATACCATACATAAAATTATTATCATCCTCATTCAATATGGCTCAACGCTTGGTCGCACTGAGTTGCTTGTCTTGCATCTGAATTATAATAATTATATCCATAAGCAGGCTGAAAATAAGATGTGTAATTCCTAAGTTACTGATTGTTGTCAGCTTGCTGGTGTTGATAATACGTCAATATTATTTTCTTTGCTTACTTTATACTTTATAAAGTACATATACTTGTACTAAAACAATTATTTTTGCGAGGGGGGATAAAAGTTGTTCCTGGCAGGGATGTTAATATGAATTTATGAAAGAGGGATAACTTTCCACCAGGGGGGAAATACCCCCATCCGTCCCATTAATTCGTACCCTGGAGGTAGATGAGAGAGGGTGAGAATGGGTGAGTTGATGAGTGGACACTTATGTGGATATGTAGATACATTGGTGATATTTATATACAGTAAGAAGATACATAATTAAGAGGGTGGAATTAATATTTAAGGTTGTTTAATAGGTATTTATTTCGGTATACAGGAAGGTAGGAAGATGATTAGTTCTATAGGTGTAGGCCTACTTATATATATATATATATATATATATATATATATGGGTGGAAGGATGGGTAGTTAGGCCACTAAAAATTAAATTATTTCTATAAGTCGTGCATGATTTTCGTATCTAAAATAAACAGTTCAAAATTTCACAACAAATAATAATAATAATAATAATAATAATAATAATAATAATAATAATAATAATAATAGCCCACTGAAAATATTTATTTTAACTTTTATTTCAAATGAAACAAAAACAATTTTTCCTCCGATTATTGAAACAGAATATATTTTAATCTCTATGTTCCGTACGTATAAATGTACAGATTTTCCTGAAGTTCTAGACGCTACAAAGTACAAAGAAAAAAACATGAATTCGACGCAAATATCAGCAGGCTGGAACTTCAGTAAAATGTTCAGGTGTAAAATTATCCAGTGCTAGACTATTCCTGAAGTGTGGCGGCATATAGTAAACTGCGAAAAAAGAAAAAGAAACGGTACAGTTATTCACTTCCGCAGATATTCTACTTCATATCTCCCTAAATATAATTTTAAGGAATGGATAGCAACATCTACACCTATAATACCAGCTCCCAGTCTAACTCTCTCAAAACATACATGTATCTTCTCAAGTGTGGTAAAGAAGTAGATTTAACTAAATCAAAATGCAATGGAGGTTAAGTGCACGTGGCGTTTGATGAAACAATTGATATAAAATCGCAAGACGGTAATGGCACTTGCCCCATTTGATAATATTATTGAGAAACCTCTTGTGAAAACAAATAGTTGAACGTTGCAATATTGAAATAACAGTTGATTTAGTGCTTAATAGTCCCTGCGGTGACTGTGTGCTCTAGATGACGGATTCTTAACGATTTTGATGAAGACGCAAAGTTCACTAGACGATCAACTTACGCGACCCATGGGTCTATTTTGAAGTTTTTTATTGTTGTTTAGTCAACTGTCCGAAGACAGGTTTGGATCTCTTAAGCAACACCAATAAGGCATCACTCATGAGACAACTAAGCCAGGAGATATTGGAGTAGGGTGGCCAGTTTCTTTTCCTCTCCACTGCAAACATCGCTGATTAGTAAAATATTTCACTAATCAGACTTCAGATGTATACAAACGATTATTGTTCTTCCTCTAACACCTATCGGCAAGTGAGATGTACTGCCTGATAATACAGTGTGATCGAGAAGTCTCTCCGCAGTGCTTGTGTGGCCGAGAATCCACTAGGTAGAGGATTCAATAGTCTTTGGTAGAGGATTCAATGGCAGCCTGTCCTTAGCATATGATGGACTGGAGGTGTGAGGTTGTCAAACCGGAATGAATGAGTGCCAGTTTGTATTGTAGGGTTACTAGAACTAATAGAGCTGCGGAGGGACTTTCTGATCGCACTGTACATATAGGCGTACACAGGCCAGAACCTCAACCAGAAAGGCTTTTAAAATTAAACACTGCTAATGTAATAATAACGTATAAATAAGTGTACCAATTAATTATATTTTTATATAGAGACAGGCTTATCGTGTTTTCAATACTGTTCGAAAAACGTAGTTCTCCGATTTTAAACGAACATTTAAATGATTTTTTTTAGGGTGAGAGTTATGGCGATCCATCACGATAGCCACGGCCACATAGGTTAAGAATCCCTGGTCTAATCATAAGCGTATCACACAGGCGACCCGATCAGGTCTGGAATTTTTCATCTTGATTGCACACTTTTAAACAATTTGTATCACTTAAGAATTTAGTTATAATAACTTTCAGGTTTTAAAATGAATATTAAGTGTTAAATTATCTAGTTAACTAGTTTTGACTTCATATCAGTCATCTTCACAATTAGTGAGGTCATGGCTTCTACCGAATTCTTCAATTGTTTTGCTGGGAGGTTCGTTTGTGGTTGGTATTATGGCGTCAAATAGAGAGTGTATTGAGGATGTGTTGTGGGCGTGTTTTGTGTGTCTGTTTATTTCGTACTGTTCTAGTGTATTTAATTTCTGGTTTTACGGTCGAATATGTGTATTTCAATTCCTGTTTCTACGTTTCTGTAGCTGTGGTTGGTGTTTATGGTGTGTTCTGCGAGTGTGGAAGTAGTGTGTGATTTGGCTATGGCTGTGATGTGTTCTTTGCATCATGTTTAAAATGATCTCCCAGCCTGTTCGATGTAGAAGTTGTTACAAGAAGTTGTTAGGTTGAATTTGTTTGTTTGTCTTGTTTGTGTGTTGAGATGTTTTTGTAGAGTGTTTTCTGTTTTGTATGCGATGTTATAATTTAATTTTCTGATTGAAGAAGCGATCTTATATGTGTTCTTGTTTTCGTATGTTAGTATACTCTCACTTTGAGAGAGGAACAAAGATTAATGGTGTTTGAGAGTAAGGTTCTTAGAAAAATATTTGGGGCTAAGAAGGATGAAGTTGCAGAAGAATGGAGATAGTTACACAACGCAGAACTGCACGCATTGTGTTCTTCACCTGACATAATTAGGAACATTAAATCCAGACGTTTGAGATGAGCAGGCATGTAGCACGTATGGACGATTCCAGAAATGCATATAGAGTGTTAGTTGGGAGGCCGGAGGGAAAGAAACCTTTGGGGAGGCCGAGGCGTAGTTGGGAGGATAATATTAAATGGATTTGAGGGAGAAGGGATATGATGATAGAGACTGGATTAATCTTGCATAGGACAGGGACCGATAACGAGCTTATGTGAGTGCGGCAATGAACCTCGGGGTTCCTTAAAAGCCATAAGGAAGCAAGCAACGATCACATGAGTAACATGGCGTCATAGTGAATCAGTTATTTCGTCAATCGAAACCCACATTTTTTATCTTGTAGCGCCATCTTCATTGTGTTAATTGCATCATAACAACGACTAACATAATATTTTCTTAATGTCGATTCAGATGAAATTGACCTTTCAGTGTATTTCTCTAAAAAAAAAGTCGTAATTTGGCATTATTTAACATACTGAGAGAAATATTCGAACCAATCAAAGCCTCACTCAGAGTATATTGAAATGTTGAGTTTCCTACTCTTCCAATTCAATTTCAGTTGTTTTAAAATTGCTCTCATCTTCTTAGTGTTGATATGGTATTGAATATTAAACGACTTTCCCCGAAATGTCTGTTTTACACAACTTACAATATACAGTAGTTTGTTGTCATTTGTGACAACAAACACATTTTTACCATATTTCGAAACAAACTCACTTAATTGTTAATGAGGATTTAATTTTATGTCAGGAATTTTGCACGGTTTCGTAGCCTACATAGTCTAACAACCAACACATTATTACTCTTGACTGCACTGTACCGACTCTTGTAAACACGACGCTGAGCACCTTCACCACACGGCGCGGAGCAGCTTCACTAGGCACTGCGTATGCCTAGTGTCATGATGTCAACATTGCACTACACCACTACAGTAACTATTTCCACCTTTTAATACTGGATTGTCCTAGCCCAGACTTGCAGAACTGTAGCTCCTCAGAGCGACTGACTTTTTATCCCTTATACCCCACCCACCTTTTCTACCAGTGTGGTCATGGTGTTCTAGTTGCGCTCGGCTATATCAATATTCATCCTAGCGGCGGCAGGTACACAAAACGCGTACTGCAGTTTGAAGAGAACTGGAACAAAAATCTAAACCCGTGAAGAAATACTACTTCCAAAGGAAATGGGAATATGATTATTTTGTTGTTCAAGAATACGAAAGAATTGTTTGTTTACTGTGTCCCATCCAATTTATTTCTACTCGTCATTTCAATATTAAACGACATTTAAACAAAATCCATATTAAGAATTATGGAATAGACAAACTTTCGGATAAGTTCATTATTACGAACTGTATATTGATTACTTACTTCCTTATGGCTTTTAAGGAACATGGAGGTTCATTGCCGCCCTCACATAAGCCCGCCATCGGTCCCTATCCTGAGCAGAGTAATCTAGTCTCTACAATCATATCTCACCTCCCTTAAATTCATTTTTATATTATCCTCCCATCTACATTTCGGCCTCCGCAAAGGTCTTTTTCCTTCCGGCCTCCCAACTAACACTCTGTATGCATTTCTGGATTCGCCCATACGTGCTACATGCCCTGCCCTCTCAAACGTGTGGATTTAATGTTCCTAATTATTATGTCCGATGAAGATTACAATGCGTGCAGTTCTGCGTTGTATAACTTTCTCCATTCTCCTGTAACTTCATCCCTCTTAACCCCAAATATTTTCCTAAGCACCTTATTCTCAGACACCCTTAACTTCTTTTCCTCTCAAACTGAGAGTCCAAGATTCACAACCATACAGAACAACTGGTAATATAACTATTTTACAAATTCTATCTTTCAGCGTTTTTGAGAGCAGACTGGATGACAGAAGCTTCTCATCCGAATAATAACAGGCATTTCCCATATTTATTCAGCGTTTAATTTCCTCCCGAGCATCGTTTATATTTGTTACAGTTTCTCCAAAATATTTGAATTTTTCCACTTCTTCAAAGGATAAATTTACAATTTTTATATTTCCGTTTCGTACAATATTCTGGTCGCGAGACATCATCATATACTTTATTTTTTCGGGATTTACTTCCAAACCTATCTCTTGCATATTCATTATTTATTTATATGCTGTTAAATTAAGATATCAATTGTTGTGTTCATTTTGTATTTTAATGAATAGTGACATTTATATTAACTTTCAAGGTTAATTACTTAAATGCTACAAATTTATGTTTCCGTAGGTAATTATAGTTTTGGAAAATCTAAAGCAGGTTAGGTGCAAGGAAATCTCAAAGAAACTACCGGCAGAAAACCTAGCATAATCCTAAATCTTGAAGCGACATATCGCATTATAAATATGACTTTATTACAATTTTTTTTAAATTGCAGTGCCGCCACTGATAGACCTTCCCACATGCAAAGAATGTCAACAACTCTACGTAAAGTGAATCATCCCCAATAGAAGTGGAGTGAGGCTGACGTCGTATTTCCCCTACTTACGGGTTCTGCAGGTCTGTCCTAGCCCTAATGATGATTAAGGCGGTGATGAATCATTAAATGTAAATTTCAAATCTGGCACTAGTCTTTGTGACTGAGGCAAACCGTCAGATTGGTTGGCCACGAGGTTTGGACCCGGGATCTGCCGAATGTGAGACACGTCGTTCGGTTATTTTTTATTTATTAGAGGCGTACCTGACAAATATATCTGTTACCGAATTTTTATATTCTTCGGATATCTCGCAACATTACGCCAGTGAAGCAGTCCAATTCAAGGTTACTATGTGTATCACTCAAAGATGTAGTGTAAGACAGAGAGAGCAGCTATCTTCCGTCTCTGTCACTCTCGTTGTGTCTCTGGCAACAGTGCGGCTCAACCAGTATTTAATTATTGGTTTATCCCATGTTCAGAGTTGTTTTGCTTCTACTTACATACTACTTACTTACTGGCTTTTAAGGAACCCGAAGGTTCATTGCCGCCCTCACATAAGCCCGCCATAAGTCCCTATCCTGAGCAAGATCAAAACAGTCTCTATTATCATATCCCACCTCCCTCAGATCCATTTTATTATCCTTCCATCTACGTCTCAGCCTCCTCAAAGGTCTTTTTCCCTCCGGCCTCCCAACTAACACTCTATATGCATTTCTGGATTCGCCCATACGTGCTTCAATGCCCTGCGCATTTCAAACGTCTGGATTGAATGTTCCTAATTATGTCAGTTGAAGAATACAGTGCATGCAGTTCTGTGTTGTGTAACTATCTCCATTCTCTTGTAACTTCATCCCTCTTAGCCCCAAATATTTTCCTAAGCACCAATACTCAAAGACCCTTAACCTATGTTCCTCTCTCAAAGTGAGAGTCCAAGTTTCACAACCATAAAGAACAACTGGTAATATACTGTAACTGTTTTATAAACCCTAACTTTCAGATTTTTTGGCAGCAGACTGGATGATAAAAGCTTCTCAACCGAATAATAACAGGCATTTCCCATATTTATTCTGTGTTACTATAGATGTAAGCCTAAATCTTTTTGGCTGTAAATTTTCATAGATACATTTGGTATTACGAAATATCGTCAATGGCAGGAATTCTCACAAAGTCTATACCGCACAACATACAAACGAAGTCAGATAACCTAACTAACTTTTGAGACGATAAAAAAGTCTTTTGTGTGCAGTTCAGAAAACAGAAGTGTGCCTTCTTAATTTTGTGCGTTGTAAATAATTTAATTTATGCGTGTTTTTCAACAATAATTGAATAAAATAAAGTAGGAACAGCAATATAATGTTATTCGCAACATGATGAACAAAATGAATTGCTGCGAAACTTGTGAATATTTGAGATAGCTATACGATACGACATTCTTCAATCTTTTGAAAATCAATACGGAAAAAATTATCTAGTCTATTTCAGTTTTCATGTAACTTATTTTAAAACTTCCCTCATGAATTACTGGAAATATAACATAATGGCGGAAGGTTTTAAGCAATAACAAAATAATAAATAATTCATAATTCAGCCAGATTTATGCAGCCATTCTCGTTACGTTTTAATTTACAATGTATGTATTGTGGATTACTTTTTTCCCTGTGCCGCATGCATTAAGCTATTTTCAGACAGAAGTTAGAATGTATGAAAATGAAACAAAAATCCATTATTATTTACTGTGCAATTGAACAAAAGCCGTGCTCCGGCAACACATTACTGCGCTGATGGGCGCTTCGGAGCGAGACCATCTCTCCACTAGTTGATGTTGTTTACTTGTTTTCGCCGCAGAAACTGTTCCCGTGTTTTTCGATTCCCTATTGTCAAAGCCAGCTAGATACACTCATTGTTATAATCAAATAGGCCCCTATAAAGGCTATGGAGTTGTGCTATATGGAGTGGTCACTCCTTTCTCCTTGCAAGCGCGAGGAATGGTAAACAATGTGACTACTCAAAGTTGTGGACTTGGTGCAGCAAGCGACTCATCAGTCAATGTACGGGTTACAAGTGAAGATCGATTCAGAACTTTACTCTATGGCGGAATGACGGTCACTATGGTACTTTGTTACATACAAATACAAAGTAATAAACACTGCAATTATTTGACGACTATAATTATAATGTAACTTAGCATTTCTGAAAATGACAAACCAAAAGATATAAACATATATTTTTTTTAATGAATACTAATATCACAGTGAAACTTTCATTACAAAGAGAGAAACTTCTTCAGACAAAGACATGATCATTGGAAATGTGAATTATAACATTGCCTATTAGAAATGCAAGGCTTAAGCTGGGTCCACACTACATAACAAAACACGTTATATAACAAACTTTATACGCAACATGTTTCTTTAACTTGCTATATGTTATATTTGTGTTGGTATCAAAATAATATTTTTGTAACAAATTATATAACTCGATAATTAAATTTCACGTTTGAAAATGGCGTCGACTGCAGAGGATGTAGTTCTTGCTCCTGCTGCTTGTGTGATTCTGGCAGGATGTAGTAAACGAAAATGTTGGGTGCGACAATCATTACAAGCTAGAAAACAATACAGTGGAATAACCTTTAAGCAGATCTTAAGAGAGATTATGGTCATTCCTTGGCAGGGGGAACTTCGATGTGATGGAAGTTTCAAAACTTTGTTTTGTATTTCTATCTTTGTACAGGGTTGTTTCCGACCTCTGATAACGAATTTGAATGACATAATGTGTGTCAGGAGTCTCACGATAGCTGAACCGTGTCGCGAGGTGACAGACCAGTAGTGAGTGATCTCATAGTCAAGAATGCACGGCGACTCACAGCAGAAATTCCCAAGAAAATCGAGCCTTTTTGGGAGGGGTATATAACAATCCTTTCCGATGCCAAGTACAGGTAAGTGAAAATGAAAGAAGCCTTCAATAAACGAGGTTTCGTTATTTCCAAGAAAGGCCTCTTCTGTGTACTTTCGGGTAAGTTCATTATTGCGAACTGTATATTGATTACTTACTTCCTAATAGCTTTTAAGGAACCCGGAGGTTCATTGTCGCCCTCACATAAGCCCGCCATCGGTCCCTATACTAAGCAGAACACATCACAAATGCTAACCACACCTACAGAGATATCAACACAGACATGTAAATTCTACACATCCAACCAAAAAGCCAGAAACTAAACACGCTAGAACAATACGAAATATACAGACACACAAAAACACATCCAAATGAAATTCTCAACACACAACTCAATTTCAGAACACACACACTCTTTGATTCCACATTACACTACACACCCACATAGGAAACAAAACAAAAGGCGCCAAGACCAGCAACAACCAGTTCTGAAAATGGTCAATAGCAGGCCGAAACATGTTAATAAGGTAATATAAAATTTAACACGTGAAAGACACATAATACTTTCTCGAAGTGATATAGTGTTAAAAGTTGTGTAATTAAGACGCAGAATGCTTTTAGTTTTAATTTTTGTATATGATCGTGAGGTCCCTGAGACAAATACGCCATGTATATCTTTAACGCCACCCTATTAATTCTTGTTAATGACACCTGATTTCGGTAGTGCACTACTGTAGCCTGCATTTGCTTACCATGAAGTGATGAAATGAGTTACTAGCTGTCCGCTGACATTTACGAGTGACATGATATTCCACCATTTTGCTGTTGTGTGATGATAGTGAAAGACTGTTCTTACATCAAGATAAGAAGCAATATTTTGTTGTGTATTGAGCAAATAATAACTATACTAAACTATATATTTTCGTGATCCTTAAACATTCTTGTATGCAGAGAAAATATTTGCTATCTATAAAATTTGAAAATGTTAGAGAAACAGACGTGTAGGCTAATGTTATCAAGTACTCAGTAGCGCTTTAACGCCACGTGGCGTTAAAGGTCTACAGATAAAATTTTAAGTTATGTTAGTACGGTACTCATTTATTTAACGATAGTCCTCAGTTTTTAATAGTACTTTCATTGATTTTATATTTATATTGTATGATATATTTACATGGCAAGTGTGAAAAATAAGGAAAAACCCTAACCTTTCAACTTACAAATATCCAGAATGTACACAGTGATGATATTGGTTCAGCTGCTTATCAAACTCTATTTTTTTTTTTTTTTGTTTTACTTGTGGAAAACATTCATATTTAACTAAGGTTAATGATTTTGTGTTTATAACTTTCTACTGTCTCTCGTTGTCTCCTTTTTTGAAAGTAAGAAGTTACCGGAAAACATTTTCTTCATTCAACTGGTGTTTCAGCTTCAGATCAAGAATCTTTCATTGGTATTGAGTGATTTTGTACCTTTTATTAACAGAAACTCAAATTTAGTTGCTTAGTTTAATTTGTGTTGCTTAGGAAAAATAATTGATTAATAATTATAAGTGTATAGATTACTAGAAAGTAGGTGGCGTTAATTGGACAATCTATTTCTAATAACGCCAGTATACAAAGTTTTCTTAGTTGAGTTGTAATTCTTCTCCAGTATATAACATCACCATTTTTATTGTGCTATTTTCTAAAGATAAGATTAAAGTTTCTTTGTTATATTTTTTGTCTTTGCACGTAATTTATTTCGAGAGCAACAGTGACTTAAGCGTTAAGGTGGCGTTATTTGGTACATGTACCTTGTAGATAGTTACATCTTTTGTAAGTTAAACGTGTTATATGCCAATAAAATTTAATTGCAGAAGTATATGTTTTAATTTACACTTCAAGTGGTAATTTTAAAGTTTTTCAACAACAGAACACATAGGCCTACCGTTAGCAGTGAGCGTGTTTACAAGCAGCGTCACTTGAACAATTGGGGAGCTGGGTGCAATAACAGCGCTAATATAAAAAAATTGCTTCTGAGAAGAATTAGTCAGACATTTTAAAATTGTTAGGAACAAACTTTTTACTTTTTGGTAATCATTAATTTTACGTTCAAGGGTTTGTATTGATAAAATGAGAGACTTTATAATACATAATATTTAAAAACAGCTAACTATGTAATAGGCCTAACAGTGTTAACAAGCTAACACTCTTATTTCACTCAATTCCTAATTTTAGTTCAAACTCCCGCCGCATGGAGAGTAGCGCCAATGAGCTATTCCGAATCTCACCGGTGAGCAATCCGATGGCATCAAGGTATTCCGAATTCCACCGATGACGTCATTGTCGTCACCGGTGCCATCAGCTTGCAGAGGTGGTGGCAGTCTCCATCAGCCGCCATCAGTGAATCTGATTGGTTCTTTATAGGGCGGGAATTAGCAGACGAATGACATCGTGCACTGTTGTGTCATGGCGGTGTGTTCTGTTTAGTTCTGCTGTATTGTTTGCAATGAGCAAACGTAAAAACAATATGTTAATGTCTTATGAGCGAACATGTCAACGGACCAGTTATTACTACCGGTTCAAGAAATAAGTTGTTTATGATCTCTTTTCTTTGAACGAGATGGCAGTACGGAAATTTCGCAAAATTTTGCTAGCGTAGCACAGATAATAACTTACACAGTCGCCATGACAGCCATCGATCCTTCCAGCAGTTTTGTTCATATTCCGCTGCAGCGTGACGTCATTGTTGTCCACCGGTCCGGTGACATTCGGAATACGCTGAATGCTACGAAAAGATGCGAAGAAGGAAACACCACGTAGCATGGCAAAGTGGAATATTGAGAAGGCATTGTAGGTTCTATGATAGTTGACATATAAAATACATTATATGGGATACATGGCCCTTGCTCGACAAATATATTTTTGCTGTCGTTCTCTGGTGCTACATTTGTACACAATAAATTAGGATTAAACTCGTTAAATATGACTTATGCTGGTTTTCAAAACATAATCATCAAAGTTAACTGAGACCCGTATGACAAAATTAATACATTAGCGGTTAAACATTGAAACTGCGGGCCTTAAGAAGGAAGTGAGCGGAACAAATGACTGATGCACCTATAAATAATATCCAACAGGTGTAGTACACAGAATTTTATTCAAGTTTATGTTTGGAGTCGACCTCGTTTCCAAGTCAAACTGAACTATAGACGGACAAATTATACTATTAGAACGTTTAGCAAATAAATTCCGAGTATAGATATGTTACAAGTAAAATATTACCAGATTAAGATTTTAATTTTCCGGCCACATTCTACAATGTTACAGAACATGTAATATGCGAGTATGTTCAGAAGGGGTAGTGGACTTTAAGCTGGGCGACGAGGTATTAAAGTTCCTAAATAGTGATGTGAATGCCAAAAGGGGAAAATGGCATACTGCGGGGGAAATTGGAATCAGTTTAGGTGTACGAGAGAGGTACTTCTAAGAAAATTATCGCATTGTGTAATCTCGCATCACGGTAATGCAAGGACGCAAATTAGGAGTAGACCTACTCAATAATACAAAGCAATAAAATGATGGAAAATTATCAGCATTCATATTCTCGGCCTCGCACCGAGTGATTTTCAGCTATCCATTCACCTATCGATCTACCCAATCACCCAACTACCCATCACCCCAACTACTCAACACCCCAACCATCCAAATCCTACCACCATCTACCTAACCACTCACCACCCACCAACATATCAACTTAACCAATCACCTAACCATCTACACATCTATTTCAGATGATAGATGAAATGAGACAAAGATGGAGAGTGCTGGTGGAATGCAGAGCCATAGATTCCAGTCACGAATAGTACCGGTAGGTTATCCTATCTCTTTCAAGAATATGGGCTACTACTTCATTCTTAACGATAGGTTTGTATCCTAATGGTTGTTCATGAACTCTACCATGTGTAACCTTTTTTTCATTTGATTTTTATTTACGTTTATAATTTGTATTTCTTGGCGTGTAGTGAGGATATTTTTAAATTTAATTTTGCATTGTAATCCAGCATATCATCATGTAAACTTCATCATTAGACTCTAACAAAAACAGTGTCTAATCAGTCAAATGTACTAAAAGATCCAACACAAATCGTCCAGATAGCAAAGGTTCATTCTGTAGTCTAATGTCCAGAACAAATCGGTCCAATGAACGAAATGCCCAATACAAAGTAAGGTTCAATACAAATAATAATAATAATAATAATAATACGAATAATAAGAATAATAATAATAATTTATTTTATTTTACTCGGCAGAGATAAGGCCTTGAGGTCAACAATTACTGCAATACAAATGCATAAGTAATAATAATAATAATAGTAATAATAATAGTAATAATAACAATAATAATAATAATTTATTTTATTTTACTCGGCAGAGATAAGGCCTTGATGCCTCATCTTCCATTCAACCAGGTCAACAATTACTGTAATACAAATGCATAAGTAGTAATAATAATAATAATAATAATAATAATAATAATAATAATAATAATGATAATGATAATGATAATGATAATGATAATGATAATGATAATAATAATAATAATAATAATAATAATAATAATAATAATAATAATAATAATAATAATAATAATAATAATAATAATAATAAGGGAACTCTGCAAAATATAAGCATATTAAAAGATAATGATGAAAAAGTGCATATAATAATAATAGGCTATTATGTTTTATTAGAACACAACCAATAGGCCCTATACCAAATTAAAGCCTATTCATCTGGCTTTCATCCCTTACGTTTACGAAAGAAATGCTTTTATCATTCTTTTGTATGAATTAAATTTATTCAACAGTTACATGTTGCTCTTAATAACCAGCATTCAAGGTAATACGACCAAGTTGGTTGGCATATACAGTAAGAGCAGGATTATTTTGCATGTTAAACAGCGAGGAAAACATCAACATCACAACTTAACATAATGTAGGCTAAGCACTTTTAACAGTGGTTGTCGTTCTGAAATAGAATATATAAGTATTTCAAATAGGGGAACATACTTGAAAAAGCTCCACAACCCTGCTTCTTTATTAATTGTGTGACTGATTTTCAAGTTTACTGCTAAACTGAATGCTGGAGTCCTTAGTTGTACTCTATTAAAAGAAAGTCCATATTTGGATAGGGCCTAGATATTTTTTTATGTTCAGTAAGGATTTGTTGAGCTTTTTCCCATAATTCTGGCTTGAGACCAAGTTTTTTTTGGGTATGAATTCCTGATCGCCATCATTATTAGATAAATACCTTAACAAAGTTTGACGTGGAACATAGTAGGCTACACAATATTGCTGTTTGGTTTTCAGAATAACTCCCTGTTCTCACAGCTGCGACGTCTTTCCTTGAATTATACCGATCACTTCTGATGACGAATAGAGGTTTTTATTTCTGTATCATTCATTTGAAATTTAAAAAAAAATTCATATTATTTCAGTCATATAAATGTTAATTCTCTCCTTTAATCAATACATCTGATACCAGAACTGTGTAAAATCAGGTTAAAAGCTGATAATGAATTGTTGCTCTTATTAGCCATGTTGAAAAACTGTTGGTCATTTTCCCCTTGTTATCCCTCCTCATATTACACTTTCAACTAACTTTCTCTATCTAGAGAGCAGCACATAAGAAACTTTGTATAACATCAAACTTCATATACTGCAACAGTGAGTAGAAACAACATTTTTAAAATATTGAACAATAATTTATTTCAACCTCTGGCTAATGTTATTTTTGTGCACTTGAATAACATTGAAATTAATTATTGGCTCACAATTTCATACAATAGTCAAACAGAATAGCTTTTCAAACACAAAATCGTCGCTTTACAGACATGCCAGCACGATCCAACTAAGTTACAAGACACAAGAACGCTATGGAGTAATCTTATCAATGATTACAAAGAGAAGAAAAATTTCCACGGATACCACTGGAGATAAAATCCTTCCAACTGCTCATATTATCTGACTGCTCATACTTGCCTGAGTTCCCGTAATAATAATAATAATAATAATAATAATAATAATAATAATAATAATAATAATAATAATAATAATAATAATGGAGAAAGTTACATAACACAAAACTGCACGCATTGTATTCTTCACCTGACATAATTAGGAACATTAAATCCAGACGTTTGAGATGGGCTGGGCATGTAGCACGTATGCATATAGAGAGTTAGTTGGGAGGCCGGAGGGAAAAAGACCTTTAGGGAGGCCGAGACGTAGATGGGAAGATAATATTAAAATGGATTTGAGGGAGGTGGGATATGATGATAGAGAATGAATTAATCTTGCTCAGGATAGGGACCAATGGCGGGCTTATGTGAGGGCCGCAATGAACCTCCGGGTTCCTTAAAAGCAGTAAGTAAGTAAGTAATAATAATAATAATAATAATAATAATAATAATAATAATAATAATAATAACAGTAATAATAGCTGCGTAATGAAATATTACTATTCAAACTTATCTAAGACACCAGTCAAGCTGAATAAATTAGAAATGTAAAGATAATCATTTAGAACTATCATTATAATGCAAAATACAATTATTTAGATATTTAAATATAATCACTGTTTAACATATAAGGAAAAATCAATTCAGTAAACTAATCTGAAAAAACACGAATTACTAAATATTCCTTATAAGGTGCAAACACAATATTAAACAATTACGTTTCACGATATTTAAGAGCCATTTCGTATTATCTTAAGCTTTACAATATGCAGCAACTCCGAAGACTTCTCCGAAAAGAGAGACTGATTGGACTTTCGAAATTATACATTTTCAGATAAGGGGCTAATTTCTAGGTCTATGGACATTAGGTAAATTGTACTTTTCCATATTGGATCTTTTATACATGGGGACATTTTCAAGTTGGACAATTTGCAAATCGAATATTTTGTCTATTGTACCTTTTAAAGAGAAGGATGTTACCATTATCTAGACTTCAACGAAGTTTGGACCTTCTTAATATTGGACATCATATCTGAAAACCGAATTTCATTCAAGCAACAAAAAATGTCCTTTTTCTTTCACTCTATTGAGTTTCGAATTTTCGGAACCACATAATTAGGAGAGCTTCATTAAACATATTAAAAAGTAAGTAAATCCATGGCGCTACAGTCCTTTGCAGGGCCAAGACCGACCAGCCGGCTGCTGCCTCACGTTCACATGCCGAAGCAGAAGTGGACGATTATCCAACCAGAATGGAGGTATCGTATGGTTAGCACGTTGATCCCCCCAGCCGTTATAGCTGGTTTGCGAAACCGGATTTTGTTACCTATCGTAGCTCTCCAAGTGCATCACGATGATAGGTGGGCACCGGTCCCAGTCACTGGCGGAAATTTCATGAGAAAATTTCTTCCCCCATGAGGTCTCGAACCAGTGCGCAGTCCGCAACGGGAGTCCTAGGCATTACGCATACTATACTTCATAAAAATTCCGGCTTTATGTCTTTTCTTGTTTTATTTTTTTCCTTACGTAACGTACTGTAATTTTACAATATCTATTATGTCTTTAGTGAATTACATAATAAAAATGACAGTCGAATAGCAACACCTGTGACACTTTGGGTTACAAATCCAAAGCCAATGTCTGATTCGTAAATAATGAGTTATTCAGACATGCGTTTTCCATTGTTTCATAATGCGAGGAAGAAAGCTAATAATGGGACGTTTTTTTTTTCTCACAAGGTAGAAACAATGTCAAAATAGTACAATAGTTAGCACACAAAAAGGCAAGTCCCTCATGACACATTCATCACGCATAATAGTTCTCTTTCTAATTTTACCATGTTGTAATATTTGAGACTTAGTCTGGGCACGTCCATTTTTAGGAGTCAATAAGTATAAAAAACCTATAAGGAAACAACAAATTTATTTCAGCGATCCTAAAAAATGGGTCTTTTATATAGATTACACGTATTGCACAAGTAGTGAGTATAATGACTTTCCTAACGATCTGGCATTGGCGATACATGTTTGATGCTAGTCTCAAGGTGAACATAATGGACTCGACCGGGACGATGTTTCCTGTGTGGGGTTGCCATTAAGTGGCTGCTCTACGAATTACCTACACGGGTTTTGTTCTCCTTTAATGATTGGAGGCTGATTTTTCTATTAAGATTACAACACGACAATCGTTACGTCTTGTTATGTGTACAGTGAATCAAATCACTGCACTGATTCGAATATAAGAAAACACAATCTTAATGTTAAAATGTTAATAACATGTCACATATACAGCATGTTATTAAAAATAGGGAAACACAATCTTAATGTTAAATGTTAATAACATGTCACATATAGGGCTACAGGATGTAAGAATAATACAGCAGACTCTTGATAATCCGGCCATTCTTTGCACAGAGGGGTGCCGGATTAGCGAAAGTGCCGGATTACTGAGACTGCCTACAAATGTCATTAAATTTAATGTTACAAGCTGTGCCAACCACTTCACTTACGCTTCTAAATAGAAACTAGAAAGTTCCATACGTAGCCGACGCGTGTATGCATAATTATACAGTGTGTTAAAAAGTATCCACTATTTTAGGAGCTGCTAGTATGCATCAAACCAAGAAAATAATGTCTAATAAACATAGGTCCTACAACACATACTTTCTGTGATCTGTACACCTGTTCATAGGAGGTGCTCAATGTGACGTCCACTCATGGTAGTGTATTCCTCTGCCCTTCGGCGTAAGGAATCACGCACTCTTTGGAATAGACATGGTTGTTTTTGATAACAAAAAGTCTTGGGGATTTAGGTTTGGGGAACGAGCAGGCCATAAGTGTGGGGCCTCCCCACTCAATCCAGCGGTCCCGAAATGTCAGCGTCAGGTGTTCACACTCATTGCGGAAAAAATGTGCTAGTGTAACATCATGCATGAACCAAATCTATAGTCTTTGCTGACATGGCACATAATCCAGCAAGGTAGGCAATACAATATCACCACGAACGTCTGCCCGTACGTTGATTGAGAATCGTGCTGATGCCTTATTTATTGAACTGCATGGGGTTTTCATCAGCCCACACATGCTGATTACGAAAATTCACAACACCATCTCTGTTGAACCCCGCTCATATCCGCAACCAAACTTTTGTTTTCAGTATTCCTTACGACGTATCAGTATTCCATACCAGGGGTGTTAACTACGGTGTGATTATCTGGTAGTCTGCTGTATTGTAGGGCAGAGAAATTCATTGCCATAAATGGACGTCACATTAAGCATCTTCTATGAACAAGTGTTCAGATCTCAGAAAGTATGTGTTGTAGAACCCATGTTTATTAGACATGCTTTTCTTGTTTTGATGCATACTATCACCTCATAAAATATCCTGTATAGTATGAATATACGTGTATAAATGCAGTATAACACATGGCACCGGTGCGAATTTCCCAGAAAACTATTACAATAGATGTGACACTAAATGGAAGCCGGATAATTCAGAGGTCGGATTAGCGAGAGTCTAGTACGTAACAAAACTAAACCGACATAAGTTTTAAACATTTGATACATAGCATTTACAAAGATGAGATTTTAGTTATACACTTTCCATATTATGTACGTTATTCGTTGCTCGGAGAGTATCCTGGTGGATTTCAGAGCGATCGCCTGCAATAGGCCTATAGGTCATCTACCACGAACAATTTTCCGACCCGAGATGGATAAAGTAAACATCGTTAATATTTACATATTTACATTACAGTTCGTATTGTAGCGAAACATTTTAAGGAAATGCTTACCACACTCAATTTGTATGCTTTTTTTTTTTAATTCACTGTCAAGTATCTAGCATCTCTTAAGCTGTTGAATAGCTCAGCTCCTTGAAGAAGAAAAGTTCCCTGGGTGTCTAGTGTCTGGAAATTTAAAATTCGTATGGCTTAAATTTATGTTTTGATGTCAGTATTTGTTAACAATGTGATGTCACTATGTCAGGATTGTCGTTGTCGTGATGTCACTATGTCAGGATTGTCTTCTTGAAGAAGCCGGGCCCGGGAATAGAACCCGGGACTTCCAGATGCGGAAGTCAGCATGCTAGCCACCAGACCACATAGTCAGTCAAAGACCACGGAGTCACATTTTTCAATTTGACTTCACTATAGGTTGTCATGGTTATAAATCTGAATTGAATTCCTCTGATTTGCTTTGACATAGTTATCCTTCAGTTCAAAACCACTAATATGCCTATAGGTTGATACAGTTACAGGTCTGAATCGAATAATTATTCCAATTGCATTGGCATTCTTAAATTCAATACCGCTACAGGTTGTTATGATTACAATCCTAAATTGAATTCTTTTAATTCATACTGACGTATTCTTGTGTTCAATAGGCCTACATAGCACTTTGTGGATGGTTAACTTCGAAATTTGCACTTCCCGTGCTGCCTGGCGAAATGACATTGCAGGGCTGTGTTGGGATGCTTCCCGTATGGTTTCAATCTCATGTTCAAGTACAGGTGATCTTTCTGAGCACAGCGCCTTTTCGATACTGTATGTTCCTATTAAACAGTTCGTACCATAGTTTAATACAGACCTGCAGAACTGTAGCTGCTCAGAGCGACTGCCTTACCATCCCTTCTACTCCACCCACCTTTTCTACCAATGTGGTCATAGCGTTCTAGTTACGCTCGGCTGCATCAACATTCATTCTCACGGCAGCAGGTATACAATACACCATCAAGAATTACAAATGAACAGATAATAAAATCCTTAGGAACATACCTTTAGAAAGTAAAAGAAAAACGAATGAGGGAAATAAATAAATTAAAAGACATGTAAAATAAATTTTAAAATGTATGTGTGCATATAATATAAGAAGGTGTACCTATGTATATATCGTGCTAATACTAGTAAAGCCGATTAAGTCCACTTTTTGTGTAAAAGAAGTTAAGTACAGTCCCCGACTTGTCTTTCCGTGATCTGTATTCTACTAAAATGGCGAAGTCCGAAATGTTGCATGCAGGCAACAAACCAATAACTTTATTTGAAGAATTTATTATGATTTTTCGTGCATTAATAAAGTTTTAATTCCTGTTTTTATAAAACTTGTATTGCTGGTCTTAACTGGTTTTACTAGTAATAGGACGATAAATAAATTGTACGTTGATAAGTGAGTGATAGCTATATGACCGGATGTCAATGCTGCCATTCAACATTGTAACGCACGCCAGTCAAATATATAAATAAATGCACAATACGCGTACTGCAGTTTAAAGAGAACTGGAACACGACAAAATTAAACCCGTGAAGAAATACTACTTCCAAAGGAAATGGAAATATGATTATTTTGCAGTTGAAGACGAAAGAATTGCTTGTTTACTGTATCCATCCAATTTATTTCTACTCGTCATTTCAATATTAAACCACATTTCAACAAAGCCCATATTAAGAATTATGGAATGCACAGACTTTCGGGTAAGTTCATTATTACGAACTGTATATTGATTATATTTATTTATATACTGTTAAATTAAGAACGGCACTCGTTGTGTTCATTTTGAATTTAAAATTGATAGTAATTTTCAAGGTTCATTACTAGAGCAGTGCAAAGGGAGCAGTTGTTCGACACACCGGCAACAGGGCAAGGGTTGTAAATTCACCTTGTGTACCTGCAGAGATCTGACTCTGCGGTACACAGGATAGCTCTAAGCAGTAGGTACAGCGTAGTAAAGCAAACGTCAGTACTAAAGAAACATAAGAACAGTTCGGTTCTAGTGTTACGATGCCTAAGGCGGAGCAAATTCGTTCGGCAAAGTTTAAGAGACTTAATTCCGAATATGGTGATATTTTTTATTGATTCAAGCATAAAAACAAATTGGAATACATTGAATCGAATTATGGGTTTATTCCTGATTGTATAATAGCTTTAGAAAAGTCTGGTACAAAACTGGTTGATCAGATTTCCCTACTGCGAAATATCTGGAAGAAAGTGACTCAAGTAGACGATAAAATTGGTAAAATAATATCTGCGAAAATAACAAATAAGTTGAAAAAAATGGTGGATATTATAAACTCTGAAAGATTAGTGACAGTATTTCTGGAGATAAGGATTCTTTTGTAGAACTAACAGAAGTTGAAAAAAATGTTTTACAGGATTTTACGTATGCCCCAGTTGTCTCAACAGACGTAGAAAGAAGCTTCTCCACATATAAGGCCATGCTATCAGGTAGACGAAAATCGTTTTCTGTTAATAACGTACAAATGTCATTTTTTGTGCATTGTAACAATATTTGGAAGAAATATGATAACGTATCACATGTGCATTAATAAATCACACTCATTGTAAAGAAAAGGAAAAACAAAAAACAATTTTTCAAGTGCTTTTGCGAATAGAATATCATGACCCCGTTACAAATAAACAGTGATTTTGTTTGCGTTCTGTATGAAATCATACATGTATACAGTATATTATTTGTTTAGGATGAAATGGTTAATTAGTTTTGTAATTTTGAAATCTTACTAAAGTATCTGTAGGCAATTAATTGTAGAAACGTTAGAGAACTGTGTCATTTCTATTGTGTCGTCTGTACGTCAACACATCGTGTACATGACCGTCGCTTGTACACAGGGAACACGCCGAGTAACGTCGGAACCCTTGCTATGATGCCATTCTGTCTGTCATGTGCTCCGTCTGCACCGCTATATTCATTACTTAAATGCTATAAATTTATGTTTCCGTAGGTGATGATAGGAGGAAAGTTTTCGAAAATCTAAAGCAGGCTAGGTGCAAAGAAATCTCAAAGAACCTACTGACAGGAAATCTAGCATAATTGTAAAGCATTATAAATAGAATAGACTTTTTAAAATTACAGTGCCGCCACTGATGGATCTTGCACGGGAAAAGAATGTAAACAACTCTACGCGGAAGTCGATCATCCCCAAAAGAAGTGGAGTGAGGCTGACGTCATATTTCCCCTACTTACGGGTTCTGCAGACCTGGTTTAATATCACGTCTGCAAGGTACAATAATTTATCTTGAAGTTCAACTTGCATACTGCTTTCTATCTCTATAACCTACTAGACACAACGAATCTTTCCTTGCAAACGGGCCATTATCCACTTCTAGACATTAGCTGTGATTCACATTCTTTATCAGTATTATTTAGCGAAGAGAATAATGATATGCTTAGTGGTTCTGAACTGTTGCTGTTTAATTGTATACATACGCGTAGGCCTGCTTCGATTAGATCTACTGCTATACTGTGGGTATATTCCTCAACGGTACAATATTACCTTTAAATTGTACAACTAAACTGGCCTTGTGGTGGAAATTACAATAATCAGGAAGAAATAAAGAAAGGGGCAAGAAAGATAGAAGACAGAGAAACAAAATAGAAAGGAAGAAGAAAGTGAAGAGGAAACAACAGAGAGAAGTAAGTAAATAAATACACAACAACATAATCAACTTTTGTATCGCTGTGTCGCAGAAGTCTGCCGCCTGGGATTGGAACCAGTGTGTGACAGCTGTCTGCACCTATCTGTTGATCCCATGGTATGACGAATGTCTCAATTCCGTTGGGGAATATATTGAAAAATAGCACAATTGCTGTATCTGTTCCAATAAGTCTTTCCATGGAATTGTGTTTTCTTCCTGTAAACGTTCTCAGAAGAACTTAGTTTCTGGACGGTCCCATAATTGCGCTCGAGTGGCCAACATTTGTATAAACACTTGTTTTGACATTATTAACTTTTTCATCTGCCACCATGAGAATGTTTGCTTTGAGATTTAATAGTAATGCAGGTGCAATGTAATGAGGCCTATTTAAGTTTATATGAAATTATTTACGGTAAGTTATCATGTAATTAGGCTAGTTTGACATGTAAACTAATTAAGTTGTCATGTAATTAATTAAGTTGCCATGTAATTAATTAAGATGACTTATAATTACTTAAGTTGACAATGGCTGGGTTTAATAGAAATAGGTTCATTGTAAGTTAGGTATACTTTTGCTTAGGTATGCTTTTAGTAGGCGTTATTTGTACTTGAGTTTTTATTTATAGTCCTAGTTTTATTGCATTTATTTATAGTTTGACTTGATTTTACATTTAGTTTATCTTTGCTCCAATTATTATTGAAATGTTATTATTTATTGTATATTATACGTATATCACATACCCAATTGCAGTGCTAATAAACATACACACACAGATATACATATACATGTCCACACCTGTGGAGTAACGGTCAGCGCGTCTGGCCGCGAAACCAGGTGGCCCGGGTTCGATTCCCGGTCGGGGCAAGTTACTTGGTTGAGGTTTTTTCCGGCGTTTTCCCTCAACCCAAAATGAGCAAATGCTGGGTAACTTTCGGTGCTGGACCCCGGACTCATTTCACCGGCATTATCACCTTCATCTCATTCAGACGCTAAATAACCTAGATGTTGACACAGCGTCGTAAAATAACCCAATAAAAAAAATACATATACATATTACACAGAGTGTATCAAAATTAATAGCGAAAACTGAAACGGTTGAGAGTATAAGATAATAGAAGCAAAATATGCCCAGTAAACATGGGTCCGCAAATGAGCCGTTTGAGAGATGATTGCGAATATTTGGTTACAAGCCGCCACTGACTTCATTCGTTGTAAATATCATTTATGCTTTACTCGTTGCGCACAAGAAGCGATCCGCGATGTGCTCTTGTTTACAAAACTGAACATTGATGAGAGGTGGGACATCTCCTTTAACAGGTAAGAGTGTACAGTAAATTGTAACATGTAACGTGCTGAAGTAGTATTGTATTCCTTGTTAAGGTAAGCCATGAGTGAAATTTGAGCCAAATTAAATGGGGAATTAAACTGAGAGCCTATATTTCAAATAAATTTGTACTAACTACGATGATATTTTATAACGAAGTCATTGGCGGCTATTTGGTTACAAGTTAGCCTATTTGTATTTAATGGAAGTTAGATTCATCCGTTTTTCAACTTATTTCAATCAGTAGGCAATGACTTCTTAGTCCTACAACGATCGTGGAACTATTAATGTTAAAAATGAATGTTTCTGCTGATGTGGAAGATAAGCAAAACAATCTGACTTCTGTGTTACAGTATGTTTATACATAAGTTAAAGGCGGACGAAAGAAATGGATGATACAATCTTTCGAAATACAACGTGCTCCACTGTTTTTTTTAATAATGTTAAATACCGGTAATTTATAAAAATAAGGGTTTGATAAAAACTGTTTCAGATAAAAATTGTTCGTTTCTACGCGTAAAATCAGTATAGTATTTGATAAAAGAAAGTTTGTGTTCCCGTTAAAAAAACTAAATTGAGCTCAAAATAATTTTGATAATCTCTATTAAATAAAAGAAAATAAGTACATAAATAACAGGCCTACTATTGTTTTTCCCTTTCAAATGTAGAAACGTTTATTCATAACTGTATTCTCGTAAACGTGCTTCTTTTCAGATACACAGTTGGAAAGCTATAAAAAACACTCCGTATAGACCTACAGACATGGTACTTTAGGAAAAATCAATGTAGCCTAGGCTAATCGATGTATAGAGATAGACGGACGGCATTGACCAAATCCTTTACCATTTTTGGTATCAGTATTTACGAAATCTTGTATTTCCTCGAACTCAAAATCAAGTTTTTAAATGTCACTTAATTTCGAATAATGAGGAAATAACAAAAGAAAGATGTAATGAAAAATGAATGAAGAAAAGTGAATATAATGAAAAAGGATAAAAAGGAGACACATGGCGAAAATGCAAAGAGAAGAAGGCCAAAAAATGTAGCAACAAGAATAATGAATAAATAAATAAATAAATAAATAAATAAATAAATAAATAAATAAATAAATAAATAAATAAATAAATAAATAAAGTGACAAACAAAATTGCATAGTTATATTCTACTGCGTTCTCTCTTATCAGGGGACATAAATTCAAAAAGGATATAATTTAGAACAATCATGCGTGTCTTATTCTTTATTTCGACTATCTGCTACATAGTCCCAGTGAATTGCAATATATCGCCATAACTTGTATATATTCAAAATGTGTTATTTATTCCATGAACCTTTCATTAATTGCTGCTGCAGTCTCACAAGTTAGCCTGTGATTCCTCAATATATTGGCACAATGAGATAACTGTCTGCAAGGCAAGGACTTGGTGAGACTGGGAAGAACTGGTTGTTTATTTCTCAGTGAGAGGAAAGGTCCTGTATATGTAAATTTACAACAATGGAATTACAGATTTGCTTCTCGCCGAAGGAAGCCGCTCCGATAGTTTTTCGTCCCGTGTGAGTTCAGCGACCTTGACCTAGTATAAACCCGCAAACTTTGGTGCTACTGCAAATATAGTAACCACTGTCATGCTGTTCACGTGGTTTATTCAAACGTCTCATCTTATTCGTGGCTATAATATTTTGTTTGGACAAATGTAATATTTAACTTAGGGTCGTTTAGAAATATCTCGACACGCTAAGGAAAAATGTTAATTTTTGGAGCAATTTATGCACATTTTATTCTAATTTTTCCCCTAATATGTATGGACATGTTCTCCGTACAATTCACAAATCTAATGCAAATTTCATCATTTCATATCACTATATTTAAAAAAGTACAAATTGATACCGAAATGTCGACTTCTCACGTAGGCCTAATAGGGAGATTTCGGCATAGTATAACAAACATAGGAAACACTTTAAAATCCAACATTTACAACACAAATTCTGCTCCTGATATATAAATGTTTTATAATACTCTTACTCGCGTTGGTCAAACCTGAATTTTTAATCGGTGCCATTTTTCGCACGTGCCTCCTGAAACCATTATTTTTTGGCATTCTCCAACATATTCATCTACTGATACTTCCTTTGAAGAACTGTCCCCAGTTCCGCTGCTAATTTTTCAACTGGTGGCAAAAGAGAAAGGAAACTTCAAGACTTAGACGTAATAACGTCTGGAAACTATAGGAAACAGCTGGAGAGGACTAACAGTAAAAATAAGTTAGGTTTTCCCACAGAATGAAGTCATTTAATGCTCGGTGTGTAGAGGGAGAAAGCTAGAAGAATTGAAGGGTTCAGAGCCATAGTTGGCCAAGCGCCATTTATTAAAAACGGAGAAAGCAAGGGTTAAAATTAAGTGAATACGTTAATTTAATGAAGATTGACATATCGTTCAGTATTAATGTGTATAGTTTATATTACTTGCTATATGTTTCCATTGAATTATGGTAATAACTTCATTTAAACCCTTGTTTTCTACGATTTTAGTAAATGGCGCTTGGCCCACTATGGTTCTGAACCCTTCAATTAGCTAGGCAATAAAAACACCTATTGTGCCGCGTGTTGTGGGTATTACTAAGATGACAACGCTAGAGAACTTTGAGTTCATGAATTAGGCAAACCTAAATGTCCTTGTACAGATGGTGTCTGTGCTGTTCTTGGGAGAATGGCAATAACGCGAATTTCACCATCAATTTTAGGCTAGAACCAGATCGTACTCAAACATGTTAACCCGCAGTACGGCAGGTTGTCAATTCTCTTACGTCATTAATTGTTAATCCATATAGTCTTCAGAAAAAAGGCAGAGATATGCCGAACTAATTGATCTTCCATGTTTGTATCTAGAGTTGTGCCTTTTCCTATTTGTCCGATATCAATGAAAATTAAAATATAAATTTGAATTAAGATTTGTTCAATGGAAGATTAGTAGTTTGATACGTGGAGGCAGACACACAAAGGGAAAAACAGATAGACGGACAAAGTGACACTAAAAATCTCAGTGAAGGATTGTGAATACTTTCATAAGACCAAACACAAAACAATTTTGATAGAGACAAACAGATAGAAGGACAAAGTGGCACTAGAAAGCTCTGTGAAGGATTGTGAATACTCTCGTAAGACCAAACACAAAACAATTTTGATAGAGACAAACAGATATAAGGACAAAGTGCCACTAGAAAGCTCTGTGAAGGATTGTGAATACTCTCATAAGACCAAACACAAAACAATTTTGATAGAGACCACAAGAGTAATCATGGAGAACTCGACACTTGGCGTATTTACTAACCTATAATATGTATAGAGAATAATTTCTTCATCTACTAATAACACACACATCCAGTGAAAGTACAATAAACTAAAGATGGTATATTATATTTCATGACCGAAAAGAAAAGTTTAACTCTCATTTATTGTGTCCAATTGTGTAAACATAAAACACATTTTGAGATTACAAACGGGGTCAACACAGATCTCACGTAGTTCAATTTTTTTTTCACTAGGAACAGTGCTCGTAATGGCAACTTTTCTTAAAGGTGTCAAGATTTCCCAAATTTCGAGATCTCCCAAAACGACATTACCTTAACTAACAGCGACTGGGTCTTAACATTAGAACTAAGCAACGTTGTTTAAGCACGAATTGCTCATGTTGCTCTGGACGGCTAAAGCTGCGATCTCCATGAACTAAGTCGCATGGAAAGGAATATTAATCACCGAAGAATAGTCTCTTTATGGCATTGATTTTCCATATCAACAAGAGATAAGTAATTTGGACATACTACAGAAGTCATAATGAGAATTCTATGCTACGTTTATCTTCCCGTAAGAATTTTACAATTCATTTTACAATTCATTTTTTTTTTTTATTTTCAGATAAGTCAATTAATTACTAAGTTATGAAATATATGAAGAGTTCGCGGGAAAAACGATGAATGTCACAGTTTTCTTAAGGTTGATTTCATTATCTAATTCAATGGATCACTGCAAAATTTAATGTTGTTCTTATGAAAAATGGTAAGAAGGAGAATTATCACCACGAATACAATAATCCTTGCCTTTATTTTCTATAGAACAGCACTACATCTTGCAGTTATAGACTCAATTAGATCCTTATCTAATCCTTAACAGAAATGTGACATTCATCGTTTTTCCCGCGAACTCTTCATATTTATTTAAAATTTTCAATCATAGGCCTATGGCATCATTCTTATTGCAAATTAACATTTGCTACAACATGTTACTAAAAGAAAAGTATAAATGTTTTCGCCTGTACGGCATCATCAGGTACATAATTGTTTAACGATATCTAACATAATACAGTATAGAACGTAGGCCTATTCATTTGTAATAAAATATTGATTTGTATAACATTAAAAGGTGAAGTCGTGAGTTATATGTAGTACTAGTTTATTATATTTATAGGGAATATGTTGATTTCAATTAATTCGCATTTGATTTGCTATTTTGTTAAAATTGCACGTGACTTGGTATATGTGTACATAGAACTCATGTTACAATATTTGTTATGTATGTTGGTTGTTTCCGTAAGAAACATGTTTTTCTAAACAACGTACAGTTTATTTATCACGTTAGGAAACTCCCTGTGTAGGAAATACGGTACTTCAAAATGGACTTTATACGAAACAATGGGCAATTTTGAGCTTATTATGGTTCAGGACATCATGGGGACGGAGTACGAATGTATTATAATTGGAAAAATTATAAATCGTAGGAGAAAATCCTGAGGGAGTTTGGAGGAGCCGTTCGGAATAATTTCTCAAAATCTAAGAGCATCTTTTCTTTTTACCGAGCAACATTTTGTGACCCATGTGACACTGGAGTTGTTCCTTTCTCTGAAAATTGAAATACCAAATATTACAATGGCAAGGAGAGGAAACTAATCGTTAGAAGGAGAAACATGGCTGCGTTTTAGAACTCTGACGAATTTGCCTCCAGTTAAAAGGAGAAGCAGGTAGAAAGAATGGGAAGCATAAAAATGATCGTTGTGGGGTTATTGGTGCTAAGACAATGGCGGTGTGCACACGTAATGGGGTAACAATAGGATGCAGCATCAGGTAGGCGGCGCGGCGATGGCTTGGGATCTTCACGTGACACCACGCAGTCGCACGCCATTACTCCTTTCTTTAGAAATCCCAGAAATTACGAAGCTACAAAAAATAGAAACGCCTGTCTTATTAACCCCTATTATTAAGAAGTTGCCTGTAAATCAAAAATTGAATTTCTTGTTCACATAAGAGGGCAAACACCATTGGATACACCTAAAATACATACTTATTATTTTTGTGTAGCACGTGACAAAAAGTCCATTAACCTGAATAAAAAATATTCAGAACACGTCATTTAAGCCTAAATGTCTTATATAAAGTAGACTGTTGCAATTGTACACACTCGGAAACAAAATAGAACGAATATTCATAATTTCAAACAACAATCAAACGGTACAGATGTCACCAAAATGTTACGATTGTAAGTTAACATTATACATAACATCTTTCCGGCTTATCTCTAATACAAATCTTAGAAAAGTGGTTCAAACCAACTGTTAGGCATATGTCTCTACATATTCTATACATTATTCCTGCTAAGGTAGAATAGAAAACAACACGCTAGAAATACCACTCCACACATCATCTCTTTATTCATCATCTTTCATTGTTGCTACTGCTCGTCACTGGAATTCTCTGCCGCCTGAAGTCAAGGGCGCCGAACTTAAATTTCTTTTAAATGTAAATTAGAAAAATTTCATGATGAGTTGCCAGACGTAACGCGTTGTAAATGTTTAATGCAATGTATTCCACTGTATTTATTTTTATTTTTTGTTTCTTATTTTTATTGTGTAATCATGTAAATCGCGTTTATTTATCACTTAACACCAATATGTATCCCAGTGTGTTGTTTTTTATTATTTTTTATTATTAGTCTTATTTTTTTTTATTGTGTACATTTTATTCAATTGTCGGTTTCTGGTTTAATTATGTGAATCCTACTTACTTGTATTCTAATGCTAATATGTAATCCAAATGTTTATTTTTAGTTTTACTGGGTACATTTTTATTGAATTATCGGCTTCTGTTTTTGTATGAACAACATTAATATGTATTCCACTATGTTTGTTTTTATTTTATGAGGTAAATTTTTATGTAATTACCTCTTTTGATCTCATTATGTACCTGAATCGTATCAGTATGTAATTACTTAAATCCGATCCAGTTGTATGTTCAACTATGTAAGCAAGTTTTAATCCTGGTTGAGTGTAAGAGAAGGCCTTACGGCGTTAACTCTGCCAGGTTAAATAAAGCCATTATTATTATTATTATTATTATTATTATTATTATTATTATTATTATTATTAAACAAACAGTAACTTCTATGTCAAAATATTCAATTTTACACAGGAGCAAAAAAAAAAATTGGTAGGCCTATCTTGAAAAATATCAAACGTCTGAGGATATTCATATCTCTTGTAGTGAAGTCCGTATCAATGCTTTGACTTAAGATGTGTTTTCAGAAGATTCAGTAACATTTCTTTGACAGGACTCAAGTGAAGTCTTATTTTGTTAACCCTCCTACTATCAGGTTTCTTTTTCTACACTGAGTACCGCTGGGGTCATATAGACCCCAAGTAATTTACACGAGATATATCGGTAGTAATGCAATTGTTTTAATGAACTTGCATAAAAACATACATGTTTACCTTGAAAACAGAACAACTATGCATATAAACATTTTTACATTTTACACTTTGCCATCCTTCCGCCCTCATCTTATACGTCCTTATATTTGAAACAAAACAACTCGGAATGTTGTTTACAGACGAAAGATGGACATTTTATGCACTTTTCTGGAGGCTTTCTGTCCACAGAACGTTCACATAAGTGGCATCGTCCACTTTTGCCCCACTTTGCACTTGTGCTGAAAGAGGAGGAGGAGGAACTTTGGTGCGCCTAGTTCTGTTCTTCTGTACTAAAGATGTTCCCAGCTCAAGAAGAAATTCTCTTCTTCTGTAGTTGGTTTTTTCTTCCAGTCAGGATTTAACTCCAGCAAATTATGAACGCATTGAGCGCACTAATATCCAAAATATTATAAAAAATAACCATGGGCCACCCCCTTGTCATACGTTTTGTAGTGTATGTCCTGACTAATTTGTCCACTGTGTCTACACCTGACTTTGTTGCGTTATAGTCTAGTACCATAGGCTAATAGCTTTTTCTTTTTCATCTTCAGCTATTTCCTCTTTGAAATGCATAGTGCTCAGCAGGGTCACTACCTTACCCTTTTTTGGGCAATAGGAAACTATCGTAGCTGATTCCTGGAATCCGAACAAACTTGAAGCTGCTTTCCTTCCCTTTGCTTTGACAATTCTTCGGGTATTTCTCGGCGATTCTTTCTTATTGTTCCTAACAGAGTCATCTGTTTTATTTCTAATTCCTTTGCCAGGTCCAAACTTGTGAAGAAATTATCTGTTGTGATGTTTCTACTACTTAGGAATAAATTTTGAGTTAAGTCCAATACTACTCTTTTTTCCCTGATTCGATTCTCTAGGCTCGTCTTCGCCCCTTCCTGTGTACACTTGCATTTTTGTGACATAGTAATTAGTGCTATCACAAGCAGCCCATACTTTGATGCCATATTTTCCGGATTTTGAGGGGATATACTGCCGAAGAGGACACCTGCCCCTGAAAGTTACCAATTCTTCATCAACTGTAATATGGTCGGCCATGCTCTGTGTTCCATAAATTCACTATGCTCTCATTGTGACCTTTGTACACTCCTGCGAGTATAAGCAGGCCAAGAAAGCACTCAAATTCTTCTCTATCAAGATCTATCCATTTTTTACCGTAAGGAATGTTACCTTCTTTGTTGGTCCACTTCAAAATATTCTGCAAACTGCTGGGCTTCATAAATAATTCAAAAGCTGACTGCACAGCGTTTACATTCCTCAAACTATGCCGCGTTGAACCTGGAGCCGTCTTCATTACGTTTCGTGCTGGCTGCCTCCCTTGATGCAATCTAACAAGAGTTTTATTCCATATTTCTTTTGCATTTCTGGACCTTAAAACAACAGTATTACTATTCCAGATATTTACTTAGTCATTATCTATTATTATAAAAAGTAAAGTAAATGCGTGGCGCTACAGCCCAAGAAGGGCCAAAACCGACTAGCCGGCTGCTGGCCTCACGTTCACATGTCGAAGCAGAGGTGGACGATCATCCAACCAGAATGGAGGTATCGTATGGTTAGCACGATGATCCCTCCAGCCGTTAGAGCTGGTTTGCGAAACCGGATTTTCGCTACCTATCGTAGCTCCCCAAGTGCATCAAGAGGCTGGGTGGACACTGTTCCCATACACTGGACGAAATTTCATGAGAAAATTTCTTTCCCCATGAGGATTGGAACCAGCGCGCATTCTGTAACGCGAGTCCCAGGCAGAATGCCTTAGACCACGACGCTACGGCGTGGAACATCTATTATTATTGCTGCTGTTTTATGCTGTAATAAATAATTGGTAGGTGAAATATACTTACTTGAAAACATTCAAATTTGAGATGATAGAAACTTCAGGAACAGTAGTTTCTAAATCTCCATCATCATCGTCATCATCCTCATCAGAATTTTCAGCCGACTGACAGTCTTCTGTTATAATAGCATCAATCTCTCCATCGTCATCAGATTTTTCTTCATTATATTCATATTCCTCATTATATTCGTCTTCCTCATTATCTTCTTCATTCACAATTACGCCTATTTCTGAAGTAGTCAAATGTCTTGCACTCATCATGTAATTCTACATCACACTGAGGCAAAACACTAATAGAAACTTAGGCAACAAACCTTAACAATGGGTAAGAAATAATATTTCATTGTTGCACTTGTTCCGTATAACAGATGTTCAAAGTGACGGTCAGCATTTCTACTTTCATAATGTTACATTCAAAGAAAAAAGCCAATTTTTAATGGGTCATATAGACCCCAATGGTACTCAGTGAAGAAACAATGAATATTTTTTAATGTGTTGAAAATATAAAAATGAATGAAACATCATTGGATACAGTTGACTCAAAGAGAAAAAGTCATAAATTTTGAAAATTATAGTTTTAAAAATGGCGGAGATTTTTCTTTCAAAAGAGCTACTGGGGTCATATTGACCCCATTGGTATTAGGAGGGTTAATATAATTTTGACTACGAGGTTGCTGTTCAAGACCAAAGATATGTTCGATAACTTCCGAAATGAACATTCTAAAACAGAGACAAAGGTATCGCTGTCACTCTGGCTTAGCCCTATCGCCTGTTAATTTTGTTTCTAATCCTGATGTCAACAAATGCACTATACCTTTTCTCTTGCCACTGGTAGAGTGAGTTCTGCGGACAACTTGCTAACATGAAGCATAAAAGTATAGTTCTTTTCATTCAACTGGACTACTTAAGGTAAGTTGGGCCGCGTCTGTGGCTCAAGTGGTAGTGCGCTGGTCTTCCATCACCGGCCAGATCGTGATAGAATTTGCGGTGGATAAAGCGGAGAATTTTTCTCGGGACACCCGTTTCCCTATATCATTTCACCAATCTACAATAGTAAAAATAGACTGATGTGAAATCTTCGGGGTAGTACAGGTTTCCGATGCTGATATAGGAAGGACCTGGGGCTCCAGGCTCCTGGGGCTTATCAGATTACTCGTCTGCGGATTGAACCTGGCTCTATCAGAGGCTGAGACAGTATGGCCAATCTTTCAGCATCGGTTTCACGATGTTCATTCAGGAGGGGCTTGGGACTCTGATCCTTGAGGCTTATGAGGCAACTCGTCTGCGGATGCCATCTGGTTCTATCTGTGGCTGAGACAGATGGCCTGCCTGTCAGCGTTGAATTCACGAATGTTATCCAGGCCACCTATCGAACTTGAACAATCATAACCAGGCTTCGGTCCTGGGCACAGAAACGCATGAAGTTCAGAACGCACGGTGGATAGTGTTGTGTTGGTCGAGTGGACTGGGAGATGAAGCGCGCCGTTTCTTCGTGTCTCAACATGTAAACAGTCCGTCACAGTACGGCACAAAATATATTTCACCCTGTACAGATGCAGTACATACAGTACATTCCTAGTGTAGACAAATGTCTACCATTAAAGTATTCAAGTGAGTTGTAACCTCCAATCAGGTGTCTCTACGCCGAAGCCTGTTACACGTACCGCAGCCAAGCAGCAATAGGCCTACACACAACGGTGATGCACATTACGGACCCACTTGTGCTGTTGCAGTCACCCCTCCACGGGTCATGACGTCATTTATACTTCGCGTACTCTAAACCTCATACTGGTTACTCTGTGTCCCTAGGCCGAAGCCTGATCATAACATATAGGCCTATAGAGCGCATATTGAGCCAAATTATGTTTATCTGTAAGTACCTATCCTCGCTCCAACCCTCGAAAAATCCGAGCTAAGATAAGTTGGGGTAAGTGGGCCAACGGAGTAACTGAACCATATGCCCATAAAATATTTACTCTACTGTGGAAATTTATTCTTCCGGAATGGCAACACTTACCAATTACAAGCCCTTAAACGATAAACATATGATTTTCCAATTTGCGTATGACTATTTATTGGTGTAAATCAATACACCTTTCACTTGCTACTCTGGTAGTTATAGAAACATTGACATTGGACAAACATTCATGCCTTAGGTGGGATTCGAACCCACGATCATACCCTTCCCGTCATGTTAAAGTTGTGTGCCTCAACTTTTTCAGATACTACGATGCACCTCAAGAAAACAAAATAAGGGTATAATAAAGCGGTTCTCAGCACACAGCACCCTCGGGCTAGAGTCCCTTACCCGCGGAGAAGACACTGCACTATGGTGTATTCGTACCTGCTAGCGGGTATGCTCTCTATCTCTTCCTGCTGCACGACGGGGCACAACACGTTGCTCCGCTTATCCTTCACCCATATCAGCGAGTGCTGAAGACCACTGGTAAAATATTTCGTCGGCTACCGGCTACCGATGTAGCTCAGGCAGTAGGTGAGTTTGCCTGCTGTTCGGGTATGAGATCGATTCCCGTTTGGGCTGACTACCTGATTGGGTTTTTGCCGAGATATTCCCAGTCACAAAGCGAATGTTAGGTAATCACATGGTAAATTCTCGGCTTCATCTAGCCAAACACCATCTATTAAAATTCCATCGACACTAAATAATCTAGTAATTGATACAGCTTCGTTAAATAGCCGACTAAAATATTTCGTCCATGAACCGGCGCATTGCAGTGATTTCACTGGGCCGGTCTAGAGAAGATAACAATAATCAGAAATCGATCATTATTATCAATAGGAGCTGGATCTAGTTTGTTACCGCATAAGAACAGTTAGAAATGTTTATAAAATTGCAAAAGTTAATGAAAAATTTCATTCGATGAAGTTATCAAGGATGTTTTCTTTAAGCAAGTGATTTTGTCGATGAACATCGAAAGGTGTGCATGAATAGGCTATAAGATGTTAACAAAGTTAATAAACAAGGATAACGAAAACTCTCCCGTCTTGATGAATGTTACCTAAAAGCGACGCAGTTCCGATTCTAACAGAAAAAGTAACTGATACGTCATCGTTGAATGATTAAACAAAGACTTTTCTTCACCATTTCCAATCCTTAACCAACTATGGGGATGGCCGGTAACGGGAGAACAAATTGCAGATTTTCCAAGTGTTCTGCCGATTCAGCTTTTACAACCGACAGTCAATTCTTGTGTAACTAAATTCTCGAATCGGAACAGCTACCTATCAAACACGGCGGCGTGAGTTATGAGGCCCCGCAACCCCAAGCACGTGCGTCGGACTCCAGCCTCATGATCTACTGCCGGTTTTAAAATGACATCGTTTATTTCTCGTTGCGTTTCCCAGACAAGTGCTATTTGTCATTTGTTATTGGGGCATGTATCATCCCCGCCTGTTCACCCTGCGGGGCAGTGCGTATGGAGGCGTGAAAGGGGTTGGAAGGGGGTGTGATTCCCCAATGCAAAGTGGAACAAGCCCTGCCTGTTCCCTAGTAGGAATTGAATTAGGTTCCGCCAAAACAGATGAGCATACCAACATGACAGATGACATGCAATTGAAATAATGCTTATGTTGGTAACTGTGGAGCCAGTATATTCAGCGGATCTGAGTTTGTTAAATTGCCGTACGTATGGAACATGTTGCATTGATGGCAAGTTTAAAGCGACAACTGGGAATTGAATAGAGTTATAAACCAACCAAAATCTATTAAACAGCGCTGATGATATTATCTACACGCAGTTTCGGAATTATTTGTTACATTATTATTGTTATATTATAAAGGTTAAAATAGTGCACTGACTTCTGGTAACCTTATTGTCTCTTAGGCTTTTCTACTACATTATGATTACCAGTTTATAGGAGGTCGGAGATTCAAATCTGGACGAGAACAAATGCTTTTCGAGGGTATTGAAGACCGTGGCTTACTTCGTAAATTTACTCACGTAAAAGAACCCGATTCCAAGGAGAAGACTCCAGGCAAAATGTATCAAAAATTCAACGTCAGTCGTATAGGAGAATATTAAGTAAACTTAGTAATAATAGTAGTAGTAGTAGTAGTAGTAGTAGTAGTAGTAGTAGTAGCAGTAGTAGTAGTAGTAGCAGTACCAGTACTACAGGGACATTATTTTATTTTTACTAACATTTCTAATATTAATCCGGCAATACCTTTGGATTAACAATTGAGAACCAGAAACACCGTTTGCTACTCCCTTCCACGACTGGAGTTCGATGATACTGGCGTAAAATACAAACAAATCACTTTACTAGGTATAGGAAGGAACAAAAGTAGTTCATCCATTTACGTAAACTAGGAAATGTCGCAATTTTCAGTTTGATAATTTTCATTAGGTTTTTGTTTAATCAAAATACAGTAGGCCTACTGTATTAACAATAAGTGTTTTTACTCACGAACTGAGCTATCCATTCGGACGTATTCATTATGTCGTGTATATTATACTGTCTACAGTACATTAGCGTACAATACAGAGAATGAAGTTAAATTGAAAAATAATCATAATATGGATATTTAAACACATTTTTGAAAATGGCGGCCGTTCATTTCGATACAGGCTTCAGTTCTTTTGTGCAGTCCAGTCGTGGAAGGGTGTAGCAAATGGTGTTTCCGGTTCTCAACCGTTAATCCAAAGGTATAGCCAGGTTAATATTCGAAATGTTAGTAAAAATAAAATGACGTCCCTGTACTGTATAAATGAAAGATACTAATGTTGATTTCATTACAGTTTTCTTGTTACATGTTAAATTACCGCGGAAGCATAATAATAATAATACCCATATCTGAAAAGTTTTTTTTTTTTTTTGTTTTCTGACTGCAGTGAGATTACTCAGTATTAGACATTAAATTCCAATTTTATTGATTTTTTTAAGTCACTGAGCGTTTGCCATTGCAGGTATTTAATCATATTCCATTTGGTAGACGGGACTTTGGACGACCGACAAAACGAAAGAGACAGTTCACATAAAAGTTTTACTTTGATTTCGGAATGTGACTTAGATCCAATCCTTGGTTCGGCAGAAGAAAAAGAAAAATAAGAATGAGACAAAATTAGGTTCAATAGAAGAATAATAAGAACAAATTTAGTAGATTTCACCATCACTATTTTATGCGCAAAGGTTAATAATTGTTAGAGTTGGATATTTATTTTTAGTATAGGTCTACACTGGATTCCATTAACGCCATCTCGTTTCTTAGTCTTACTGACAACGAAAACTGCGTCTTCTACCTCCAACATTGCTGTATACGTGCGGAGTGACGCGTCTGTATTTTGTATTCCATTTTTCAGTGTTGTTCATGCTAGAGTAGTAGCTACACAATTAGAACTGGTTTCGATCTATGCCAACATTTCAAAAGTGCAACTGCGCGCCACTGCTTGCAAGAATAGTTATCTGTATGTCTGTTGTACACAACGAGTTATATAACTAGATAAATATAGATATAACTCGTTGGTTGTACACAACTTGCTGGCATAGCAGTGGGAGGGGGATGAAGTATTGACTGTAAACAAAGTTCAAAAGTGACGGCATTAATGGAATAGATTGTACAGGTGCACAGTAATTAAAATAATGTTATGACATACGTGACTCAGTTTCAATAAAAATTTGAGCTGGGCATTTCTGAGATTTCGGAATAAAGTTTTAATAGTGTGAAGTAGGCCTAGTACTCATATGATTTATTACAGATTCTTCCTGTAGTTTGGTTTGCTCTTTTATTCTTTAAATAGGCCTATTCATCAACTTAAAAATAATGAAAATATAATATATGCCTATTAATAACCCGTATGGCGTGTCTCTTGTTTGGGAATGCATTTTATTTACCTCTATCTGCACTTCAGAGGAAAAAGTTTGTTTAAGGTATCGAACCAATATCCTACCTGATGTCTCATTTCCTTGAAATGACATGAATTAGACGAATTAATTTAATTCGCCATACACCTGCACATGCAACGTCAGACGGTCATGATATTTCCTTTCCGCTCTACACGCTGAACCGTAAGTAATGTCATTAATATCAAGAGTGGTAATCTTTGAGATATTTTAAACGGAAAAGTTGAATACAATTTTGCTCGTTTTCCTTACGTTTTGAGGAAACAATTATTGAAATGAGACGTTTAGTAGCGTACTTTAGGAAAACTATTGGCTAAATTTCCAATACCCTCAGTCAATTTAAGGGAGCAGTGAATTCTGAGAATAAATGGTTGAACGAATTCTAGTTTTGTCCCTTAAATGCAGAAATATGATCCGAACAATTTTAAATGTTGTTCCTCAGACCAATTTTAAATTGTTTGTAACGGTAACAACGTTGTAAAATATCTAGAGCCAAAAAGTTCGTACTACAACTCGCGTGTATGTTATAGCGTTGGAGGAGAAAAACAAAAAGAAAATTAAACAAGAAATTGCGTTTAAAGACAGCTCTAGAAGTTTATTTCCTCTTATGAAAGTTTACCAGTTAACTACTTTAAAAATTGAAGTGGGAGGCAAATATTTATAATTTGTTGAAGCAAAATACTTCTTGCAGCTTCTCTGAACACGTATAAAAAAAGAAAAATTAAACAGTAAATTTCTGCATATTTTTCTTAAGACATTAAATAATCTTCATGGCAATGACCTCTCTCTCCCCTATTCAAAACACGTCCGGTTTAGGGGTTGTTCACGGAACATAACAGATTACTGTAGGCCTACATTCGGCCACTGATTCTGACGTTGCGCGATGACACAATTCACGCGTTTTAAATATTGCATTTTATCTGGAAAACTATTCAAAACACAGCAAAATGATACTTGACTTTTTGTTGCCCTTTACTAAAGAAATCGTTCACCAAAATTAATGACATGACTAACAGTTCACTCGGTATACTTATTTACTTAGCCTACTTATGGCTTTTAGAGAATCCGGAGGTCCATTGCTGCCCTCACATAAGCCACCATCGGTCACTATCCTGAGCAAGATTAATTCAGTCTCTACCATCATATCCTACCTCCCTCAAATCCATTTTAATATTATACTCCCATCTACGTTTCGGTTTCCTCATAGATCTTTTTCCCTCCAGCCTCCAAACTAACACTCTACAGGATGTAAGGGGTATAAATGCCGTCCTTTTCACAGACGTCGGGGACGGTCTACAGAATCAAAAAATGTCCATTCAACATACGGTCGAAACTTGATAGTTTTCCCAGAAAAAATATATCTCCTCTTATTTTATTCGCGTTATACTGCTTATATACTTAGTAAAATTACAAAAACAATTGCATCAGTAGGTATATCTAACAAAGAGTTAATATTAGTTTAAATACATATTTGTGTGTTCTATTACGTTTTCGTGAAATTAAATAAAATTGCATGGTTAAATTTGTTTATATTCTGGCGTGAGAGACGTGGCAAAGTGTTCAGGGGGCAGTACTCTGCATAGACATAGGCCTATGTATAGGCCTACATGTCAGCTGGGTTCAAGCTCCCTGTCCATAGGTCTACTGCCGAGCGGATGACAGTTCGGTACCAGGTATTCGATAAACAGCTTACAATGTCATTCATAGTTTAGGAATATCATATGTTATTAATTTATGAAGAAAGTCGTCGTAATTCAAGTGGGGCAAGAAGATATACCGTCAATGTTTTCCGCAATGAAGGTTACCTAATCGGCGAACTTTTGTAGCGGTTTATCAACGATTATTAGAAACTAGGAGTCTCTTACCTCGTTTCGAAAATTACACAAACAGAAATTTCTTTAAAAATGGTACTGCTTTATGGAAGCGGGAGAGATTAAAATGTTGCATTTAAAAAAAAAGTTCGTGTGATTTTGTGCAGTAAACCATTATTGTTTATTTTTTAGACGTACAATAAAAAATGGAGTAATATTCTCAATATTGTTAAATAAAATGGAAATTTACCATAAAGTTGTATTAATGAGATTGAAAGTTTGTATTTGGTGTTCGTTTTATGTAAACAACGGTCCGCCCGTGCAATAGAACAGAGCATCTGTTTTGTACCGGTATGTCTGTACCCGCTTGAGCTGTACTGTGTACTTGTAAACTCCCTCCTCCCCATCCAGCAACGTTGCCAAACCCCTAAACTTTAATAATTAGTTAAATATTGCAATTAGAAAAAAAAATGTGAGGACATTTTTCTTCCTTATGACATGAACAATCATCACTTAAAATAATGACACTTATACCCCTTACGCCCTGTATATGCATATATTCACTCGATATTGAAACGTTTTTTCTTTATTATCTTTTCAGTTCGTGTTGGAACTAGTCTTACGTCCTAATAGAGATACTGTATAGTATCCGATACTCCTGTGACATGGGATGTTTATCTGAGGCAAAACAGACCACCAAAGTGATAACGAATAAATGATAATGATGTCACACAGGAGCTCATGAGCCGTGCTGTGTTAAAGTCTGGAGCTGTTGCGTTCTCCGAAGTCGTCAATAGTGCATTTTTTTTACACAAATACTGTGTGCGCAAACTTACTGTTATATTAGAAAAAGATACCGGGGATGATACCGATAAAATGAACTGGCATTGCAGTTATAAAGAATGAAAATATCGTCTTAACCACACGTTACCTCCATATTAGTGTTGGATGATCGTTCACCTTTGCTGGGGCATGCGGACGTGTGGCCAGCAGTCGGCTGGTGTACCTTGGCCCTCCATGCGCAACGAATACAGAGCAGTAGTCTCCAAAATATCGTACACGTAAGTACTGTAATTCGTAAGATTTTTGGGCGTACCAGAAACATTTGAAGTTTTTATTTCCTTTTCCTTACTTCTAATTTCTTGCCACTGCCTTAATTACTCGTACAATATGAAAGTATCTGCAGAATAAATTAAAATACTAGTATTCGTAGGACCACAACATGTAACTTAACAGTAAAAAATAAAACAAATTAACAAGTAAAATCCTTTAAATAACTACAACCTATAGTGAGAGTTGACAGCATATGCGAGTTCTCTGTCCAGAGTGTTTACACGGCGAGGGCAGTTTTCAAGGCCGCTCTATTTAGACTTCCTATTTAAATATTAGAGTCAACGAGATACCCACTCTCAGAACCGTTTACACGGTGATACTCAGCTATAATCTCTAGCTTTCTTCTTTTAGCTCTCGCCGTGTAAACGTTGTATTTCAGTACTTGCTTGTGTTAGTCGTGTTTCGTGGTAGTGCAGGGCAGTAAGAAATCAGGTGTCATTGTGATATGTTCTGTCGTGAAATAGTGGCAATGGAATCAGAAAATAGTGATAATGATCCTAGTACGTCCTACTCCCAAAAAATCTACATCCGGTGTACTTAAATCTACAAGACGAAAACAAAATTGTAGAAAATTGCGGTAAACAATTCCTTAATTTTTAGTAGGTTATTTTACGACACTTTATCAACATCTTAGGTTATTTAGCGTCTGAATGAGATGAAGGTGATAATTCCGTTGAAATGAGTCCGGGATCCAGCACCGATAGTTACTCAGCAGTTGCTCATATTAGGTTGAGGGAAAACTCTGGAGAAAACCTCAACCAGGTAACTTTCCTCGACCGGTAATCGAACTCGGGCCAACTTGTTTCGCAACCAGTCTCGCTAACCATTACTCCACAGGTGTGGACTCCTTAATTTAAACCTTGGTTTTGTTCTGATGAATCAGACTGTAAAAGGGCTAGATGTAGGTTCTGACTCTCCTGTTCCTGCTGTTGTTGATTCTTCTGAGGATCCTCCCAAGGTAAGGAGACTACAAAGTGTTAAAAAAATCATTTTATGTGCTGATTCTATTTAATTTTTAACAATTATTTCCTTTTAAGAATTTAAAAAAATCGTTTAAATAAAACACTGTGGAGGGAGTTTAGGTGAAATAATCAAAATAGGTCTATTTTATATGTAGTGTACTATTCTCCAATCAAAAGTACTATAATATGGAACCACTTCCGCAATCCAATCAAGCCTCAGGGCTGGCAACGCTGTTCCGAAGTAGGTAACTTCCTTTCCGCGCATTTACAGAGCAGCAAGTGATTGCATCAATATTTGCTGTTGAGTGTACTCCCGAGATCGCAGCGCCCACCGTCGAGTTGATTTATAAACACGCCGTCGGTAAAGATAGCTGTCCCGAGAAGTACTTCTACCCTGTACATACAATATAGCCTATACCGGGTGGGAATAAAATAGCCTTGCAGATTTTCAGAGCGAATAGCTCATGTTGTATGTAACAAAAAACTATAGACTCTATCATATTGATGCAAAGTTCTTTTTTTTTTTTTAAGAGTTTTTTTTTTCAAATGGTTAACAACCCCTTAGTCGGTAACTATTGCGAGTAGGATCATGAATATTGTCCATATCGATAGGAAATCTAATAAAGAATAATTTATTCCTCTGGTGTATTCCTATAGCGTGGACGGTTTTTGTGTAAATTTAATTTTAAAAACCTCTAATTCGAAGTCACTGCACATGCGAACAAGTTACAACGTCGCGGCAATCAGCAGCTCACCTACCGATACACACCAAGCTCATTGACCTCTTACACCTGTATCACAAGTAGAGTGTGTTAGCGGCGATGTTGCCGGACTGCTGAAACTTCAAGCTTAATTTTTTAATTAACAGTGCATTTAATCACAAAAGGTAATATGGATTTTCTATTCATTTCAGTGTACCCTATCGTCCCTTTCAATCTGCAAAGTTATTTCATTTCCATTCTGTACATCATTCATGCATAGTGTTCTGTTCAAGGGCATGTCTTTCACTGAAAACCCAACATCCTCCAATCTTTCCTATTTTCTGCCTTTTTCTTAGCTTCCACCAGCAAAACCTCATTCAGGCCTGCCCATAACTGTTTACCTTCGTGAGTGGGCTTACGCACGGTATCGCTCGCCTGCCGTCAACCTGTCCTCACAAGCAGGCAGGCAGTGTGGTTGCACGTGACTCCCAAACAGTCCTAACAGTGATCTGAAAAGAGTGTTGTGTTTCGCCGACCTGCGCCAGACTGTGCTGCTTTCAGATGTATGATAAATATCAACCAAGTCTCATCCAAACCCGACAAGAAGCATACAGATATAGACAAACTACTAAAAACTTAGGTTTTCTTAGTGTTTATTAGGTTTCAGAAGACGATAAATTATTTCTCGTCAGCATAATATCCATTAAATGCCAACAGTTATTATAAATCACTTACACTTTCCTTTTCATCATAGTAATATAAATGTAATGCAAACTCTTCAAACTTTAAGCTTCATAAATAAAAAGAAATCCCTCAGAAGTTAAATAGCAAATAATTATTCTAAAGAACGAAAAACTTTTTTACATTTCACAGCTCTTCATGAGGCTTTTAATTGTTGATAAGGAATAAGTTAAAATGGAATTTTTCCTGTAACAGTTGTTGATATTCATAATAATTGTTACAAATTTTCAACAACTTTCCTTTCCTTTCCCTTCCTTTCTTTCTCCCTCTCTTCCCCTTTCCCTTCCTTCCCCTTTCCTTTTCCTTTCCCTTCCCTTCTTTCCATTCCTCTTTCCTCTTCTTTCTCTTTCCTTTTCTTTTATTCCACTTTCCTTTCCCCTTTCGTTTCCTTTTCTTTCCTTTCCCTTTCTCTTTCCTTCCCTTTGCTTTTCTTTCCCCTTTCCTTTCCGTTCCTCTCCCCTTTCCTTTCCTTTCCTTTCCTTTCCTTTCCTTTCCTTTCCTTTCCTTTCCTTTCCTTTCCTTTCCTTTCCTTTCCTCTCCTCTTACTTTTCATTTCCCATTTTCTTTCCTTTTCCCTTCCCTTCCCTTCCCTTCCCTTCCCTTCCCTTCCCTTCCCTTCCCGTTCCTTCGCTTTGCATCCCTTCTCGTTCCTTTCCTTTCCTTCCCTTCCCCTCCTCTCTTCTGCTTTCCTTTTTTTCTTAACTAGTCACAAGTTAAAAAATGTTACTGTTTTGTTTTGTCAGATATACTTTGCAGGAAAATGAAATGTATACTATATATCTTATTATTTTATGAATTTCTGTAGTGCAATAAATTTTAAAACTACAGTATGTTCCTTTAATCAAGAATTTTCTGCCGTATTTTACTAGAAAATACAGATTTTTTTAAGTGACTAAATAGCCAATGAACTTAGATTTCAAACTAGTACTGTTTCATGATAACTAGTACAGACTGGCTTCCCTGGCAAGTCACTCTACAATACGAGCACACAGGCAACTTTCTAGGGTCCCGCCTGGACTGGACTTATAAAACCCGGGCTGAATGGGCCAGTCCTAACTTTTAACCTGCTCCGCAGCTGCGCTGGAACCCAATTCTGACGGCAGGCAATTACGGGCGTGAGTATCGTGTGCTTTCCCGGTGTCTGGTTTCCACATATGATCCATATATCTTAATGTCGTCTATCATCTGATATATTCTTCTGTCTCGAACTCTTCTCCCGTTCACTATTCTTTCCAGTGCATTCTTCAGGAGACAGTTTCTTCTCAGCCAGTGACTCAGCCAATTTTTTTTCTCTTCCTAAGCAGTTTCAGCATTATTAGGCTATTTCTTTACCCACTCTTTCCAACACAGCTTCGTTTCTTATTCTGTCTGTCTATTTCACACGCTCGATCCTTCTCTATATCCACATTCCACATGCTCCTGTCGTTTCTCTCTACTTCGTCGCACTGTCCATGTGTGTGCACCATACAATGCTACACTCCACACAAAGCACTTCACTAGTCTCTTCTTAAGCCTTTTTCCAGAGATCCGTAGAAGATGCTCCTTTTTATATTAAAAGCGGCCTTTGTTATTGATATTATCTTTTTGACTTCCTGGCAGCAGTTCATGTTACTGCTTATAGTACAACCCTTAATATTTGAAGCTGTTCACTTCTCTACTACCTCATTTAGAATTCGGAAGTTTATTTTCTTTACTCTTCTTCCTATGACCATGGTCTTCGTCTTTTTGGCATTTATCTTCATCCCATACTGTTCACATATGGGTATATATATTTTAATTTAGGATGCGTGAACCATCACAACTATGTGAACAATGTACAACAGCCGCAGTCCACGAAATTATTGAATTTTCGTTTAATGAAGGAAAATAAAGAGCCAGTGTTTACATTAACAAGTTAACAACATTTAGTATACTAACACAGGTTCTTGTGAAACGTGAAAACAGAATAGGATATTGTCATAGCAAGGGGCGTCGTGGAACTCCCGAAAACTGGTTGATTGAGGGTGGTGTTATATAGAAGCACGCGATGCTTGGCTTTTCAACTCACTAGTAAGTAGTTATGAAATGAATTTATAATTTATAATTGTATTCTTTGTTTTGAATACACATTGCATGGGACATAATAGGTATTAACGGGGTACGTGCTGGGTGACACATAACTGCTAACTGTTGCTACGAATCATGCATATAAAAAGGTCTTTTGTCAACACTTACACATAGACAAAGAGACACAAAAATACGACGAAGTCACTTCTGTACGGAAATCATAGGCACAGTTTCATTGCTAACACAGTAGCATTTCAATAATTTTCAATTCGTTTATTTTAACGTGATTGTCATTTACCAAGAAGATAGAAATTACGGTGCTAAGAAAAAAAATAAGCCTCACGAAGATGACCTTTCGCAACAACTGAATTCTTTTGTTATGTTGCGAATGCATTATACTACCGTTCACAGTGTTTATTTCTTGAGTTAGTATGCAAAGTTTGCGAACGGCATCACTTCATATGCATCTAAATAAAAAGATTCATGTTCACGGTTGCACATGAAAACATTTCTATATTCGCAAAAATACCATATTTACCTCAGTTTAAACTTGTACTGCTTAAATATACTTGCCATGTAATGTATTTCAAACACACATCCTTAAAATAGCCATGCTTTTATTGGTTTGTTCATTATTAATAATATTTTTCTGTTTTGGAAAATCGGTATTCAAGACTGATGTAAATGCTAAAACATATTAACACACTGTCCCGAAAATGGGAAGTGTTTCAAGAAGTGCATTGTATATATCAACAAATGGCCCCAACAGAAAAGTTGGTATTGTTGCAATTGATACAAAACATCAGCAAGCCTATCTTCTTGATCCAACTATAAGATTTGAGAAAACTATAACACAAGCCTAAGAAGTAGATCAGATATGCTCAAAATTGTAAAAGCTCCGATTACACGGATGATGCTGCACTGCAAAACACACACAGTGTACAGACTGGGCTCCGCAACTACATTGCAGCACCGCCCGTGCCATAGTTCTTGCACTCTTACAAATACGGATAATAAACTGAATTTGAAAAAGAAAAGAATATACACTGTAATATTCAGTTATTACATTTTGCATTATATTTAATATAGTTATGATATTATTACATCATAGATAATGTTATTTTCATATTCCACCATACATTGCGGTCTGTTCAACATGTGGATTCTTTTCTGCAAGTAATCGGAAATCTATTTCCAACGAATTTACTCAATGCGCAGCTGACTCAGAAGATGCTCATCTGTTAATCGGGATCTACTGTATGTTTGGATTTAGCAACCTTCATTCTCGAAAATAAAATTGTTCGCATACATATGTCTAGGCGAAGGTAACTAACATAGTGGCGGCGAATAAGCTCATCTTGGGATATTTCGTTTTGTTCATTTTCTTTTAAAATTCTATGCTTGTCAAGTCATATTCTCTGCATTTAGTTCTGAATTCTATGTTACTTTGCAATTCAATTAACTTGTCATGGAACTGCACTCTCACGGACTGTACTAAATTTACTATGAAAGGATTAACAAAAAGATTAATATCACTCTCCATACGTTCAAAATCACAAAATCTATGTTCTGTGAATTCAAATTTATCTGTTCCAGTAGGCTACAGAGATATAATTAACTATATTTTGTTCAGGCACCATACATCTCTTTACAAGTTCACCATCCGTGAAGGGTTTTAGTGCCTTAGCTAATTCCCAATATACTACATAACTTGCTCCTAAACATAGACTCTGAATTGTTCGACTCTCTTCAATGTTTGACCTTTCATTAAGTGCTTTCAATTCTTGAAGCTGTAGTGCAAGTTGCACACCTGAAACAAATACATGTATTTCTGCTGGAATAATAATAATAATAATAATAATAATTACTTTGGTATAGGAATGCATATTACAGAAAACAGCTTCCCTGTCACTTCGGCATGTTCTGGATGGCAGAGCGTATAATGTCGTTTTATGTTGCTCAGTAGTATTCCTGACAGTGCTTACAACATAATAAACACTTTACGTTTTCAACGAACGCACAACAAAAATAGTCTTCCTCCCAAACTGTACGGAATGATCGTTTGTCATTGTCCCGCACTGTTCGTACGTTACTAAGTACTTGAACTGCCTTCCGCAGTCATCCGTCGAGCTTCGAACGAGGAACAGCACGCTCTACATTGGAAGGTTGTGATTACAGAACGTAATCGGGAGTCAGAGAATGAGCATACCTGAAGTAGATCAAGAGAAGAGAGATATTTACGGAGATTATCTCCCCTACCTAAGTACAAAATATAACATCCCTTACATAATTGGAAAATATACAGTTTATTGTTTGGAGTCAGAGGAGGTGTTACAAAATTTGTACATCAAATCTTAATAGAATTAAGTCTCACAGCAAATTCCTTGCGAGAAATAATTCGATGGTTTTGGGGTAAAGGGTGATAAGTCATAAGAATGAGTTTTGGTATAAATGAAAATTAAACTTCGGACTCTTATTGCAAATAATTTTCTACATACCCACTTCTAGAATTTACAGTAATTTATGTGTCCACCTGGAGAATAAAACTCCATTTGCACAAAAAGACTTAATCCCCTTCACCCGAACACCATTGAATTACTGATGTTATGAAAGATTCCTTAGGGATTCCTCATCACCATTTATACTTTTCGAATTAATTACTATTTTGAACTATTGTTTACTTAATTTGATATTATTTGATATTGTTTGTCTATTTTTTTTTAAACTGAGAGTTTTATATATATATATATATATATATATATGAATTTATTCTTATAATTAAGTCATTGCTTAAACTGTGTAATAATTATTGCACAATTCATTTGTATTCTGGACCCTCGTGGTCAACTGCAGCTCAGCACCAGACGAAAAGAATCAAATTTTATTAGTAGCAGCAGTGAAAATTGCTAAATAAATTATTGTTAATAATTGAACTAAGCCAATTGATACAGAAGATAAATAAAGACAATACACAACAGTCGACCTCCAAATTATCTCCAAGAATGTGTACTGAAGTAGCCTAATAAGATTGAGGGGAGAATATCATGATATTTTATTCCATGCCAGTACACATTGCTCAGTGTTTTGATTAGCCTATGTTATTGTTATTGTTATACTTATACGTGATGGTACACACACTATTACAACATCGTACCAGTAATATTTTTGTAATTACTGTCAATTCGAACGTTTCTTAGATTTCATTCTACATTTTAAAAATGCATATCTTATTTAGTTATTAAATGATTTTTAAACTGTATTCTTAATTTGTGTGTGTTACTTAAAACTGCTTTGTTTATTTGTATGTGCTACGAAAAGCAGGACTCCTCAGATCATACATGTAGGATACCATAATTATTTTCACTCACTCACTGATTCATTCATTCATTCATTTATTCATTAATTAATTAATTCACTTCTTCGTTTATTTATTTATTTACTTGCTTTTTCTTTCTTTACTTTTTTACTTATTTATTTAATTATAGAACAGAGTTTATAAATGCTACTGAATGTGATAGCGTATTAAAAATGTGTTCCACATGTAAGTAATGACAATATTCGAATGTTTGAACATACATATTTAATTGATAATGCAATAATTAATCATTTTTAAAAGTAGTTTGTTTTCAATATAATTTCCAACCAGCAGATACAGCTTGCTATTTTTTTTTTTTCAAAGAACTGAGCTTTATCAGCCAGTTTATGGGCTACGCGACATGCAGGTATTTTTTGGTGGCTCCCTTAATTGTAATTTCATTAGCCATAGGATTTTTGTTTATTTTCGGATCTTCACAGAAAAGTTGAAATTTTGTCCAGTACAATACGTGATGCACAAACTGCAAGAATAAATCATCTGTATCCAGAACATAAACACATCATCTTTAGGTATGGCGATATGTTTTCGTGTGGTGTTTCTGATAACTTTGGTATCAGATAGAGTCCCATGTAAATGTAAATCATCTGTATGCAGAACATAAATCAACTTTAAGTATGCCGGTTACGAAACAACCTGATATGTTTTCGAGTCGTGTTTCCGATACTTTTGGTATCAGATAGAAACTCATGCAAATCATCTGTAGGCCTATCCAGAACATAAACATTTCAACTTTAGGTATGCCGGTTATGAAACAACCTGATATATTTTCGTGTTGTGTTTCCGATATCTTTGGTGTCAAGATAGAGATCCAAGTAAACCATCTGTATCCAGAACATAAACATTTCAAGTTTAGGTATGCCGGTTATGAAACAATCTGATATGTTTTCGTGTCGTGTTTCCGATATCTTTGGTATCAGATAGAGACTCATGTAAACCATCTGTATCCAGAACATAAACATGTCAACATTAGGTATGCCGGTTATGAAACAACCCGATATATTTTCGTGTCGTGTTTCCGATACCTTTGGTATCAGATAGAAACCCATGTAAAACATCTGTAGGCCTATCCAGAACATAAACATTTCAACTTAGGTATGCCGGTTATGAAACAACCTGATATGTTTTCGTGTCGTTTTTCCGATATCTTTGGTATCAGGTAGAGACCCATGTAAGTATAAAGCTAATGAAATAGAAGCATACTTAAATGTTCCAAACCGTGGGCATATACCAGAACTTTTTCCCTAAAACTTGATGTTAGTGTGACCAGAAATAATGATTAAGATGCACGCAGGTTTTCTGAACTTCTTTTAAGTAGCAATAGGAGAAGGCTTCATATCAAGTTATAATGATTTTCTTTTCATTTTCGGACCACTTTAAGCCAGATAGTGTGGTACAAGCTAGATCTATACATGAGTTACGGGTAATTAAAAGATTATGTGCTGATATTGAACTATTACACAATAAATAATTCGAATGGTTTTGTCAAAGAGCAATTATTCTGACCGCCACAAATGACAAATGTATAAATGATCTCATTTTAAACTCAACAGATTCTGAGGAAACCATATAAAAATCTGTGGATATAGTTATACACACAGAAGATGTTTTAAATTTCACAACAAAACTTTTAAATTCACAGAACCCTTCAGGATTGTCATCCCACATATTACGATTAAAGGTTGAGGCTCCCATAATACTTATAAATTTGGAATCTCCACGATTGTGCAATGCCACTAGCCTTCAAATTAACTCTAATAAAATGTTTAATTGAAATAAGAATTATCACCAATATTGACACTGGAAACTTTATACTTAACCCACGGATACCCTTAATTCTAAATGATTTTCCTATCCAATTTAAAAGTTTAAAATTTTATATAAAATTATCACTAGCAATAGCTATCAATAAAGCAAAAGGGCAGTCTCTCAAAGTTGTTGTAGTTGATTTATAAAATTACGCATTTTCACATGGCCAATTTTATGTTTTCTTTTAAAGGGTGGATCAAACAAAATATTTATTTATATTCACAAAAAATAAAAATCATAAGTATTGTCTACAAAGAAGTGATAATGCATCAATTATATTCCAAGAAGCTTAATTACGGCTCAGATGAAATAACCAGTATCAATTTAACACTAACTCGTCAACAATGAGTAAGAGATCTAGTAAATAAATATTTAGAAAAATAGGTATTTAATTGTAACTTACATTATTTAAAAAACACCAAACTGTACAAGTTTCTTCTTTCAAATGTCTTCATTATTTTCAGGATTAGACAAAATTTGTTGTCTGTCGTCACTCCATCTCTTGTTATGTTTAGACTCTCAATAGTTAATCGTTCCATTAGTTAATTGTTTTTAATGATGATATTGCTCATTAGGCTTGCGTTGTCTCTAGGATGCTCTGTGTCCCTCTATGTACAGTTATCCTCAAAAGGAATGAGACGACTCTTGGTCATCGGAAGTTAAAGTTCTACAGCGCGGTTCACTTGATATCGACGTAACAATAAATACCATGACATATACAACAAGAATTGTTACAAGGACCACAACAAGGACAAGGACCGGAAAAAGAATCACGAAGAAGATAGCCATTTAAGGCCACGATTTCACAACATAGCTCGAGTCACAAAATATCATTGCTTCTCTGTACCGAATGGCAAACGCCTGATATGGGATCTACATTCTGGACTGTTGCTGTCACTGTCTTGTCTCGGTAGCTCATATAGTAGCGTGTCGGTTCCACTATATAACCGAAACGTCTCGTGTTCGATCCCAGGTAAAACTTTTTTTTTATTGAGGTCTAATTAATTTCTTCAGAGTTGCTCGACTGTCTAAGTTGTCGAAAAATATGGAATAATTTATGCCCAATTTCTTTGTCTTACAAGTGGGCTGAACCTCGTCAAAAAATCTTACTTGGAAGTTAAAAGTATTCTTCCTCAAACAATAATCATAAGAAACAAAAAGAGACCTGTTAACTTAAAATCTTATCCACATGCCATCAGCTTCTATTACAGCTCTAAGTCAATCCGGCATGGATGTCACGAGATTGTGGAATAGGTTCTGATCCCGGGCGAAATCTTCCCAGGTGTCAACAACTTGATTCCACAATTCGTCTCGATTTCGAGGGCGTCGGTGGGCATAGGTGGCTATTCTGTAGTGACATAAACATAGATTATCTCTCGGAACTTTCCCGTAAAAGTAAATTGAATTCTCTCCTTGAAACTGACAACCTTAGTCGTAGCGTAATTTTCCCACCAGCATACAAGCTGAAGTAGCACAGCCATTGATAAAAGTTTTGTACACAGAATTAGACTGAATTTCTATTCGACAGAATCTATAATCAATGGCTTGTCTGAACGTGATAAACAAATTCTAAGTGTTTCCAATGTCACTGATCAATTTCAAAATATTAATTTCAAAACTAAAAAAGGGTCGTAAATGCAGTATCTAGTGATTATTTACATTTATGTTTACAAAATGAATCTTAGAAAAACGTATATGATACTGGTACTACTGATATTAAGAGTAAATGTATTGCATCTTTCATTTAATTTCAGAATCACTTCAGTGGATGTTCTCCACTCAATGTTGTGAAAAAATTCAAACGTAAAAAAAATGTAGATAACGCAGGGACTTAAAAATCTCATGTATTAAAAAGAAGAATCTCTATGTAATGAGCTGCAATGTAATGATCCTCATGTTCTTAAATACTACATGAAGTACAGAGTAATTTATCAAAAGTTATGAGAGAGGGAAATAGAATACATTTGAATACAAAAGTACAAAATTCAGATAATGCAATTAAAGCTATTCGGAATATTATGAAAGTTAAACTTGTAGATATTCTAAGAAAGAAAATATTTTTTCATTAAAACAAGTGATTATAAAGTAGAGGATTCCAAATCTATTGCAAATTCTTTTAACGTCTTATAGTATATGGTACAGAAATATTATTGACAACTTAAACATTAAAGATTTTTCAAAATATACTGCAATTGGTTACTTAACAGTTGCATTTAATAATTAGTATTAATATATGTAATTAGTCAATAACTGCAGCATTGCTTTTTCATTCAATCATAACATGAATAAAATTGAATGCACATTAAATTAAACACTATTGGAAACACGTACATAAAATAGTTAAAATCAACTGAAGGGGTGAGAATGAAATAATCCAAAGCCACACTTTTAACAAAAATTGTTTTGTGCGAGTGCATTTCTTACACATATGGGAAAGCTACTAATAAAATATTGTAATAATTACTCAGAGAATGACATAGCCTAAGGACTCTAAACCTTTGTAAAAGTTTGTCTGCGTGGCTTAGGAATATTTTTTAATTTAATTTTAATTGTTAGTTTTTAATATATATGCATTAACATTGTATGTGTGTGTATAAAAGCATTCACTAGATTAACGTTTATAATATTAGGGGAGAGTCGGGTAGTATCGGACAGCGGGTAATATCGGACAGTGAGTTTCTTTCATCTACCACAAGATGATAGTACCTGATTGACATGGTTATGTTTCTGTGATGTCGCATAGAGAAACGTAACCATGTCATCCAGGTACTACCATATGGTGGTAGATGAAAGAAACGCACTGTCCGATATTACCCGATGTCCGATACTACCCGACTCTCCCCTATAACTTGTAATTTTGTATTGTCTGTGATCATTAACACATAATCTCAGGACTTTGTAAAACTCTAATTAAACGTTACTTAGCTATTTCAACATTATTTAGACAAAAAAAATCGTTGATGTAGACTAAGAATCGAACTCGCAGAAGTCTTAGCGTCTGAGCTATTGAAACGACACGAGAGCTTTCCTTTCTGTGCGGAGTGTCGATCTAGTCATGAAGGTCCATTGTCGATTTAACTACACGATTTACGTATATACACTCAGGGACAAAAAAGAAACCGGACACTATAATATTTGCTGGTATTTTGCAAAATATCATCTTCTCATACAATATTATGGTAGCCATCTATTGTTATGGAGACGTGTATACATTGTTGATTGTTTTTTGTTTTATAAACAAGCCATTACAACCAAATATTCCAAGTTTGCTTTCGGAGTCTCAGCTATATCAATTTTGTCTCAACCATTTTGTGCTTCATTATCGTTATCATTCGTTATTTCTTTATTTTTACATTTTCTGAGTTTAAGTGAGGTTGTAACATTTGTCTTAAAACAAGATGCAACCTGAAGATTGGCTCGAGCTGTAGCCCTTTACGATGATGGACGCAGTGTACGTTACATTGCAAATGTTATGAATATGTCTAGAAGCACAACCCATGATGCCATAAAACGGTATAGAGAGACCCTAGAATATACCAGAAGACCAGGTTCGGGTCGTCCAAGAGCTACAAATTCAAATGAAGACAGGCATATGGTGTTGAGATTTCTTAGGGAGCGCAGCCTGCCAGCTATTAGTGTAGCCCAGCAATTTGTTAACATGCATGGACGCCCAATTTCGGCCAAAACAGTTAGAAGGAGGTTCAAAGCAAGTGGACTGATATCAAGTAGACCTGCAACTGGTGCCAGACTTCTCAGGATGCATCGAGTTGAACGACTGCGTTTTGCAAATGATCACAGGGATTGGAGAAATGGACAGTGGAGCTGTGTTCTGTTCACCGATGAGTCCCGTTTCAATATGTGCTCACCTGATGGACGTGAAAGAGTTTGGAGAAGGAGGGGAGAATGATTTTCACAGTGTTGCATCTCCGAAAATGTGCCGTATGGAGGTGGTGGAGTGATGGTTTGGGCAGGAGTGTGTACGGATGCTCGTACAGAGTTGGTTTTTGTTGAAAATGGAAGACTAACAGCTGATAGGTATATAAATGAATGTTTGGCTGATCATGTTGTGCCATTTGGCTAATTTGTAGGCGATAATTTTGTTTTAATGCATGATAATGCACGGCCGCATATTGCCCATGTGGTCGGAGATTATCTCCAAGAAGTGGGAATCCATGTTCTTCCATGGCCAGCAAGGAGTCCAGACATGAACCCAATTGAACACGTGTGCGACATGCTGGGACGGCGTGTTAAGAATAGACGACCGGGGCCAGAATCATTACAAGAGTTGAGGCGAGCACTTGGCGAAGAATGGGAACTTATTCCTCAAGAAGACATTGCTAACCAAATTGAGAGCATGCCAAGACGTATGGATGCAGTTATTCAAGCCAGAGGGTGTAATACCCGTTACTAAAAAGAGTTTTTAATGTTTAAGGCACTGTAAAATGAAAAAATAGTTAGACCAAATGATACCATAGTTATACGCCCTTTGTAATTTTTTGTAAATTTTCTCATCAGAGTTTTTTTTTTCAAATGTTGTCGTATAAGATACTAAATGAAACATTATTTTGTTTAAATGGGTTTTGTTTCATTTTGAAATAATTGGCAACAAAATACAAGCAAATATAGAAGTGTCCGGTTTTTTTTGTCCCTGAGTGTATTTATATTTTATTTACGTAATATTATCATATTTTTTTGCAGTATTTGAAGTGAATTTCGGAACGATGGTAGTAACAAACCAAATAGCCTGCATTTAAGTAACTCAATATTCGTTATCTTGTGTATCAGTGCTCTGGTCTCCGATCATGCGCAGTGTCATACATCTGAGACTTAGGAATATTCAATCGTCTCATCCTTTTCCAGGGAAACTGTACGTGTTTTAAACAATAGGCCTAAATCTATCAAACTATAAATGAGGTACAGCACAGCCCTTTTTAACAAACAAATTTTCTTCTAACTTGCAGTTATCTTAAAGTTGAGTTCATGCTTGTGGGTAGTAAACACGGATAAGATTATTGATTCCATCTAATCTTTTAATATCAGCAAAATATCTTGACGTGAAGGAAAGAGGCATCGGGCGACATTACGAAAAGTGTGTTTGATAAATAATTTGAAACAGTGCGCTCGTGGCACATTTCCTCTCTCCATAAGTTTAGTGCAGGTTTGCAGAACTGGGCGACAATTGTGACGTTACGTCACTCAACGGAATACGTCACCCCTTCCTTCCACTCCCGCGTCATTGCCTTGATAGGGGAGGGGATTTGTATTCAGTGTCTGTCTTATGTGATTGCGTACGGGCCACAGATACGTCATTCAACGCCGGTGGACTGTGGACGGGGAATCAACGCTTTCCCCATGCTTTCCACCCCTCTCTCGCCAATTCTGTATCCCTGGTTTAGTGAATATCACAGAACTCAATAGAAATCTTCTACTACCACTCCAAAATATCATCTAATTGCATGTCACTTAATCTCTCTAACGCATATCAGCTAATCAATGCTTACAGTTCTGTTGTTAATGGTTCATGCCATGCCACTTTACAAACGTGAGTTACTCAACCCTATACTGTTAATCACTTTTACAGAGTATGTGACTTACCAAAATTATTTTTCTGGATAAAGAGTGTCCACTAAACGAAACATAATAAAATTAGATTCTTATGTTCTTTGGATTGCACCTTTACATTCTAAGTAAATAGAGTGATTTCTCACCACAGGTCCCAAATTTTAGCAATAAATTAATTAAACTTATAGTCTATATTTAGTTTATAACGGAACTGTGTGCACAGAAGTTTTGAATCTCATAATAAATCTGTTTTTATTTTAATTTCATTTGAATTTGTTCATGTTAAGTCTACCCAAAAATATGGATTATCCAACAAATTTAATTTATATAGATTTTAAAGTATTAACTATTGAAGAAATTTATAAATATAGTTTACTAATTTACTACCACAGAAATCAAATAAAACATAAATCTAATCGACATGAATATCGTACTCGAAGACAAAAGTCTACTTTCCCATTAATTGAGCCTAAATGTCATACAAGTGCAGCTCTTAAACATGGTGCTAGTTCCGGCCCAAGATTTTGTAATAAAATTACAAACCATTTTCCAAATTTGAAATATTTTAAAATTGAAGCTTTTAAAAAAGAAATTCATAAAATTATTTATGATATATAATATTAACAAATGTGTGTATTTTTTTACCTTTTATTTCTGTCGACTATATTCATGTTTTATTGAATATCACTGGCTTCGGTCTGATTGTCAATCTATATTAAATGTGTTTTTCTCTCTTTTTCTTTCTCTACTTTTTTTGCTCTTGTGTGTTATTTATTAGTTTGAATTAAGTTACTGTATTTAGTAAATTGTAAATTCTATGTTATATTATTGGCTAAGACCACACCGTACACGAGCCTGGCTCTTACGGTAGTGCCTAGAAACATTTTTGTTTTATAATTTTAATTTGTACTCGCTAGCTAACTAGCTAGCTAGTTAAATAAATAAAATTAAATAAATAAGTAATATTTACTTTGCTACTTGATTCCTGCGCGAAAAATATGTACAATCAAAAAACACACATTCCTTGTTTGTAAATGTTGAAGAACGAGTTTATTTAAAGCGTGATGACAATTCAGGGCATATTTTATTATTATTATTATTATTATTATTATTATTATTATTATTATTATTATATTATCAATATTACTATTATTATTATTATTATTATTATTATTATTATTATTATTATTATTATTATTATTATTATTATTATTATTATTATTATGAAGCATGTCTTGAAAAAATAATATCCGGAAATTATGAGACATCAGAATTCTTTGTGATCCAACATTCGGGGGCTCGAAACCTATCTGATCGTATGTACAGAATGTAAAAGTGCAATTGCAGGTATCACACAAGAGTAATAATTAAGAAGTATTTCTTAAAAGGCTAACGTTCCACATTACGGGTTACAAAGAACTGGTAAAAAAAAGGCGTAACTGCAACCATAATATGTTCTAGCGCTGGGTAGAGAATTTCTCCCTAGGGACATGCATGGTTTATGGACGAAGCAGTTTCATCTGAGTGAACACTTGAACGCTCAAAACACGAGTGTGTGGGCAGAAGAAAATCCGCATGACGTACTTGTCGGGAATTTATATTAGGATGAAATTGTTATGTGGTATACTTTGACTCGTAGGCGAGTTAAGATTTTTAACGAATTGTCACGACAGTGGTAGCAGCAGATTTTTATACTGGTTAACAGATGATGAACTGAATAACGGCTAGTTCTAATATTTTTTAACTAATAGCGGGCACTTGACTTGCGTCATGCACCCAAACGTCCCCATCTCGTGGGAGACGCGCCGAAGCTTTCATTTCTTTCAGCCGCCATAAAGGCATTACCCTTGTTGCACCATAGGAGGCGAACTACGTAAATTTGTATGATTATTAATGAAGCATCAGTGGAATTTTGGGAGGGAAATCAGGAGTACCCTGCGAAAACCTATCACCAAACATCGTCTTTGTCAATCACAAATTTCAGTTGGACCCACCTAATGGTGTGCGGGGCGATTTTATGTGAAGGAAGCAATAATACAAATTTTATATGTATAATACAAAGCTGAAAGCAGCCTACTCATCTAAATATATCTGAAGACCAAAGCAATTCTCCTCTCTTTATAGTAGTAAAATCTTCCATCAGAAATAAATGAATCCGTATCGACCAGTATATCGACCAAGCTAAGAATATGACTAACGAATCCGTCTCGACAGGAGCTGAGAGAAAGAATTCTGTGACATTTTAATATTAGAGAATTCATAGTTCTCACATTAAAATATAATTTCTGTAATAAATTTCTTCTTTTTCGCTTTATCAACAGAGGAAGCAATGCTTACCTTGCCTTCCATATACGGCACGCCACTGGACCCAACGGGGTTCGAACTCGAATTACCATCGTGGAAAGTCGACGCTCTAGCATTCGACTAACGATGCGCCAGTTCTAATAAAATTATGCAATATGTCACACCTCAAGTAAGAATATGACAATTAAAAGTTTTCTGGAACAGGATAATCTGAAAAAACTTGTTGGCCGACAACACCTGCAGTTATAATACTGTCAGGTTTCTTCTGTGATATGTGCATATGAGGAATATGTTCGGAATTAGCCTTGTATAATCGCATCTCTCAAAGAAGCTATACCCTAAGAGACAGTAGCCAATAATTAGGGCACTTCACAAAGTATTCGAAAATTTGGAACGCAGAGCTGGGAAGTGTTTCGATGCCGGAGGGGACCATTATCAGCGTTATCAGTGAGAGAGATCTGTATTACAAGGTTCAATTTCTGTCTGTATAAACTTTCATTACAAGCTAAAGTATATAGTTTGAAGCCTCTAGCGAGCATATCAGTCTGTATTCAAGTTTTCCCGTATGTCTTCATTTCTTGTACGATCTCTCCTTACGTATTTTTCAACCTGCCGAGGAATCTCAATTCAACCGCTTGTATATTGCTCTCGTCTCTCTCTCTCTCTCTATTAAAGATTCACTTCTGTATGCTAGGTTATCAATAGCTATTTGTTAAAGAATTATAGTTCTACATGTTTTCATGTCTTGCTGCGCCTATTGGTCCACATATTGAATTACTTTATTTGCTTAGTCTCGTAGGTTAGTCAGTTCGTAGACCGTGGATAAAAAACTATTAGCCCAGTCCTTTGATAAAAATGGACTGAACGCGTTTTGAATAATAGTTTACAAGGTCAAGAGGTTAACATTGTAACAGCCAGGGATAAAATTAACGGGTTTACAAAGAAACTTGATTTTTAGTCAATATAATTTGACAAAAAGGTATTTGATTCATTCCAGTGTATTAAAGAGCTCATGGAAAATTTCGCTACATATGATAGGCAAATACTATGTTTTTGCGGACATGCAACCAAGTTTCCACAGTTTTAATCAACAACTTTTTGAGTACATTCCGGAAGAAACTGAAAACAATTATGATTATCACAAATATTATGAATACGTTTTTAGGCTGTTGCGTTCAACTGGTTGACATTCCAGAAACTATGAAGAAAAATCTAATTTAAATAATATATGTACCTAGAAATGGAATGTTTAAATTATATATTGTTTTTCGCAGAGCGTAGACCAATTTTGGATCAAAAGAATGCAAGAATACCTCGAGCTTCCATAAATACGCAATTCTTAAATTTTTAAATACTTGGAAACTTGTATTTATACAAAATAAGTTTCTCGTCTATGTTCACCATTAAAACAAAAGTGAGTCATTTCCTTGAACTTTAAAATGATATTAGATTAGGTTAGGTTAGATCACGGTGGCTACGGGCGGATTAGGACGACCCTTTGCATGTCGGCCATACTGAGGCCTAATGTGCACCCCAATCTTATGGGATGAATGAGGATGAGGATGTACCAGCCCACCGGCCGAGTGTGACCACTCATCCGCTCACTCAATGGAGGCCTCCTACCCTCCCCCGCTCTAAGTTGACATAGTCAAGGTGACCAAGCAGCACAGGATCGATTCCAACGGCCCTTCCAAGGTGTCGAAGCGCCCATAGAAGTGCCCTTAAGGAATGAATCCTGGCAGAGATGTTGCGGAAGGCTGGGAACTCAGGAACGGTTGTAGAGAGGACGTTCCCTCCCGTAAGCGGATGAAGACATGCGTCTTGACCTGAATATGTCTATTGAATGAGATGACAAAGATGAATGATATGATATGAATATCTAAATTCTTTTACTACAAGGTAGGGGAAGGGAAAATGAACCAACCCGGCATTTGTCTAAGTAACTGTGGAAAACCACGGAAAAACCACAGTCATGTTGGTCGGTCCGGGAATCGAACCACGGATCTCCTGAATGTGAGTCCCATGCGATACGCATGAGCCAACTCGTTCAATTGAAAAATATTACTGTGTGTGTATGGATTGCTGAATCCATATTTGAGAAGCTACTTTCTGAAAAACAGGCACAGGCACATTAATCGCATTAATTATTTTTTACTTTATAACCACTGAAACATCTTTTATTCTTATGTTCAATATTGTTTATGTTTATGTTTCTAAATACAAAATAAATGTTAATAAGAAACTTTTTGATTTACTTTGTAAATCATTTCGCGACCCCTCTCAACCCTTTATACGACCCCTCTGAGGGTCGCGACCCACACTTTGTAAATTATTTCAATTTTAGAATGTCAGTGTTATAGAATTTTAAATTCTAAATAAGTAATCATACAATTCTATTAACTTTCTACACAGTAAAGGAATATATTTCTTAATATATAACTGGGTGAAAATTAGATAGTCCAAAGCCACAAAAATAGTTTTCTGTTCGAATTCATTTCTTACATAGGTCTATACGGAAAAACTATTTGTATTTTTATTTTACTTGGTTATTTAACGACGCTGTATCAACTACGAGGTAATTTAGCGTCGATGGGATTGGTGATAGCGAGATGGTATTTGGCGACATGAGGCCGAGGATTCGCCATAGATTACCTGACATTTGCATTATGGTTCAAGAAAACCTCGGAAAAACCCAACCAGGTAATCAGCCCAAGCGGGAATCGAACCCGCGCCCTAACGCAACTCCGGATCGGCAGGCAAGCGCCTTAGCCGACTGAGCTACGCCGGTGGCTAACTACTTGTAAAATATCATAATATTTGCTAAAAAAAAGTTACATAGGTCTAAGTATGCGCCGAAGAAATTGTCATCCGCACCTAATAGCATTGCACTATAAACTTTAAAACGCTCTCCTGTGAAATGTTCTCCTTATGGCTTAGGATCATCATTCTCACCACTTCATAAAACCATAATTCTACAAGTTCATTCGTATCGACATCCTTTAGTTCTAATTTCTTTGAAGAAGTTTTCTATTAATCACTGCGATGGTCGAGAGAGAAATGAAGGTGATAATTCCAGCGAAATGAATCCGAAAGTTACCTAGCATTTGTTCTTAATGAGTTGAGGGAAAACTCCGGAAAAATCTCATCAGGTAACTTGTCCCAACCAGAATTTAAACCAGGGCTCGTTGATCACAGTCAGACATGCTAACTATTATTTCACAGCTGTGAACTCGATTGGAAGTATAATAATATAGTTCTTTTTGCAAAAGTTCATTATTTTTTCGCTATTTTTTTTTTGATACCAGAATTTATGTCATCTTAATTGGCTTCTCACCGGGGGAGTCAATTATACAAGACAAGGTGGATGAATATAATATAACGATTATTAATGAAAGCCTGCGGGTGTATCACCAGCATAGTTTATCACGATTTTTTTGTTAATCTAACACTTCATTTTATTTTATGAAACACGATATTAGTAAATGTCCACAAGTAATTCAAAATACTTCTACGCACAAAAGGAACATATCACGCAACCTTAACACCAACTTAATGTGAGTTCTTCAGAAACAGTAGGAACAAGAAGTATACAGAGTGTTAAAAAAAAGTATCCAATATTTTAGGAGGTGATTATATGCATCAAAACAACAAAATAATGTCTAATAAACATGGATCCTACAACACATACTTTCTGAGATCTGAACACTTGTTCATAGGAGATGCTCAATGTGACGTCCATTCGTGGTAATGCATTTCTCTGCCCTACAATAAAGCGGACTACTAGATAATTATACCGTGGTTGACACCCCTGGCATGGAATAATGATACTTCGCAAGGAATACTGGAAACAAAAGTCTGGTTGCGGATATGAGTGGAGTTCAGCAGAGATGGTGTTGTGAATTTTCGTAATCAGCATGTGAAGGCTAATGAAAATCCCCATGCAGTTGAAGAAACAAGGCATCAGCACTGATTCTCAATCAACTTATGGGCAGGCATTCTTGGTGATAGATTAATAGGTTCATACATGCTACCACAGAGATTAACTGGGGCTCGTTATCAGGACTTTCTTATTAACGTATTAAAACAAATTTCAAAGAGTGCGTGATTCCTTACGCTGAAGGGCAGAGGAATGCATTGCCATCAATGGACTTCATATTGAGCACCTCCTATGAACAAGTGTTCAGATCTCAGAAAGTATGTGTTGTAGACCCATGTTTATTGGACATTATTTTCTTGTTTTGATGCTAGCACCTACTAAAATATTGGACACTTTTTTTTAACACTCTATAGGAAAACCATGTTGAAACAAACGATGTGTCTACTTCGTGAATTATAGAAAATGTAAAAAAAAAATTGGGATAAGAGTGAGAATTCACATATTGGAAAACACACATAAAATGTATTTTTCCTAAATTGAGCTCTGTCTGTTATACATTAAGATCATTATCCTCTATTGGCGATATAAACACACAAATTTTATACTTTGCATACTTCCATTCTGTAATGAAATATCAATTAATGTTCTGGATAAACTTATCTGAAGCTAAAGCTAAACACATATTTGTTTTACGAAAGAAAGATGTAAAGATAATGGCTGGTGTGCATAAAAGGACATCATGTAGCCTACATAGATTTTCCAAAATTTATACATTTAGATTTTACCTTGAGAGTACATTCTTTCCCTAATGATGTTTTATATTACAAACCAAAGATAAATGTAGTATAAATAAAAACATTCATAATTTTAAAACAATACACAAATCAGAACTCCATCTACTCTCTGTTAGTCTAATCTGTTATAAAAAGGAGTTTAATTTTCATATGCTATGGCCTTCAATGCACTACCTAATTATCTGAAAGCTTTGAAGTGTCATGAAAGGATTCAGAACAGAATTAACAACATTTCTACATACTTTTATCTTCTACACAACTGACGAGTTGTTTCTGCTTGTAAATTGAATCAATCTACTTACTATGCATTGTACACTTTTGAACAGCTCAACTGATAAATTGTCTGTGATGTAATTGAATTAATCTGTATATTTTATGTATGCCTATAGCTCAATCTAGTAAATTGTTTATACTAATAAATTGAGAATTGATCTGCTTGCTATATATTGTATATTTTTGTATAGCTCAACAGCTGAATTGCATATGCTTGTAAATTGAATTAATCAGCTTGCTATGTAGTATTGCTTATTTTTGTCTTAGCTCAACTGATGAATTGTTTACCCTTGTAAATTGAATTGATCTGCTTGATATGTGTTTGTCTACTTTTGTATAGCTCAAACTGATTGAATTGTTTAGGCTATAAATTTAATTAATCTGCTTGCTACATTTTGCATAATTTTGTATGGCTCGGCTGATGAATTGTTTATGCTTGTAAGTTGAATTAATCTGCTATGTATTGTGTTTTGGTATAGTTCAAATGCTTGCTATGTATTGTATATTATTTTGTATAGTTCAACTACTGGTTATGTATTATATATTCTTGTAGAGCCACCAGCGCAGCTCAGTCGGCAGATTCGCTTGCCTGCTGATCCGGATCTGAGCTCGGGTTTGCGTTAAATTCCAGCTTGAATTGATTACCAGGTTTGGTTTTTACCAAGGTTTTCTCCAACAGTAAGGGAAATGTCAGGTAAGCTATGACGAATCCTCATCTCGCCAGGAAATGGTATAACTCTTGACTTGTCCCACAACTTTTAGTTTCAGTAGTAATGGAAGTTTTATGGAATACAATAAGAGAAATGGAAAAGAAATCAATATGGACAGATAAATGAAACATATGGTTATAATTTTAGATGGCACACGTAGGTGAAGAGAGTGAAATTTGGAAGGTAGCTGTTATTTCAAGTAATGTTATGGACACAAAACTATATGGATAAGATGAAAGAGATCAACCAAACTTGGTAGAAGATGTATGTGTATTTATTCACACTGCAAATGGGTATATACCCGGTGGCAGTGGTAACTAATTACACTTAATAATGACAATTAATAATAAACAATAAAAAACAATAATTAATAATAATAACAATAATAATAGTAATAGGCCTATAATAATAATAATAATAATAATAATAATAACAACAACAAGCATCCTAAATTAAGGAGCATCCTGAATTAGTGATAACAAGGATGACGAGACGATGACAAGGATGATGATTATAATGACGACAACAATTGCGATGATGATGACGATCATGATGGTATGAGATTATTATTGTTATCGAAATATTGTGACCCTATTTTATCCTTTGGTAGGTAGCGTTGTAGTTTGTTACATATGTTGGTATGAGATGAGAAGAAACATACAAAGAAGTGAGTAATCAATGGGAATCCTTCAAATTGGTTCCAGTGCTATGATTCAAACAAATGAGAAGAAAACTTTCGTAAGCTTGATCATAAAAAGATGGCGTCATCCACACATTTCATTGATTCGATTTTGTTTAGAGTACGAAGGCCTTGGACAGAAGCTCATGCTGTATATCAGGCTATCAGCGGTGACCAAATTGGGTGTCGTGATTACATCGTGTAATCACAGACATTCAAACGGATACGAGGAGTTTCCTGTACATTGCTGTGAAGGCAAACAGTGGCGGTATCATGTCGCTCTACAAACTCTGTCTCTACAACCAGTAAGAAGTGGTTTCGCAAAGAATGAGGAGAACTTTTTTTGTTGTTCTGTCGGACCAAATGTAATATGTTTACTTTGCTCCACGGTTCAATTAGGAGTATATAGAAACATTAATTGCCATGCTGAATAGTGTATTATTATTGCTATTATTATTATATTATTATTATTATTATTATTATTATTATTATTATTATTATTATTATTATTATCATCATCATCATCATTACTGACTACTAAGTAGGCTATGTGTTTCTATAATTCTTCTGTACGCGCATAAATATTGATATTTTTAGATCTTCTCCCTAGAAGGATACAATTATTAGGTTTTATCTCAATGTTAATCTTCTTAATTTTTTGATGAGGGTAACTATTTATTAGTTATTCATTTAATAATAATATTTAGAAAAACTAATTCAATATTATATGCCAACGAACTGTTAAACGCTAGGAATTGACATGTCTTAAATTGTATTGTATTGTATTGTATTTATTAACATTCCATGATATTCATACATTGCTTAGCCTACAGCTAGAATATGGAACAAGTCAAAAAACTTAATACTATTATAAAATCTTAATTTATAATCACAGTCTAGATGAAATATATACAGACGAGATTTAGAATATAATCTACTAGTACAACACAAAGTTTTAGTATCAATTTCATGAAGTGTTATTGAATGTCATGAATTCACCTACAGAATAGAAGACATGAGAAATTAGGTACTTCTTTAATTTGGCCCTAAATGATTTTATGTTTTGAGTTTCATTTTTTACATCGATAGGGAGGCTATTAAAAATGTTTACTGCCATATAACGTACTCCTTTTTGATAGCACGATAGACTTGCCGATGGAGTATGAAAGTCATTTTTTGACGTGTATTTATGCTATGAACTGTTGAATTAGTTACAAAGTTTTCACGATTACATACGAGGAAGATTATTAATGAAAAGATATACCGACAAGCCACGGGCATTATTTGTAGTTTTTTTTTTTTAATAATCCTACACGATTCCCTAGATTTGGCACCTACTATTATTTTAATTACTCTTTTTTGTAATAGAAATATATTGTTACTATCTGTGGAATTTCCCCAGAATTTTATTCCAAAACTCATTACCGAGTGGAAGTATGCAAAGTATATTGTTTTTAAGGTATTGATATTAACTATCTTTTGCATAGATCTAATAGCAAAACAAGCTGAATTTAGTTTGGGGGTAATTTCTTTAATATGATTTTTCCAATTTAACACATTATCGATTTTTAAGCCAAGAAATTTGGTTGTTGTTGTTTCTAATAGGGATCTATTATTAATTATTGCGCTAGAAATTTGCGACGTTGAATTTGGACAGGATTTAAATTGAATTATGTTAGTTTTGTTACAACTTAATACCAATTTATTGACTGAGAACCAGTCACATATTTTGAAGAGAATTTCCTCTGATGAAGATTGTAATGTGTTGGAGTTATTGGGTGTAATTACTATACTTGTGTCATCTGCAAATAATATGGGATGACCTACATCTTTTATTAAGGGGCAAGATCATTTATAAACACTAGAAGAAGTAGGGGACCTAATATTGATCCTTGAGGAATTCATAGCCAGGAAGAAAAAGATGACATAAATAAATGTAAGGAAGTCAGCTACAGTACCTAATGGGGTTTGAAATATCTCGTGCTCTAAAGCCTTTTAATAGAACAGAATTTCTCAAAAGAGTAATGATTAAAATAGCTTAAATAACTTGCCCATGAGAAGTTTTTAATTTTGAAAAATTACGAATTTCTTGACCAAGTATCGAGAGAAGAATTTTAAAAATTCCTGATTACATTCAGGAGGAAGGTTAAAAAAAGAAGCAAGAAAAATCGTATATTATTCACCGGCTCTTGATGACAGCAGTGACATTACTGATACAGCAAAGCTTGAGATTTTTATCCGCGGGATTGATCAAGATGTTAGTACAGGAACCACCACTTGTTGTAGTTTTCATCCAACTATCTTTCCTCCGTCTCCTTACTTCTTAGGCTGTCTGTCACATGTAATCACTGCAACTCCAGCTTTGGTCACCGCTGCTGTATATTGAAAATGCTTATCTCGACGGTGTTATCTCATGAGGTCCACGTGGTCGAAGTCTGTGGACGAGGATAGTTTCCTAACCAAGTCTCAAGGGAATACGAATCGGGTTTATGACGAAAACACCGGGCCAATGGGCTAGGTCTGACCCTCCAATTGCTCTGCATTGCAACGAAACCACAAGCATCTTAATATGGAACCTAGCATTACATTTGCATAATCTTCTTACCTGCATCGGCTCCTTCAAAGCGGAACAACTTGCATTCTGGCGTGAAGACGGGTTGCGGTCTAAGCTAATCAAATTTCCATCTTTATGTTTTATTGTATGATGGACTAGAGGATGTACAAAAGAGCCGATCAGACGCTATCGTTGATCTGCTTACGTTCGGGATTTATATGACGTATATCATAGTTTTATTGTCACTCAATTCCGAGATCAATGCAGGCTACAAACGAACAAGTAAGAAAGAAACAAACAACTGAAGAGTTTAGTTCATAAACCCCCAATCTCCAGTTGATATTGTTTTGAGAAAACCAATAAAAACTGTATCACTTCACCAGGAATTTATTCCGTGATAAGAAAGTAAGGAATTTAAATTAATCACTTTTTAAATACTGGTATGGTATTGTCAAAATGATTATGCTTCTTTCGGACTCTAAATATCTCTTTTTAAAACCTGTATTATGGTGCTTTTTCAATTAATAATATTTATTGATAAGAACATTAATACACGTCATTTTAATGAAAACAAAGGGAAAATAATTTAAAAGAATCTCAGTGTTGTCCTGCGTATATCTACGCTACAGGTCGAATTTAAAGCTAAAAAAGCTTAATTAAAACTAAATAAAATAAAAAAAGATTATTTTGTTCTTACAAAACTTAATATTGATAACTATTTTAGGCAGCATGCCTGTTCACATTCTCATTCTACGTCTACATTATGACAATCAGCTTCTGTAGTCGGCACTTGAGTGGCCTATCCCATCATAGGGTGCTATTCATAGACATTTCGCAGCACGCGCTACGAGCGTACTAAGCTAGCCCCGGCTATCCACGGGTTACTAGTACAGAATTCAAATCATATCATATCGCTAACACTGGTTTATGAATACGAAAAACGCTGATTATCCACCGGAAGCCAGCGCTAAAAATGTCTATGAACACAGCCCATACAAATGTTCATGTCCTCGGGTGTATCACAAACTTTTTTGCAAGTCCTCCAATTTTTTTCTTATTTATTGGGTCCTTTGCACCGGCATAAACCTTCTGGAATGGCAGTGCAAAAACAGAAGTAGCCTTCCGGAGATTAAAGATAGAAGAAGACAAGCCACCAATGAACGTTTTGCAACAACTTGACCAGGAGTTTGCATGTTGTAGTCAGACTGTTTCAACGATGATATCTTGAATGGAATTCTCTGGTCTTTTGGTATCCTATACCTCTTCCAGAAGTTTACCATTTTCTTGTAAGAACGTGATCAGCAGTCTTTAAAAGGCAGCATTTCATCAGTCAACACCTGATGAATGAAGAAGCGACCGATTCTACTCGCCCTCACCATGATTTGTGTTCATTTTTCAGAAGTGAGTGTAATCAACGATAAAATAATGGATTTCTGCTTTAATGATGCGTATATCTATATCTAAACTTAACCCATTAACGGCCAAATTATTTTTTTTTCGTATAAATAAGGTGAAATTGTAGGAAGTTTATATACTGTATATGAGACTGGAAACACATTATTATTCTATACATAATTTTGTATTAGAAAGGGGATGAAAACCCTGTCTTCGAATGAAAACACTGGCCTTATGTACTACAGACCTACGAACTTAAAAAAAAAACAGTGTTATAAATAATTTTCAATTACACACAGACCACATTATTGTTTTTATTTTGCATTGTAGGTTGGAAAACAACTAAACACACAATTTTACATTTCATGCAATAGGTATTACGCCCCCAAGTTAAATTTGCATCCCGTGAATGCAAGAGACGACCGCTAGTAGCTCTAATTGCTCTAGTTGTTAGTATACAAACTACTGTTTCATCTGTGAGTGAGGTCATGTTACAAGAGATAATGCAATGAGTGAGGTAATATATATAATGTATGTAAGAAATACGGCGCATAGGCCTAGTATTAACACATTCACAGTATTTATACGGGTACAACATTTTCAGCACCTCTATAGCCTACACGTACAATATATTCACCACTATCTCATACACCTCGCTGACACAAACAGTAAACACCTCTTTATCAGTTCAGTATTTATTCATAGGTCACAAAGGCCAGAGGGAGAGAGAACAGTGATTCACATTCTTTCCGGACGCAGATTTAACTTGGACACGTAGTACGTGGTTTTCCCTTACAATCAAAAAGGGGACTTTAGAACCTTTTCCTGTGGATTTGCCAGTTAAATAAAATTAGCCAAGCATTCACAATGCTCATATCAAACATTCTAGTAAAAAGTGCCCAATACCATTTTTTTTTCTCTTATGGTGACATTATACTTAGAAAAAAGCCAGTCATGTTTATCAACTCCACCCATATTTAAGCTGTAATTCTTGACAACTTTCGGCTGTGGAACAAAGATTTTTTTCTCGTTTCTACTCTAACGACTTCAGTGCTCACTGGTTCAACATAATTATGATTACTTGCCAGAGTAAAACAGTATTACCATGCCAAATTACTTCATCTTTGTCAAAAGGAAAAACATAAATTCCTCTTTCAATTCCTCAACACTCAAGACAAAATCTATTTCATTATGCACTGAAAGTGCATACTTAACACTTTCTTTTATAATATGGATTAGAATGTCATTAGTAAACAATTTTTCAAAAGTTTCAATTGCACTACAGTTTCTAGAATTATGTGCTAACTTGGTCATCCTCAAAAGTCGAAAATCTTTTTGAACCGATCTGTGTATAATCTGGATTCATCTTTTTCCAATTTATAAACAGAGCATAGGTATTGAATTTCATAGCTTGTCCCTCCTTGTGATGCTGACAGTGTAGGCCGTATAGAATCTCCTGACGACGTAGCAGGAAAATTATCTCTCAATTCTTATATTACACTGTAATTCTAATATATCTGGAAAATCACACTCTTGGAATTCCTCTGTTATATTTTCATCAAAATTGTCTTCAACAGTTAGTTTGTCTACATTATCAAGAGGAAGACTAATTACATCTCCATTTTACATACATTCATCTGCAGGGCTGTTGTCTCCCAACGTATACCATCCTTGAGGCTAGTTACATGAACTAGCTACTACCCCATTTTCCCACCAACGTATACAATCCTTGAGGCTAGTTACATGAGCTAGTTACTACCCCATTTTTCCACCAACGTATACCATCCTTGAAGCTAGTTACATGAGCTAGTTACTACCCCATTTTTCTACCAACGTATACCATCCTTGAGGCTAGTTACATGAGCTAGTTACTACCCCATTTTTCCACCAACGTATACCATCCTTGAGACTACTTACATGAGCTAGTTACTACCCCATTTTTCTACCAACGTATACCATCCTTGAGGCTAGTTACATGAGCTAGTTACTACCCCATTTTTCTACCAACGTATACCATCCTTGAGGCTAGTTACATGAGCTAGTTACTACTCCATTTTTCTACCAACGTATACCATCCTTGAGGCTAGTTACATGAGCTAGTTACTATCCCATTTTTCTATCAACGTATACCATCCTTGAGGCCAGTTACATGAGCTAGTTACTATCCCATTTCTCTATCAATGTATACCATCCTTCAGGCTAGTTAAATGAGCTAGTTACTATCCCATTTTTCTATCAACGTATACCATCCTTGAGGCTAGTTACATTAGCTAGTTACTACCCCATTTCTCTATCAATGTATACCATCCTTGAGGCTAGTTACATGAGCTAGTTACTATCCCATTTTTCTATCAGCGTATACCATCCTTGAGGCTAGTTACATGAGCTAGTTACTATCCCATTTCTCTATCAACGTATACCATCCTTCAGGCTAGTTACATGAGCTAGTTACTACCACATTTCTCTATCAACGTATATTATACCATCCTTGAGGCTAGTTACTACCCCATTTTTTATCAACGTATAGGCCTACCGTCCTTGAGGCTAGTTACATGAGCCAGTTACTACCCCATTTTTCTACTAACGAATACCATCCTTGAGACTAGTTACATGAGCTAGTTACTACCCCATTTTTCTATCAACGTATACCATCCTTGAGGCTAGTTACATGAACTAGCCTAGTTACTACGTCATTTTATCTACAAATGTACACCATCCTTGACGCTAATTATATGAGCTAGATACCACCTATTTTATCTATCAATATAATTACAGTCTACCAGCCTTAAGACTAATTACTTGAACTAGTTACTACCTTATTTTTATACCAATATAGGCCTATATCATCCTTAGGGTCAATTTTTATTTGAGTTAATTACTACCCACTCATTTTCACTACCAGCCTTAAGGTTAATTACTTGCTTTAGCTAATATCCCCTTTTCTCTACAAATGCACACCAACGAATTTCTTTCGATTACTCATCCAATGTAAATCAGCATCAGGGTGCAATGCTAGAACCAGTTCTTATAAAGCAAGCATACGTATTAGCTCTGTGATGGATAAGGATTTCAATTCAAATTCTGGTTGCATACTTCACTAGGAAAGAGCTGCAGCTCCTTTCTGAGAATCTGCGAAGGGAAGAGAAAAGACAAAAAAAATGTCTTCGACTACCTTTCTAATGTGTCTGACACACGAGGCCGCATTCAGAGCTTTAATTATGACGGGATGTTAACCTATATCAGCCCTGTAGTTGTAAGAGTGCAGTGTGTAACTTACACTGCCTCCATAACTACTGCATAAATTGCTTGAAACATCACTTATGAAGGGTACGGAAGTAATTACTAGGAGGGGAGGGAGAAGTGTGCAGATTCCACAATAGGAGCGCTGAGAAGCGAGGTGAAAGGTGAGCCGCGTACTCATTTCAACTGCATCTCTACAGCAACATAAAAACTTTGCCTTTTTAGAGAGCAGTGTACAGAAATAAGTATGGCGAAAGAAGGAAAGCAAGGCGAGAAAGAGATTAGATGCTGGAGGAAGAAAAAAAGGACGAGAAGACACACTTGGGTATTCGTTGCGGCGGCGATTTATATGGCCATGATCCATCATGGAGGCAGCAGCTTCATCTCCTCAAAGAGCTTGCTGGTTGACCTTTGTAAACAGCCGGCATTCTGAAGCTCCTCCCATCCCTCGTAAAGATTACACCTTCAGCTCCCTTCAAAGGGGAAAATTACCTGTCTACCCGGCCGCTTTGGAAAGGGAGGTTAAAGAAACTAAATTACCACTATAAACACTGCCTGCTTCATTTGGTAACTGTAATTAATATTTCAAGTTGTTATTGGGGCCTTTATGGGAACCTGCGATAGGAAGCGGCATGATTGATGGGTCAGGTGTTGGAACCTGCAGGCATATCTATTATTATAAGTACCGAAGAATTGGACCAATTCCTGTGATAGCGTCCAAATCCATGGAATGTGCTGCTTGCTTCTTAGCTGTTACCGTCAACATAAACACGCTACGTAAAAAACAATATTTCATGTACGTAATTGTTCACTTCTTCAACACTAAAGCATTATTCAAATAAAAAAGCCTTCGCCTGTAATAAAAGCTACTCTTCTCTTTCTTCCAGACGAATCATAAGAAATTAAGATGAGTCATTGTCACTTCTCATGCAATGAATTGGTAAGCAAATGCATAGGTGTAGGGCATGTTGGAGATTAGAAAAATAATTTGGTATGTTAAAAAAGGAAGTTCATACCTCGTCATATACGAAAATTGTCTCCGGATTTGGCTTGTCTATCGTGTGACGGTCGGTGCTTCTGTGCGCTGCGCCGTCAGTTAGCTGTTAAGACTTTAATTACAGCGTCATGTTGCATTACAGCTCAGTCCGCTCTTCATTTTAATAACCTCTATATAAAAAGCAGTGTATTACTAAACTCTGCAGCTCTCGACTTGTCATTCTTTTCTTTTTCTTAATATTCTCCCCTTTCTTCTCCTCTTTCACTTTGTGCAATTGCCATCTCACGTATTGGCGGAATTTCTAGTGCGGAGCGTTTGATATTATAAATAGTTATAAACTGAATTATAACTTGAAAAACATTAGCCAATAACAACGAATACAAACTGTACGATAAGACATGACAACAACTGGATAGGCTTACTTTACAGTAGAAAGGTGCTAAGTGCCAAAATTAAAAATAAATGTGATATTTCACTGGAATGGTGCAAATTGCCAAGGGACATTACATATTATAAACAGGGCTAAGTCCACAGAATATTGTAAAGTGTTATTATTATTTTTTAAATTTTACTTGGTTGTTTAACGATGCTGTATCAACTACGAGGTTATTTAGCGTCGATGGGATTGGTGATAGCGAGATGATATTTGGCGAGATGAGGCCGAGGATTCGCCATAGATTACCTGACATTTGCCTTATGGTTGGGGAAAACCTCGGAAAAAAACCAACCAGATAATCAGCCCAAGCGGGAATCGAAACCGCTCCCGAACGAAACTCCGGATCGGCAGACAAGCGCCTTAGCCGACTGAGCTATGCCGGTGGCTTGTAAAGTGTTATTAAGACCACCAAAAGATGGCAGTGGAGCAAAGTTGTCAGGGCTCTCTCATATTATTTTCATCAGTGTTTGTATTTCTTTTTTGTATTTATATGTGTTATCTGGTAGGATGGAAGAGAAGGCCTTATGACCTTAATCCTGTCAGATTAAATAAATAAATAAATAAATAAATAAATAAATAAATAAATAAATAAATAAAAAGGTGCAACGTGCCATTCGTTTTGATTTCCCTTCCTTGTAAATTTCTCGTATTAATAGTGAAGTTATGGCAAAATACATTATTGATTATACACCGTGGTGTTTTCTACAAACAGGAAGATCAGCTTAAGTAAATCTTATAATCAACAAATTACGTAGGGCTGTGAATCACATAGAAACATAATGTATTACCTCTAGCTGACATAGCTGATGTGTTTTAAACTTTTCAATTCCTAGTGTTAAAAATCCAGAAAATGGGGGAAATATCATTAAATTAGCACGTTTTTCTATATTGTAAGTGGCATGGAAATGCAGAATAAATTGCAGTGAGCTGACGCCCGAGTAGAAAATAGCATTATTTTCCGAGTTCTATGACAAAGATTATTAGACACTATCACCATTTCTGTTGGGTCAACATAGAACGTACGATAATCATGATGAAAATCAGCGATATTCAGTTTCAAGTGGTGATGGTGACATTCGTTCATTTACCAGTCTGTCGTATTATCCAACTGTCATCCCGTTCGTCCGTCCAACCTCCAACGTTCATCTATCCATCCACCCACACTTACTTTTCCAGTAAGTTTCACCAAACAAATCTCGGAATTTCCTATAAACAATAAATGCCTTGTACTTTCCCTCTCTCTTTTACGTTTGTTAGAACAGATCTAATTTTAATTTTATTTCAGCTTCCTGATTTCACCATCGGTACAACAGACGGAAGAGGTTGTAAATTATAGTGACGTCATATGATCACTGCATAAATAAATCATCTGTGTTCAAGACATATTGACGAATGTCAAATGTTAGTGTTGTTACAAAGTGCTAATTCTTATTTCAACGTTTATAATCTCTGGCATTAGTCAAATCGATTATCAAATTTGATGATGGAGTTTCTGACCTGTCAACTGAGTGGAGTGTCGACAAATCGTTGAAGAAGTGTTAAGTAGTTAATCGTCTTAAATATACTGAAAGTGAAGAGTGTTTTCTGTTTTATACAAATTTCATAAATCTCTTTTCTATAATGGCAGATAATTTTGATGCCGAGGTGATTTAGATGGACTATTTAGTAAATATATAATTTGATGATCTTCCATTAGAAAGGAATGGTGATTATTTCCTGGATCAATTATTAGTTTAGTTACGGAATCATATCTCAAAGCAAGTTAGGTTAAAAATTCTGGACTTAATAAAACCTATAATCTAATATCCTAGCTATAGAAATAGATCAATTATTACTACTCCAGATAAATTTACAATTTTCAATTGAAGGTTATAAACAAAATTTTCATTTCGTATATTTCTTTCTCCAATATTACCGGGCACTTCTTGCCGTGCAAGTTATTATTTGTATATAATTCCTTCCTTTAATGTATTGTGAGTCAATTTTGAAATTATGTATTTATACTCTCTAATAAAATGTATCGTTGTCTTCCCATTAGGCTTGAAATTACATCTCTTCTTCGTTATCTATCTTTCTTCGGTATATACTGTCACAATCATTTTGACAATGGTATTCGGACCAAAAATGAATCACACATTTACAAAATAGTAATTTTGATATGTAGACGATCTTAGTAATAACTTACCAAGCTGGGCGCCCACTTAGAGTGGCTAGGCTAGGAGAGGCGAAGCTAAGAGAAGCTTCGTTTCTGGACTGTCCGCCCACTGGAGCGCGATGAGGCGACGCGAAGCGCAACCTTTATTAAATAACCATGATGTGGGCTACTGTTTTGTTAAATATGAACATCATACCTGAAATAAAACGTGGACATTGTGGAATCGATATTGTATTTAGAATAATTGTAATGTATTGGTAATGGTATAAATAGTCCATATTTTAAAAAGTACCAAATGAAAAAAAAAATATTTAGCCTAATTATCTGACCGATTTAAACATAAAAAATATATTTTAATTGTAATTTTATATGAAACATTTTATTAAAAATAAATTGAATATTTTATATTTAAAGTGACACCCTAAAACTGAATGTAGCCTAAATTAACTTTTACATTTAACATTCCATCTCAGCGTCATTTTAATAATTTTGTAAAAAAAAATCTCCATTACCTTTTCGATAAATTTATGAAATGACAGTACTATTACAGAACGGTACACTACAATACACAATATAAGCTATTCACTTCTACACATTTACAGAACCAATAAGCGAAATACACACATGCCACAAGTGACATTAAACCTCTAAGTACCACATTAAGACTGAAAATACGAAACAAAACACACAGAAAATTAAAAAAAAAAAAAAAAACTTAAGAAAATGTAAAATCTGTTTTCTGTTAGATTAAATATGCAATGGTACGAAAGTTATAAAATGTATTTGAGATTAAGTTCAGAAAGGGGAAAAGACAACAACTTACACAATGGATTCTAAATCTTTGTCCTTTAAGACAGGTTCAAGCAGATGTCTTAACATTATTTACACAGTATTTGGTATTCAATATTGCTTGTCAAAACCTCAAGAATAGTTCTTAAGATCAATCTAAGTATGGTTTATATGGAAAATGTACACCCGCACAAAGAAAATACGTCATGATGTATTGCTAGCGCTATATGATCTTTCAGGACTGACACAGTTTGCGTGTATACTATTACATAATAAATAACAAAAAAATTCATGCATAAAATAGCGAAAATAAGATTTTCGCTGGGCATGGCTCTATTGAAATGCGAGCATGAGGCATGAGTTACATTATTTTTTTTTTACTTGGTTATTTAACAACGCTGTTATTTAAGAGGTTATTTAGCGACGATGGAATTGGTGATAGCGAGTTATTTGGCGAGATGAGGTCCAGGATTCGCCATAGATTACCTGACATTTTCCTTATGGTTGGGGAAAACCCAAGAAAAAAACCCAACCAGATAATCAGCCCAAGCGGGAATCAAACCCGCTCCCGAATGTAACTCCAGATCAACAGGCAAGCGTCTTGAACGACTGAGCCGGTATATTATTTGCCGAGTGGCGATATAGACGAAGTTCACCCGATGAAGATCCGAAAGTGTCGGAATGGTGACAAAAATGAAAATTTTGTCACTTCACTTCTCTTATCGAAGACGTTAAACAAAGAACTGAAAAAGCAAATGGAGTCTTCATGCAACTATATCCAATATGAAAGAACAGAAACATCTGTAGAAAGAATCTTAAATTAAAAATCTTTAATCCAAATGTAAAGTCAGTACTTCTGAATGCATGTGAAACTTGGAGAGTTACCATTAATATCACCATCTCTTTACAGACACTTATAAATCGCTGTCTAAGATGTACAGTATAAAAAACATTAGATGTTCAGATACTATAGCCAACGAAAATCTTTTGAAAACAGCAGATCAGCTTCCCATTGAGATTGAGATCAAAAAGAGAAAATAGAACTGGATTGGACATAAACTGAGAAATTAGATGGATCCATTGAGAAGAGTGCATTGGACTGGACAGCAGTGGATTATGGTAATAAATGACTGAAATGATGTTAGTTTTATCCTTTAAATGTGCAGAAATTTGTTTCGGAACAAATGTAACTTTTCCTTCTGCAAAGGAATTTACAATTTCACATTTGTTCAGATCAAATTATTTCTGCACATTTAAAGGACAAAACTAAAATCCTTTCAATCATTTATTATCATAAAACACTACTCTCTTAAACTGACAGAGCGTACTGGAAATTAAATATTTCATATAAAACAATTTTTATATACCAGGTATCTCTTTCCCCTATTTTTCGGAATGTAGGCAACACTTCATTTTATGGGGTTGCATTGCAATCCAGGTGATCTTCGTATGAGTCATTCCACGTCAAATCGCACAGCAACAAAACACGACCTTCTCGAAAATGGTCGAATTATTTTTCATGAATTCCAGACATCAAATAAGGAGACCCGTATTGTTTTATTTCCACAATTATTAATTATTTGTGTAGTTATGACTATTTGAAAATACGCAAATGCTCGCACTGTTACATAAACTCAATTGGAACTCTGTGTCTACATATAATTGAGATTTGCGGTTTGGCGCATTTGAAAGACTAAATACAACACTTTTTATTACTTTAGGCTTATCACAAATAAATTTCAAATTTGACCTAATTTTTTAATGACTTATTTTTCAAAGCAAAATTACTACGTTGAATAGCCAAGTTAAAAAACTGAAAAAAATATGGGCTTGTTCCCTGATGTGTTATCTGTAAACTACTGCAGTTAAAAATGTGGGATCTGCATATATGCATTTGCAACAATTTATTTTCCGGAGGCATGCACGCGCTCGCGATCCCCAGCTAATGAACCGCTTGCGGCAGCAGACCTACACTTACACTTGCGCTAGAAGGCTGCGAAATTCCCCGTTGCTTATAATAACTGATGTCGCACACTACACAACAAATGATTAATGCCTTAAGGAACAATAAATATCTTATCTAAAGTGATTTTATTATTGTCAGTTCAGCTAAGAGTGGGAGCCCTTCACAATGCTGTATGCTTATACTGTACTATATAGCCAAGTGTTTAACGATAGCAAGGCTGGATAAGGCAGTAAACTTTATGACAGTAGACACATGGCCGGAGACAAAATATAGAAGAGAAAAATAATCAGTCAGATTTTGAATTCCATGGAGTGAATTTTCTTTCGAGAAAGAAGGTAGGCGAGTGAAAATATAAAGTGTAGTGAGAATGAAAACAGACGTTTAAAAAGCAATATGTACATTATCATAATAAGTGAATACAATTAGTGTAAGTTAGTAGTGTTTCCTCGAGTGACTTGATACGTAGTGGGTGTAATGGAGTAAAGTTCACTCGATCATCCAGTGCCGATAAACCTCCCAGCGCGCGCTCAACGCTTCCCGTCCACTGCTGCACCGGTCTGCTACACATTGTTTCGTAAGTAATTAAATTTCCATTAAACTATTAGAGATCCCATTGCGATTTTTTCTGTAATTATTAAGAATACTTCATTGCACCTAGTAGGTATTTTTTTAGATTTTTAATACGGCTATTTCACATTGATATTTAACTTTTAAAAATTGAATCATAAAAAAATATTTGTAATAATTATAATAAAATCAGTTAATAAATATTTAACAAAATACAGTATTTTAAACTTTTAAATGCATTTTTCAAAAAAATTTTAACATCAATTTGCTCGGAAATATGACGCTTTAAATGTTGCATTGTGCGAAATTTTTAACGAATTTTAACATGCAATATTTAAAAAACATGTGGACTTAGGAGGAAATAAAAATATACTTGTTAGTTTATTAGACCCATAGAGTTGATAAAAAAAATATAAACGCAATCGGAAATATGAAGGTCAAAATTTGTATAATTTTGTGCGATTTGACGTGGAATGACTCGTATACGAAAATCTCCCGTTATACAATCCAAACGTTTTACCTCTACTCTTCTGATGACTTTGATAAACAAAGGAACAGTTAGTTATAGGTACGAAACTGCCTTCACAACTAATACGCACGCTGGCTCAAGGAGCACAGATTCGCATTTACAGCAATGTCTGTGAATGTGCGGGACTATAAAACTACTACTACAACAACAAAAATAAATAAGGACAAGAATTATACTCTCTCTCTCTCTCTCTCTCTCTCTATATATATATATATATATATATATATATATATATATATATATATATTCGCTCATTCATAATTATATATGAGTGCGTAGAAAAGTTATACGGGGTGTTACCGAGGTGGTGTTACAAACTTTCAGGGATGATGGCGAAGGGCACATGTATCAATTTGAGATAAGTAACCCTGGTCCGGAAATGACTGAGTCGAAAGTTATAAGCAAAAATAGTTGTGTGGAAATGGAATTGTAATTTGGCACCACGTGCCCTCCTTCCTTAACCTTTGAAACAGTCGTGGAATGCCGGCTGTCTCCTACGTGGGTACTTGTACCGATACAATCTGTCAGCTTGTCTACTGTTCCCATTGGCTCATCCATATTCGAAAATCAGGTCTGCTTATTCCGCTCTCGTATACTCATCCATTTCACTAGGACTGATCGACTGGACACTGCAACTTGTACACATACACTGCTGTCTACAGACGTGCATGTCAGGACCGGCCATGTCCGTTACACATTACACTAGCTGCATTGCTTTAGTGTAGTTTCCTGTCCCCACCCCTCAGAAAGGGCACTGAACGGAATACTGTAGGTAGACAACGTAAACAACGTCAGATGAGTACAGTATGTGTAAGATGTACAGATAAACACATAAATAAGGTGTACAGAGGAATAAAATTATCTCATTTCCACATAACTATTTTTGTTTGTAACTTTCGACTCAGTGATTTCCGGACCAGAGTTCCTTATCTCAAATTGATACATGTGCCCTTCGCCACCATCCCTGAAAGTTTGTAACACCACCTCGGAAACACTCTGTATATTGTAACCTACGTTCTGTATTGATGTGGTCATTAGACAACGGTAAAAACAATTTAAATGATTTAAAGTTTTGAAAACTTTCAGACTAAATAATTTATAAGTTATGTTGTGAACAAATTTATAGTTTTCCAACATATAATAATTTGCTTTACCTATTATACATTTTATTGTAAAAGTTTTCAATATATGATATGAAATATAACATTGTTATCATGCTATGTATTGTAATCTTAATTGATATTCTGGGTAGGTTATACGACTGTATATGTATTATGTAAGTATGAAGTGAAAAATTCTACATTTAAAAGTAAGTAATGAATCACGTTATATAATTTAATAGATATGATTAGCATACCATATTAAAATAATAAAACATGATGTTTAAGAAGTAAATGTTAAATATAGATAAAAGTGACATCAAATTTTCACGGTAAGTACTGAGTTAAATTAACTAGGATATCATATACATGCCATATTATATTCGAAATATTAAAATAGTTGAAAACACGTGGTGAATTATTAATGTCATTACAATTGTTTAAATTACGTGTCGATTGCTCTCACTATTAATACGTACATTGATATTACATATAATATTTACAAAACAATTAAGATCGAAAATGATGAATAAACAATAAATACGATAGATGTCAAATACTAGGATAGGTGTATCGAGAGTATCATGCCAGAAGGGCGTATCAATAAAACTGCAAATTTATATTAGAGCCATTTAAATATGTTATCTACTAATCTTAGGGAAACACCTACCATGGCTGACGATGAATTCGGCGTCATGCAAACACAGTGGTGCCATATTTTTCGAGTCAGATTACAGTGAAAGAGTATTTGTGGAGAATGTTGGTGGAATGACAAAAAAGAACGGGAGAAGCCCGAGAAGAACTTTCGTAACTTTGACTTGATGCAACACGAATACAATTCTGCCATCGCCGAGATTTAAACTTGGGTTCGTGCTCGTCATAAGACAGCGCTCTGCTAACTGAGCTAGCAAGACGGCCAACTCTGTGAGGATGTTCAGTCCTGAAGAATTCTAGGCAAACAATTGATTTGATTACTTGCCTTCCCTGATGTCTGCGACTTTTGTGAACTCAGTTGTCACCAGTGTTACAGCAGTAAAATTTTTGGAATTATTCAAGGCCTACTGGCCTTAGCTCTGCCAGATTAAATAAATTATTATTATTATTATTATTATTATTATTATTATTATTATTATTATTATTATTAAAAACGGTACAGGCATAATTTTTTTTCCTCCATTACTGTATCTTGTACAATAATGAAAATAGGTTTGTTTTAAGCACTGTCCTTATGCTATATGAAAAAAAAATATTTTTACGATTTAAAAAGATTATTTATTTATTTATTTATTTTTTTTTTTTCAAAATTCAAAATAGTGCAGTTCACTGTGCACTGATGAAGCGTTTCCCTCACAACTCATAAACTTATTAACTTTTTCGTATTCTGTCTCTTTTATTTGTTTGCTGAAACATATTTACAATATCATGCTCTTTCACCTACATTCCTTAATAAATAATATTTTTTTTTACTTTGTGTTGGAAGAAAATACTGATATTTGACGATTTTTTAATGAATTTATTTTTATCAGACAATCTATCAAAGATAGAGAAGTGATTTTGCATCATATTGTAGATATGACATGTATAAATGCACACAAATAATTTCATCACAGAATGTTGGATAGTTTGTGAGTTATGGAGGAAACGCTTCATCACTGCACAATGACCTGCCATCATTTTGAATTTTGAAAAAAAAAATATATATATATATGTATAATTTTTTAAAAATCGTAAACATATTTTTTTTTTCATATGGCAGAAGGACAGTGTTTTATACATACTAATTTTCATTATTGTACAAGATAGGCCTACAGTTATGTGAGCCGTGCCCACGACCACGGCCGTTCACCTAGTACGTCACTTCATCCGTCAGAGCGCTCTCAGACGTCACAGTATAGATAGAGCTATCAATCCCTTTATTTGTTCTTTCCCAAATAACCCTATTGGCCGGTTCATTACGTCTCACGAGGATAGAGGGGGAGAGAGTTTACCTGTTTTAATGGAGATACACGGAGCGTCACTCGGGTTCCGGTACGCGGCAGATACACTTAACAAGACGTAGGCTCTCGTACGCGGGAGATATACGGAAACAGTTGCCTCAGATTCAAGCTCTCGTACGCGGCAGAATCATTTAACAAGACTTAGGATTTTGGTACGCGGCAGATATAGACAACGTGACTCGGGCTTTGTACGTGTTGGAGATAGATCAGTGGAGTAGTTATATTGCGTCGTGTGTGTTTGGGATTTTAGTGGATCGTAGTTTGAAACATCGCTTGCTAGTGGTACGTCTTGGGGCAAGTTTTTGTATTTGCATCGACTAACATATTTGTGAGATATATGTGTTTGAGGTAAATTGTATTTGGGAATTATGTAATGAGATTTGATTTGAAACGTGAGTTCATGTTCCGAGACGGTTAGCGTGATAGAGCAGCGGTTACGGTCTCACATATTGTTTTACTGTATTCCCTGCTCCATTTGATTATTGGTTTCCTTCGCCGCCATTTTGGCTATCATATGCGTCGAGTTTGTTGCTATTTAAACGATCCTTGAGATTGGAATATCGTCCGTTACTTATTACGTGTATCTGTCTCTATCCCTCTCTCTCTCTGTTGGGTGTTCATTTTGTAAAGTGCAGAGATTTGTGTTAGTGCTATTTGCACAGAGTATGTGAGCAATATGTGCAATGGGTAATGTATAGTGATCACTCATGTAATGTCTTATGCTGGGTAGAGTTTCTCTCTTATTGAGTGTATATGTATTTATAGTTTGGTTACTCAGATTGAGTGGTATCTATGCTCGAATGGATCATGTATTAAGTTAATGTGCCGGCTGGGTGTTGTGTTCAGATTCATACTCAGATAGTTTATATATATATATATATATATATATATATATATATATTTTTTAAAGAGTGGTTCATGAACATATGGCTAATAGGTTAGTCACTGATTGTCGAGAGACGGCCATATTAGATTGTTTATCACTTATAAGTGTGTTGGCCTCAGCCTTGTGATACTTACATGATTTACATATCTTGGGGACATCATTTCAGATTAGTTTGTCCTATTTTCACTCACCCATTTCATATTTATTGTTATTTCATTTTTCATTTATGTACAGACATCGGATTCTAGGGCAAATGCCTATTTTGTTTCTTTAGGAGAAAAGTAAAAATAATTATTAATATTTGTGTTTCATGGAAATTGAAAGGTATTCAAAGAGTTTTATAGTGCCCTAAAATGCCCTAAAACGGTTGTTAGAGCCTAATTTGTTAATATTCGCCTAAAAATGCCTAACTCACTGTAAAGTTTCGCATTTTACTCTTACTTTTTATAATTTATACATGCATTCACTGCGAAATTTAAGGCATTTAAAAAGTGGAAAGTTTGCTTCACACCGGCCATGAAACCATTGATAAAGGAAACAAAATGTTTTGAATCTCACGACACTCGCAATAGATTTCACCGAATTTAACATGTTTGGAGGCATAAATGCCGACAAAGAACCAACCTTAGTTTTGAAACAGGCAACAATCACAACATGTGCTGCTACCGATTCAGAGATATACTATACTATAAAAATGACTGTTTTCGGTCTGAAACCGATTAGCTGTACTGCCCTTCAGAGTGTCATAAAATCACAATTTTTGGAGAAAGAGTGTTTTTGAAATATTTATGAAAAGTCGTAAAACTGCGAATTAGTAGGGTAAACCGTTACAAAATATTTAAAAGAATGGTCCTCGTAGTGTTAACACTACCAGGAAATGCAACAATAAGTGGAACTTTGTATTTTTGTCCAATTGAATCTCAATAACAACGGTTCATTTGAATGCTCGTTAACAGTTGCTCTTTCCCTCACCTTATTTGTGTTGAGAAGTTTTGAGCGGTAGGACGTTTTCCTGTGAAGTTTAACGCGATAATGCCGAAAAATATAAGTGCAAAATCTACATTGATCCGGCAGTGGCTAACAGAATATTCAGAATTCACTTATGATGGAAAAATAATATTCTGCAAGATTTGTAGCAAACAGGTATGTAACAATAGTTGAAATATATAAATTCTATTAATTTTAATGAGTAGGCCTATAATATTTATACATTGACTGAGCTATCCTGAGGTATAATTCTTTTTAAGACCACTACACTTTAACCTTTTGAATTCCGATAGTTATAGTATTTGCAGGTCATTAAAATTTTGATTGTTCGAACCCACTAACTTTGTGATAGAAATACGGCAATACAACAATTAGGATTTTATTTTAATTCAGTTTACTTTACATTTTTAGATTTCGCAAGAAAAGAAGTGCCACCTAAAGCAGCATGTGCAAGGAGCGGCTCATAAGGCTAAAGCTCAGCAGAAAAATCAACTGCAACAAACTTTACTAACACAGTCTACTTCATCCAATCTCAGCAGCAATTTCTATGCTGATTTAACCAGAGCGTTTGTTGCTGCTAACATTCCCTGGAATGCAATTGAAAATCCGGTTTTAAGACAGTTTTTACAAAAATACTGCAAACAAAATATCCCATCTGAGTCGACCCTAAGAAAAAATTACTTAGACAGAATATACAATGAAACTTTAGCTTCCATTCGGAAGGATATAGGTGATTCTTACATATGGGTCTCTGTGGATGAAACCTCAAATCCTATGAATAGGTATATAGCAAATATGGTAGTAGGAAAACTTAGTCCTGATGGACCTTCGATTCCACACCTCGTATGTGTTAAGAAACTTTCGAAAGTGAATAGCCAAGCCATTGCTTATTTTGTAAATAAAGGCCTACAGTCTTTATACTCAGGTAATATAGACGATTCTAAAGTTCTGTTGTTTTGTACTGATGCTGCCTCATACATGGTTGCTGCAGCTCCACTTCTTAAAACATTTTATCCTAACCTCACGCATGTAACCTGTCTAGCACATGGCCTTCACAGGGTTTCTGAAACAATCCGGAATGAATTTCCTCTTGTCAATTCGTTTATTTCTAACACAAAAAAAATGTTTTTGTAAAGCCCCATCCAGGATTTCAATATTCAGAGAGAACTTTCCAGATATCCCACTCCCACCTCAGCCGGTTGTTACACGATGGGGAACCTGGATTCAGTCAGTGGTGTATTATTCTAAGTATTTTAAAGAAGTGGTCACAGTTATTGATAAATTACCTGAAACTGATAGTGCAGTGTGTGTGAAAGCAGTGAAAGATTGTCTGAATGACTCACGAGTGAAAAACGATATTGCCTACACAACATCAAACTTTTCTTTCATACCTGCAAGCATTGAACAATTAGAACGTGAAAAACAATCTCTTTGTAGCCAAATAGCAATAGTAAAGGAAGCTCAAGTGAACATACATTCTGCTTTGGGCGAAACTGGGAAAAAAGTTAAAAATAAGTGGGACAACGTATTAAATAAGAATGTAGGATTTTCATTGTTGGAAAAAGTATCAAGAGTGATATCGGGGGAAAGTGTAAATGTTCCAGTAAGTATTGATGTTTCTATTGTACCTAATTTAAAATTTGCGCCTCTCACATCAGTTTCGGTTGAAAGAAGTTTTTCTGCTTTCAAAATGATTCTCAGTGACAAAAGGCAAAGGTTAATTGTGGAGAATTTAGAAAAAATTCTGGTGGTATACTGTGCAGATAATTATAATAAAGTCTGAGCATGGTGCTGAATTTCAATAACTTAAAATGAGTAATCTTGATATCAATAATCATTATTTCATTAGTTTCCATATATTAAATTTGTGCAGCTCTGTTTATAAATATAATATAGTATTCTTTTTTAATGTTTAAACATACTTTTTTGTGCGTATTTTAGTGTATAACTAAAAATTTCAGTGAAAGAAATAAGTATGATATCTTGATGTGCCTAAAATGCCTATTTTCATTAAAATAGAGCCTAATTTTACAAATTTTGAGCTTATTTTAGGCGCCTAAAACTGCAATTTTAGTGCCTAAAAATCCGATGTCTATTTATGTACATTGTTACTTATTATTGTTAATTATATTTGTTTTACAAATTCACACTATTCATTTCTAAAAGTCTTCCACTGCGCACATCCAATCCTTCCAATGTGTCCTCCATCTGGCGAAAGCAGCCAATATAAGAAAGATAAAGGGGAGTAGTGGATGATCGTACCGCCGCCGCCCTCCTCCACAACAATTTTCATTATTGTACAAGATAGGCCTACAGTTATGGAGGAGAAAATTTTTGAATATTTCCAAAATTTTACTGCTGTAAGCTGTACCTCTTGAGACATTCTTAGAGAGAAAAAGTGGTCGCCTGAAGTCAGTTTTATTTGGAAAATTATTCACTTTTATATGGAGCAAAAACAAGCGAAGATTTCTGCTGGACATTGATATATTTTGTCTGCGTCGGAGGAAAAACACGCACAAATTACAATAAGCGTAACGTAGAGTAAGCCTAAACATCTCGTAATTACGAATTCAAATGAACATAACGTCTTCAAACATTATATAAAATGATATTTGTATAAATTTATGGGTCTAGCAATACTGGGCCGATCTTGTATACGCACCACTATGATTACGTTAGCGGTGCTATTAAATATCATCACCATAAAAGATAAAGGATTGGATTTATGAGGGGCTCGCATGTGTCGGCGCGTTCGTGACTGCTGGGCCCTGATCGGCCGGGCACCGACAAACAATTTCAATTTGCACTCCTCACTGAACAACTTGGGGCTTCTATTAATGGAGTTCGAACAGTCCGTCAGGCATCACTGTCACTTGTCATTACAGCTTCGTCTCTCATTTGTTCCCCGCTCGTTAAAGTGCACGAGGGGAGGGCACTGTAATTGACGGCCAGATCGTCTTTTTGTATTCTTTGTCATGCAATTCTCTTCGATAGCCAGACATGCCCCAGAATCGCGCAGGTGGTGAGAATGCTTACAGTACCAACTGGCAGCACACTGCACAGATATCTAAAAAAATAAATAAATAAAATAAAGAGATACATGATCTGTATGGCAGTGTAGCTAATGTAATAGTAATACTGGTAATATTTATTAAATACATTTATCATCATAATATGTCATTACATCATACAATATGTGAAATAATACTGTAAAATATAATACAGTAATTTGTTTCATATCATGTCTCCTACTTTCACAGCATAATTTTACTACAGTACATCGCACCTCAACAATGGCATCACATTAACGTAACACACTACATAACATCACAAAGCACGGCAACCCCTACGAAAAGTAACAAATGTGCATAAAAAGGCATCATATGAAAAGATTTTCCTAAATTTAGAAATCTTGACTTTACTCTTAGATGACATTCTATTTTATGTCAAAAGTTCAGGGTTTGTTTTAATAATAATTAGAACATTAATAGTTTTAATACAAGATACAAAACACATCTCCATTGCTCCCTGTTACTCTCAGCTGTAATAAAAATTCACCAATTAACTTGCAGTCTTAAGTGTACTGCTTAATCTTTCTCAAACTTTACAGGGCCACGACAAAAAGTTTAGAACAGAATTAACAACATTTCTCCATATTCGTATCTTTCACTCAACTGATAGACTCTGAATTAATTTGCTCGCTACGTATTCTACAGTGTAGTTCACGAAGTTTTACTGTCACTTAGAGAGAGCGTTCCTGAGGTCAAATAGAGCAAAAAATGTAAATAAAAAATAGAGTCAGACTTATAGTGAGTTAAGTCGCTACAGGTTATTGAAAATTTGAAAATAGAGACGAAATTTAGTAATAACACTACAAAAAATAAAAAATGGACACACACACACAGACATACACACGCTCTCTCTCTCTCTCTCTCTCTCTCACTCACTCTTGGTCGGACGCTTATGAATCGCGCGTATGCAGGGCTGTTTCCGATGATTGCTGCGGCGTTCATAATGCGCAAAATTAATTCTTCTTAAGCTGGTACACAAGACCCTTCATTCACCACATAAGCAATAATGAAGGGGTGTCAAATCTGTTGACCTGGCTGGCCAGGGATGAGGACCTCTGCAACCAATCCAACGATGTGAGAAACAGACGCGGAAGTATTTACAATCGAAACATTGAACACACGCGGACAGAATTACTTCGAAAGAACAACAGTCAAAAGTGACCGTTGTTTTTCAACTCTTAATCGTGTTAAAACATTTTTAAGAAATTTAATGAGAAATGATAGACTGAACGCATTAGCTGTGCTCTCTTTGGAGAAGAAAGTGATTCGTGACATTCCTGAATTCAGCAAGAAGGTTATTGAAGAATTTGCTACAGATAAAGAAAGGCGAATTCGTCTAATATACAAGCATTAAGTTTTCAGGTACATATATATTAGGATATTTTTGTGTTATTTTCCGCTTATATAGTGTGTTGCATGAGGTTTCCTTCGTTTATGTGCCTTTTTACTATCCAATATTATGCGACCCTCCAATTCCACTCTTCACGAGCCGCCACTGGTGAGAAATACTGGTTTAGATGATCTCTCACGGAGAGGGTGAAATGAGCAGGCACCTATCAAGTTGGAAGTTCATACGAAGTCTCGTTGCAAGAGAACATTGTCTAGTAATTGTGGAAAATCGTTTTGTAGAAAGTGTAGGCACATGTCACCATTTACATTTCTTGGTAAAATGAATGATCCTATCAGCTGATCATATGGAACATCACACCATACATTTACACTAAATCGATGTTGAAAATTTTTTTTCCTCCTGGCTTTAGGATTCATATTTATCCATTCATTAAGTTATGGAAGTTGTTATTGCCTTCTCATGTGAAGACTCATCAGTGAACATAATACAGCGGAAAAACCCTGTATCATTTCCGTTTAACCGGGTGCGGGTGCAGAACTCGTCACGATGGGCACGATCTTGTGGCTGTAAATGTTTCAGTTCTTTAACATGATGCGGATACAGTTCATTTACATGGAGTGTCCTTCATACCTTTGAGTAACACAGAGTTGCCGACCTACACATCTTGCTGAAGTTCGAAGACTCCGTTGTACATGCTGAGAATGTTTTCTTCTTCTCTTACATCATGTTGCTGACGTCTTTCATACTGCATACGAATACTGGGGAGTGAACCAATTTGCCTCAGTGTGTTAAATGTTCCACTAATAGTTTTAGGATTCGGAGTCCTACGATTAGGATAACGGGAGTGATATTCAGCCGTAGCAGCCGTTGCATTTCCCTCACACACATTATAAATAATAATATTGGCATATTTCTCAGTTGTAAATTTATAATCCATTTTTAATCTTGCGTACACTACTTTTAACACTTGAATATAAGTAATTGATTAACTAGCGGACTTACTCGTGTTAATTATGTAAGTCTGTGCGGCTTACAGCTGTTTCGGTGCTTCATCGCACCATCCTCAGAGCCTACTAGATCTCGGCGTCATCTCGAACTTCTCTAACTGTTATGTGGGTGCGTTTAATTATTGAAAGGTGTTTAAAAGTGAAGTCAAATAGTGTGTGTGTACTGAAATTGATCTGTGTGTTGAGAATTTGATCGGGGTGTGTTTTAGTGTGTTTGTATATTTCGTATTGTTCTAATGTGTTGAGTTTTTGGTTTTTGGGTTGTATGCGTACACTCTACAAAGAACACATTAAAGCAATAACTAGAGGACACAATACATCTACATAGAAATCTTGACTTTACCTTGTGAATACATTCTTTCCCTAATGATGCTGTATATTAAGAACCAAGATAAATTCAGTACTAATCAAGACATTCATCATTTTAATACAAGACATAAATCAGATCTTCATCTACCCTCTGTTAGTCTAAGCTGTTTTAAAAAAGGATTTCGCTATTCATGTATAACAGTCTTCAATGCACTGCCTAATTATCTTAAAGATTTGAAGAACAACGAGAAAAGGTTCAGAAAAGAATTAACCAAATTTCTACATACTCATACCTTCTACACAATTGATGAATTGTTTATGCTTGTGAATTGAATTATTCTACTTAAATGACATGTACAATTTTATATAGCTCAACTAAAATATGTTTTTATATTGACTTAATCTGTTTACTATGTATTGTATTTTTTGTTTAGCATAACTGATGAATTGTATGTACTGTAAATTGAATAGTATACTGTATAGGTCAACTGATGAATTGTTTAAGCTTATAAATTGAATTAATCTACTTCATATGAATTGTATAGCTTAACGAAAATAAGTTTGTAAATTGAACTAATTTAATTGTATATGTTTGTATAGTTTGGCTGATGAATTGTATATGTTCTTAAAATGATTACTAGTCTGTGTAGCTCTACTGATGAATTGTATATAGACCTACTGTAAATTGAATGGTAATATGTATAGCTCAACTGATGAATTGTTTATGATTATAAATTGAATTAATCTACTTGATATTAATTGCACAAATTTGTATAGGCCTAGCTTAATGAAAGTATGCTACTTTGTATTGTATATATTTGTATAGTTTTGGCCGATGAATTGTATATGCTTTAAATTGAATAGTAATCTATATAGCTCTACTGATATTGTTTGTGTTTGTAATTTGAAGTAGTTTGCATGATATGTATTATCAATTTCTGTATATCACAACTGGTTGAATTGTTTATGCCTTAAATTTAATTAAATTGTTTTGTATTATAATATAGCTCAACTTATGAATGATCGTTTGCGTTTGTAAATTTAATAATCTGATTGGCTATGTATTGTATACTTTTAGTAGAGCCATCGATGTAGCTCAGTCGGCAGACTCGCTGGGCTGCTGATCCGGAGCTGCGTTCGGGCTTGGGTTGGATCCCCCTTTGGACTTTGGTTTCTTCCGAGGTTTTCCACAGCCGTGGGACTGAAGCCGGATGGTCTATGGCGAGTCCTTGGCATCAACACCTTTGATTTGATTACCCCCTTTGATTTGATTACCTGGTTGGGTTTTTCCGAGGTTTCCCCCACCGAAAAGGCAAATGCCGGGTAATATTTTGGCGAATCCTCGGACCTCATTTCATCTCACTACATCTCGCCAAAATGTAAAAAAAAAATTGTACAACATTGTAAAAATTGTAGAAAATTACTAAATTGTAAAACTATAAAAATTTGTAAAAATTGTAATTGTAATATTGTAAAATGTTGACATGTTCCACATCTTAAAGCTTCATTGCTCATGTAAGATCTATGGAATAAAATAAATGAATGAATGAATGAATGAATGAATGAATGAATGAATGAATGAATGAATGAATGAATGAATGAATGAATGAATACGCCGATCACATAACCAATGCTAACCATACATACAGTAATATAAATGCGGACATGGAAATCCTACACATATAACCCAAGAACCAAAAACTCAACACATTAGAACAATACGAAATATACAAACACACTAAAACACACCCCGATCAAATTCTCAACACACAGATCAATTTCAGTACACACACACTATTTGACTCCACTTTTCAACACCTTTCAACAATCAAACGCACTTACATAACAGGCAGAGAAGTTCGAGATGGCGCCGAGATCTAGTAGGCTCTGAGAATGGTGCGATGAAGCACCGAAACAGCTGTAAGCAGCACAAACTTACATAATTAATACGAGTAAGTCCGCTAGTTAATCAATTACTTGTAAATTTATGCGCTATCTTCAGACAAATAACAAGTTGCTAGCTCCTCAATGTATGATCGTCAGTTGAACATGCGACAAATGATTCTTTATGCATTGCAAAGTAAATCCATATGCTAACATTTGACAGTTCTATTCACACCAACACGTTTACAAAAATCAATTATTATTCCTAAATTATGTTAGGTAGGAAAAACCTTTATTATGAAAATATGTTCCAAACGATTACAGGAAAATGCTCCATTAGTGGCAGTGAAACTTCGTGAATCACCCAGTATACTTATGTATAATTTTTTACTTGTTTCACATCTTAAAACTAGCCTACAATGCTAATGTAACATCTATGAAATACAATGAATGAATAGTATAGTATTCTTCACCTGACATAATTAGGAACATTAAATCCAGACGTTTGAGATGGGCAGGGCATGTAGCACGTATGGGTGAATGAAGAAATGCATATAGAGTGTTAGTTGAGAGGCCGGAGGGGAAAAGGCCTTAGGGGAGGCCAAGACGTAGATGGGAGGATAATATAAAAATGGAATTGAAGGAAGTGGGATATGATTGTAGAGACTGGATAAATCTTGCTTAGGATAGGGACCGATTGCGAGCTTATGTGAGGGCGGCAATGAACCTACGGATTCCTTAAAAGCCATTTGTAAGTAAATAAGTAATAATAATAATAATAATAATAATAATAACAATCATCATAATGATAATACAGTTTGACAATAATTATGAAGATTGTAGGCATTCTATTATGGAAAAAGTAATATCCATTGCAAAGTGAATAACAGGAAAGAAATCGGACAAACTGAAGAAATAAACATGTATAAAATGGTATAACTATGTCAAAAGACAGACAAGTGATCACGAAAGAGGGTAAAAATGTCTGAACTTGATACATCTCACAATAGGAAGTCGCCAACGGGACTTGCGATACTTAAACCGACAACTTCTAGGACTTGAAGAGTAGACTCAAAAAACATAGAAGTGATAGGCGTACAGTTTATAAATGTGAATGATAATGATGATAACAATAATAATAATACTAATAATAATAATAATAATAATAATAATAATAATAATAATAATTTTTAAACGGCGTCATCGTCAAATTTCACGACTACCTCTCTGTTGCAGTATATTTCAAAGAGTTAGGATGGCCGACCGGATAGTGATGTAGACCGGTATGCGTGGATCTAATTCTAATTAGAATCACCGTGTTTACATTTTTCTATATTTGACTGTTGAATAAATTTCAGTTTATAATTGAGGCGATCAGAAGCAAAGGGGTGTAAGTGTACTTAAGTTATTTTCGAGAAAATGGTAAGTTTTCGTAAATTCCGTAAAGTTTTAATTTTAAATGTTAATGTGTGATGTGATTAAAAGATATATCTTTTTGTCACTGAAATTTTAAATGCTTTCCTTTATCCTGGATGTACTTAAATGTTCTTTTTAGAAATGTCACTTACACCCCTTTGGTTCTAACCGCCTCAATTTTGTATTACAATACTCAAACGAGTTTCATGTACTTTTAAATATAGACTACTTATCTCGCCTACCGAGTTGTAAGATTTGTAGTATGATTTATTCAAGAAGTTTGTTTGAACTCATTGATATTGTATTTTTATTGAATTTCACATAAGTGTAACTAAAATGTAAGACAATTTATTGGGCAGTAGAAGATAATATTGTAAAGAACTGTGATATGGAGATTCGAACCTAGTGACCATTATTAGTCTATCAATTTAGCTATCCTCGTTCTTGGCAAACGAGCTGTAACTAATGTAAGATGAGAAATCTAATGACATCTTTTTAAAAATCATTTTTGAAGGATTTGGCTTGGCATTTCGAGGATCGGAACCGGGAGGGATGACTCTTTTTTCGCCCTAAATAGGCAATGTAATGATTGTCCAAGTCCGACAGATGGCTAAGGTAGTATTCTTGAATCCTATACTGACAGTTGGACCACTTACCTCAGCTCTGACAGAGCCAGGTTCCATCCCCAGACAAGTACCTGATAAACCCCGGGATCTGGAACCTCAAAATTTATAAAGGATTTGCAGATTTCGTCTAGTTATAACCGAGATGTTTCTTAGCGTACTCTTCAAATTCTGCGATTGTATATGAGTTTGATTAAAATACTTTCCCTTGTTAAAATAGGCCTAAATTTATCTCTAAGTTCTGCCTGAGCTCATAAAATAAAAATAGGAGTAATTTAGTGGTGGTAGTAGTGGTAGTGATAATGATGGTAGTAGTAGTAGTAGTAGTAGTAGTAGTAGTAGTAGTAGTAGTAGTAGTAGTAGTAGTAGTAATAGTAGTAGGCCTACTTTATTTATCGATGCTTCTGAATGCATAAATTAAGTCAGTTTTGAATTTAACGCGGGCGAAAAATTGTCGATGGTGGATAAATTTTACCTGTATTAATCCATGGAGCAACACCCTATGGGCTGGGGCAAAGATCGACCACCCGACTGCTGGCTTCACGTCCACATGTCTAAGCAAAGGTAAGCGAGCAACCTAATCATTATACCTGGCTTACAGATTTCGCTACTTACTGTAGCTCCCTAATTAATCACGGTGCTGTAAGGGCGCTGGTCACATACACCGGCAGGTCCCCCATGAGGACACAAACCAGCCTTACTCCGTATAGCTCGCGCAATGTGTGACGCCTTAAACCATGCAACTACGGCGCAGGACAGAACCGTCTATTCCCTGCCGTAAATCAACGATACTTCCCTCCCGGAGGAATCCATACTGAGGATTTTACAGTCGTCAGAGATCTAAGCATAGTAATCGGTAGACTACGAAGTGAAATTATTGTGAATGAAATTATATAGAGCAGGCTTGCAGAACTAGGCGACAATTGTGGCGTTACGTCACTCATCGGGTACGTCACTCACCCCTTCCTTCCTTCCCCGCATTATTGCCTGGTAGGGGAGGGGATTTTTATTCAGTGTCTGTCTTATGTGATTGCGTATGGGCCATAGATACGTCATTCAACGCCGGTGGACTGGGAACCAACGCTTTCCCCATGCTTTCCACCCTCTCTCGCCAGTTCTGTATCCCTGATCTAGAGAGAGAAGGATTTGATTAAATCATCAGCCCTCCAGTGAGGGTGACCACAAGGATCCTGAATACAGAGCAGTTATCTTTTTTAAGTCGATTAATTTAGAAACATTACTAAATTACAATTTATTTATGTTTTACAAGTTAATCGTGGGTTCCACAATCCTTATATCTGAATGATAGATTGTTTGGAAACCATAAAGCCCGATGGTGAAAAAAAGCAGTGAAAGATCGGAACGGAACGTGAGCTGCAGACTTTGAATGTACGCACGAAGATGATCTCTAAATGAAAGCTCATATAAAAGAAACACAAGCACCAAACCCAAAAGACGGACAGTCTGAAGCGAGCAAATCCAGAAGTTGCTGGGCTTGTTAAAGAGACGGTCCAGATCACTATCATAACGCGCCTGGCATTCTGTCAGATAATCAGTAAATTGGAGGTGCAAAGTTGTACTACTGTAGCAGTATTTTATTACACTTTGTAAACACAACCGATTTACGGTATCCAACACCATAAAAGTGTTAGGTTTTCAGGTTGTAACAGTTGTAAAATGTAAATAGATCTATGAGGGTGGGTTCTTCAGGTAAACACCTGCTGAATTCTATAACATTTACTGTGGGTCAAAGTACTAGAGATTTGCTTGATCTTCAGCATGTTGACGGTTCCAGGGACGCCATAGATACAAATTTACTACTTGCTTAAAATGGTCAGCACTTTGCCAAGCCCGCATGGTAATAAAACACACCTGCCACCGCACTGCTGGGAATCCAGGATGCGGGAAGGTGGGCTTTCCCAAAGCACTAGACAAATCACGAATAACCGTCCTCAATGATGTTTTCACGATAGATTGTATTTCGTTCTTCCTTCTAGACATATTAATCTGAACTCGTCTTTCCTCTCTTTTCTCTTGTTTTCCTATGTATATGTATACCCATCGTGTAGGCCTACATTTTCTCATTCATTTTCCATATTCTTCTCCTTTTCTTCATACGCTACTTTCCCCATTCTCCATATTTTTTTGTTTTCTTCTATTCATAAGTTTATCCCTCCTTTACCTTCTATCTTTTATTCGGTTGTTCTTAATAATCTTCTGTCTTTTTCCTCTTTCTTTTTTTCTATCTTCCATTCATAGGCCTACTCTTTACTTTCTTTCCTCTCTCAAATGTTTATTTTATATTTTCTTCATTTCATTTTCTTAATTTTCTTCATTGTTCTTTTCTTAATTCATTCCTTTCCTTTTATTGTTCTATTTTGCTTTCCTTTGTTTCTTCCCTTTTTTATTCCATAACAATGTTTCTTTTTTCATTGTTAGGCCACCGAAGTAGCTCAGGTGGTAGCCTGCTGATCCGGAGAGGCGCTCGGGCGTGGATTCGATTCTCGCTTGGGTTGATTACTTGCTTGGGTTTCTTCCGAGGTTTTCCAAAGCCATAAGGCGAATATCTTGTAGTTTATGGCAAATTCTCGGTCTCACCTCTCCAAATACCATCTCGCTGTCACCAATTCCATCGACGCTACATAACCCAGTAGTTGATACAGCATCGTTAAATAAGCATTATTTTTCTCCCATTTATTAGATTTTTTAACTTTCTTTCCTCTTTCTTGCTTTAACTTAAACTCTCAATCATTCATTTTTTTCCTTTCTCTTTCTGTCTGTACCTTTCTTTCTTTCTTTTTTCTTTCTTCCTTTCTTTCTTTCTTTCTTTCTTTCATTCCTAATTTGTTTGCTTCTTTTTGTTTTTAGTCGGTTACTTACAGATGCTGTATCCAGTGCGATTTAGCGTCGATGTGTTTGGTGATAGACAAATAGTTTTTGGCGAGATGGGGGCCAGAATTCGCCATAGAAATACCTGACATTCTTCTCACAGTTGGAGAAAACCTCAGACAGAACCCAACTACTGTAGGTAATCAGCCCAAGCAAGAATCGAACCCATGCCCAAGCACAACTCCGAGCAAGAGTCTTAGTCTTATTCGCTATCACCTTAGTAATGCCGATAGGCACTTTCTGTTCTTTTATTTTTCTGTCTTTTGCTTTCTTTTCTCTGTCTCTTTTCTACTTTCACTTTTTTCTTATTGATAAAGCTACATCATTTCTTAATTTTCATTGGTTACTTATTCTTTCTTGATTATTTTCATTTCTTTTGATTTTGTAATTTGCAGGGAATTTCAAGACATTCTTTTAAGTATTGGAGCTAATATGGATGTTGTGCTATTCATAGACATTTCGCTAGCCCGGGCTACGAGCGTGCTAAACAGGATTCAAATCATATCGCTGACACTGGTTTATGAATACGAAAAACGTTAGTTCGCTGATCATCCACCGAAAGCCCGCGCTAAGAATGTCTATGAATACGGCCCTCAGGCATTAAAGAAAACTTTTTTCGGAAACCACGTTTCGAGAAGTTTAATTTGAAATATTAATTTGGTAGTCTATTGCTACACATTATTATTATTATTATTATTATTATTATTATTATTACTATTACAACATTGTTACAAATTCTTTAGTTTCGAGAAATTTGACTTAAAATACTAATTTGATACTGTTACACATGATTATTATTATTATTATTATTATTATTATTATTATTATTATTACTATTATTATTATTATTATTGTTATTATTATTATTATTATTATTATTATTATTATTATTATTATTATTATTATTATTACCATAACTATTTACAAATACCTTTCAGAGAAGTTGAAGGTTCAGTGCCACCCTCACATAAACCCGCCATCGGTCCGTATCCTGAGCAAGATTAATTCAGTCCTAGCATCATATCCCATCTCCCTCAAATCCATTTTTATATTATCCTCTCATCTACGTCTCGGCTTCCCCAAAGGTCTTTTAACTTCTGCCCTCCCAACTAACAGTTTATATGCATTTCTAGATTGGCCCATACGTACTACATGCACTGCCGATCTCAGACGTCAGGATTTTACGTTCCTAATTATGTCAGATGAAGAATTCAATGCGTGCAGTTCTGCGTTTTGTAACTTTCACCATTCTCCTGTAACTACATCCCTCTTAGCTCCAAATATTTTCCTAAGTACCCTAGTCTCAAACACCCTTAGCTTCTATTCCTCTCTTAAAGTGAGAGTTCAAGTTTCACAACCATACAGAACAACAGATAATATAATAACTGTTTTATAAACTCTATTTTTGTATTTGTAAATTCAAAAGTAATGTATGTTAGTAAGGCGATTTTTTTTATTTATTTTGTAAATCATCCCGCGACCTCCCGGCTCTTTACACGACCCCCCACTTTGCGAACCACTGGTATATAGAGTGAAGTAAAATTGTGATGATTTTTTATGGGATAGTCATAACATGTTGCTACAAAGTCAGCGGTTCTCGATTCGAATTTCTGTGAATTAGGGACAAACTTATCTCTCTACTACTAAAACAGTATCTTTTATTTGCACTGATTTATTTAAGAAGTGCTATCATATCTATAATATCAATTGTTTTCATTCTATTGTACAGTCTATCTATAAATAAGATGAAGAAAATACAGCAAAAGTATCAGAAATATAGATAATCAAGAAATATTAGTAGAAGTAGAAGTAACAACAATAGAAGCAAAGGTATAAAATAAAGAGGCAGTCGCACTGTTGCTTATAGTAGTAGATACAATTATAAGGGGAATAAGAAATAAAAATTGGAGAGGAAGAAGAAGTACAAGGACAGGAGGAAGTAGAAATACAATTACTAGAGGAAGTAAAATAAATACACTGTTTAAGTGCAAGAAGAAGTATAAATGGAACAGCAAGAAGAAGTAGAATTACAAGTACGAGAGAAATATAAATAAAATGAAAGATAAAGTAGAAACGAAAATACAAGAGTAAGTAGACCTACAACTACAATTGTAAAAGGAACTAGAATAAAAATTACGAGGGAAAATAGAACAATCGCAGGTAGCAATAGACCCTACAAGTACAATAGAAGTAGAAATAAAAAAAAATATAAATAAAAATACAACAGGAAGTACAAATGAATTGCAAGAGGAGCTTGGTAGAAATATAGGCCTATAAGATAAATATATAACATGAAATAAAATTAAAATTAGAAGAATAGTATAACTACAATTATAAGTGAAAGAAGAAATACACGTCCAAGAGAACGTAGAACTAGAATTGTAATAGGCAACAGAAGTGTAAGTACAAGATAGATCTGCATAAAACAAAAAAAGAAAATCAGGTGGAAGTAAAACTACAATTATTATAAGTTAAATAAGAACTACAAGTACAAGAGGAAGTAGAACTAGAATTGCCAGAAGAAATAGAAATGCAAATACAAGATAGATCTGCATAAAAGAAAAAGGAAAATCAAATTGGAAGTGAAACTACAATTACCACAAGTGGAAAGAGAACCACATGTACAAGAGGAAGAAGATATAAAATAAAAGTAAAATTAGAAATAAAAATACGAAAGAAAATATAACTAGGCCTACAAGTACAAGAGGAGATAAAAGATGCAAAGGAAATGGAAGTATTCGTAGAAGAAACAAGAACAAGATGAAATATCAAGTTTTTGTAGGTAATGGTGTTAACTATATACAAGGCAGTTACACTTCTCGGTTCTTGACATCATGGGATCTGTGAAAGAAAGGAAACAGAATAAAACGAATGTTTTAAAGTTTAGATTTTCTCCTGTGAAAATTCCGAGCAATAATGGCGCATTAAAAGACTATCACTCTCTCTGACAATCCAGCGTGCGTGATGCAAGTCTTCCAGACACTCGAGATAAACGTGGAGTCATTCACTTTGAAAGGGCGATGTAGTAAATCGTGTTTTAAATAAAAGCGCAGGTAGGCTCATGCGCGGCGCCGTGCATTGCACGTGTCACGTTTAGAAAGGCTCGCGAGGCGTTGCACGTCACGAGGACGAGCAACCGACTATTTAAAACAACGCTGTAATCCGACCGCTGTCTTCACAATGTTGACAACGACGACAAAGACACCGATAATAACTTATTGCTTTTTATCGGCTGTATTGACACCATATTACCCATGGGAACTACAAGTCAAAGATTTTTTCATTAATAAACTTCCTCGTATTTAATCGTGAAAAGTTTGTAACTAATTCAACAGTTCATAGCATTTTATATTAGTCAAAAAATGACTTTCATACTTAATCAGCAAATCTATTATGCTATCAAAAAGGAGACAGTTATATGGCAGAAAAAATTTTAATAGCCTTCCTATGGATACTTTAAAAAATCAAACTCAAAACATAAGATTATTAAGGGTCAAATTAAAGAAGTACTTAATTTCTCACGCCCTATTTTCTGTAAGTGAATTTATGACATTCAACAACGCTGCATGAATATTTCTGTCTTGTATTGAGTGTCGATACTAACCCCTTGTGTTGTACTAGTATAGGCCATATTGTAAAACTCTTCTGTGTATATTTCAACTAGACTGTGACTGTAATTAAGACATCGACTCTTAAGATATTTTTAACATCTTCCATATTCTAGCTATGAAGCGATGTACGAAAGCCATGGAATGTAAATAAATACAATACTTACTTACTGGCTTTTAGGGAACCCGGAGGTTCATTGCCGCCCTCACATAAGCCCGCCATTGGTCCCTATCCTGAGCAAGATTAATCCAGTCTCTATCATCGTATTTCATCTCCCTCAAATCCATCTTAATATTATCCTCCCATCTACGTCTCGGCCTCCCTAAAGGCTTTTTCCCCCCAGCCTCCCAACTAACACTCTATATACATTTCTGGATTCGCCCATACGTGCTACATGCCCTGCCCATCTCAAACGTCTGGATTTAATGTTCCTAATTATGTCAGGTGAAGAATACAATGCGTGCAGTTCTAAACAAATACAATACAATACAAATATCGATGAGGTGTACGGTAACTTAATGGACTCGTGCTCGAAGTTACACGCTGATTTGGGTTCGAATCCCTCTTTGGCTGATGTCCTGGTTGGGTTTCTTATCGAGGTTTTCACTAACGATTGGAAGAATTGAACTGAATCACATTGGCCTGGAAATGATTCACGTGAAAAGCATAATGAATACTGAACTTAATTTAAATTCAATCAAGAATTATAATATTCGTACACAAATGGGAGTTACTACAAATAAATTCGAGAAGTATAAAGACAGAAATAATTAATTTAACATGGTCTAATTCTAAAGTACTTAACTCTGGTAAATTATTAATTTCCAAATTAATCAAATTCCATATAATATCTTACTATTCATTACAATTTCAAACAACTTTTTGGCGTCATTTTGATGTGTGAATCGTTTCGACTATAAATTGTATTGTTGTCTCGAGATTAGTCCTCATGGAATGAGGATTGTCAAGTAGTTAACAAGATAGCTCCGTCTTGTTGAATTTAAATGCGGGGAATATGAAGACAGAAATGGAAAAAAAAGTCAAAGTTTTATTTCAAATCCAAAACATCGTTACAGTCCCAACCATGCTCACAGTAACAATCACAAACAGCATAAACGTCTCACGCAGTTACAGAAATTCGATGAACCTCTGTCACTTTTTAATTGGAAAATCCATAGTGACATTGCGGCGGACAAGTGAAAAGAATTTTTCGGTGTTCTCCCGTATCCCCTATTCTATATGCAATACGTATCGACATCATTGCGTCAATAAATTCGTATCATAATTTCCATCAGCATTTGTACGGTCACCGATTGGCAATGCCTCCTCATCACTTTACTTAGAGGCTTTCCTAAAGACCAATTAGAACTATAAGAAACTTGGTCAGAGCTTAAACCAGGTGATGTTTCTGTTTGCTTTTGTTTCATTTTATTTCTATGATGTTTTCGATATTCTGCATCTCCGAAGTGTTTCATCTTCTTAGCTTTTGCATCACTCTCTAATGTTATTTTCTTTCACTGCCTACATCTCTCCTGTCTCAGTTGTCTTTATATTCCTCCTTATTTCTTTCAGTTTTTTCTTTAAATTGTCTCACCTTCTCTTTTGAAGATGTGGAATTACCTTCATGCATCCTGGATACATAACGAGACTTAGCGTCGTCGGCCGGTGTGGGTGAGAACGCACCTAGCTTAGGAGTTAGAGTAATATGCCAGCGTAGGCAGACGTCAAGGCAAGAGCAGCGTCTCAACTAAATTCAGCAAATAGGTTCCCTGAATTCTACAGCTGTTTTATGGTCTCAAAGGATAACGAACACTTGTAAGCTAATCCGTTCCAGTAGTTAAGTTTTCGATCATGTTTTAATTGATAATACTTCCCCATTAAAATTCATTGACTCTGGTCCGGTATGACAATAAAAAAAATCTGTTGTAATTTTATTACTTATTTGACTAAGTAAAAATTATTAAGATGCACTTCTTGATTTTATGTGTAATGTACAGATACCGGTACTAATCTGTGCGCTTTGCGCACGTCACAGCTACGTCACACCTCTATCCCACAATTTTCAGGATTGCTTGAACTGAAAACGTTGGTCGTCAGTTAGCCTATATGTTGATTCGTCCCGGTGGAAGGCAATGTTTGTTTTAAGAACACTACCTGCTCGCAGCCCCATTGTCTCACTCCACCCTCTAACCCAAGCACTGTAGCGATCGTACAACGGTCGCCAAGCGCAGAGATTGGTCCCCGTATCTATCAATAACCTTTATTGGCTTAGCTTCGCGAGAACTGGGCTCGGGACGTATCCTTGCATTTAGGGATACATACATAGATGTAATGTAATGGTCTGCAAGATGATATAAGCAGAAAAGGTGTGTATGAAAATGAACACAGTAATACAAAAAAAAAAAAAAAAAAAAACCTGTGGTTTCAATTCATTATGCAAAATTGCAAAAGTTTTATCAGATGACAAGTGAGATTCTTATAAACTTGATGTACGAGGCGCATCCAGAAAGTACGTTTCCCTATTTAAAAAAAAAGAACACACACTTTCAGGAAAACATTTATTGGCAACAGGTACAGCAATGTTTCAGCTATTTTTCAACATAGCCACCATCAGAATTGAGACACTTGTCGTATCGTGGGATCAACTTTTGTATCCCTCTGTCGTAGAACTCTGCCGCCTGTGAATGAAACCAGCGTGTGACAGACGTCTTCAGCTCTTCGTCGTTGCCAAAACGCTCATCGGAGGACAGGAATTTCTTGAGGTGCAAGAAAACGTGAAAATCGCTGGGAGCAAGATCAGGACTGTAGGATAGGTGATCAAACAACTCCCAGCCAAACTCCGTCAAAACAGTTGCTGTGCGCCGAGCCGTATGTGGACGAGCATTGTCATGGAGGAGCACAACACCTGCAGTAAGCATTCCACGCCTCTTGGAACCAGTGTGTGACAGACGTCTTCAGCTCTTCGTCGTTGCCAAAACGCTCACCGGAGGACAGGAATTTCTTGAGGTGCAAGAAAACGTGAAAATCGCTGGGACAAGATCAGGACTGTAGGGTGCGTGATCAAACAACTCCCAGCCAAATTCCGTCAAAACAGCTGCTGTGCGCCGAGCCGTATGTGAACGAGCATTGTCATGAATGAGTACAACACCTGCAGTAAGCATTTCACGCCTCTTGTTTTGAATGGCACGTCGCAATTTTCGCAGTGTTTCACAGTAACGGTCAGCGTTCACTTTTCACCGCTTGGAAGGAAGTCAATGAGCAGAATGCCCTTCCTGTCCCAGAACACTGTGCACATCACTTTCCGTACCGACTGCGTCTGTTTGAATTTCGTCCTGACCGGAGATCCACTATGCCGCCAATGCATTGACTGCGCTTGGTTTCCGGGGTGAAGTGCGAAATCCAAGTCTCATCGCCCGTGATGATCCTGTCGAGGAACTCGTCGCCGTCATCGTGATACCGTTGCAGAAATGTCAGTGCTGCTCCTAAACGTTGCATTTTGTGTTCGGGCGTCAGGTTTTTCGGCACCCTCCTCGCACACACCTTTTTGAACAGCAGGTGCTTAGTGACAATCTCATGCAACAAGGATCGCGATATCTTCGGAAAATGGCTGCTCAGCTCCGTAATCGTGAAGCGACGGTTCTCCATGATGCACTGCCGCACCAGCTCAACACGATCATCATTGATGAGGGACGGTCGCCCACTGCGCTCTTCATCATGGACACTTTGACGACCTTCGGAAAACTGCCTACACCAGCGACGCATCATCTGCTTACTCATGATGTTCGGCCCATAGACCTGACAGAGCTGCCGATGAATTTCAATTGGTGCAATGCTTTGTGCATTAAAGAACTTTATCACCTACCGAACCTCGCAGGCGACGGGAGAAGGAATAAGAGATTCCATTTCGGACCACTGCTGCCACGCTACTGGCACGAGGCGGGACCTGTCCGGCTGGCATATGATTGATACGTCATAGATCTGTTACGCATGCGCAATTGACACGGCTAATTACGTTTACTTTCAAGGGGAAAAAATCGGGAACTTACTTTCTGGATGCGCCTCGTAGAAATGAAATTGATGACGTGAAATACTTCACATATATGCGTCCTTGGTTTCAGCCGATGTTGAACGCAGTTTTTCCGCATACAAGGTTATACTACCCGACACTCGGCGGTCATTTTCATTTGAAACTTTGAAAAGAAATGTTGTTGTTTATTGCAGCAGGAACAGAAACCAGGCGAGCAACATGCAAGAAAAGTAAGGTACGGAACTGATGTGATAAATAAATTAATGTAACAGTTAAATATAGGGAAAACAAAATTGAAGCAATGAGATCAATAATCATTCAAGTCCACTTCTGGTCATTCATTTTTTGTAAATTTGAAATTAAATTTTGGATATTTCCACAAGTGTTATGACTTTAGAAGTTGGTATACTACTTTGTCTTGATCTCTAAACCAACCAGAAATATTACGTGCAAAAAATAATAATTAGGTAAGAAATTAAAAAAAAGTTTTTTTTTGCATTTTCCTCGAAACTTGTGTAAATGGACTTGAATGGTTATTGATCTCACCGCTTCAATTGTACGTCATATTATACGTTTTCGGCATTCTAAAACTGTAATGCAAAACTTTAAATATTAAAAAAGAAATCTTTTCAGAATTATGTTTTACCACTTTGTGACAATTTAACTATGATTTCCAACAATAATTATTCTCAATCTCATCAGCATTTTAGATCTTTCCTATATTAATGCTTATATATAATGATTGTATTGCCTTGATTTAATAATACGCAATAATCGTATACAAAACACGAAACGTGCTTGCTTAGGCATGTGTCAAATTCGCTTCCGCTGCCTGTACTTGAAACACGTCGACTACATTCTGTCCGGCGCCGTATGTTCACCTCAGACTAATACAAATAAGTTATACCTATGTCACTGCCCTAGTAATGACTGTCCAAGTCTGATAAGTGACCTGGGTGACAATCGTGAATCCGATGCCGACAGCTCATCCTGTCTCAGGGCTGACAGAGCCATATCCCATCTTCAGACGAGTAGCTGATAAGCTCCAGGGTCCGGAGTTACAATCCTTATTACAGTATATCAACAAAGGAAGTCCGTACTACACCCCCCCAAGACTTCATCTCAGCTTATGTATAATTATTGCAAATTATAGCTGAAATGAGGTAAAGGAGGAAAGTTGGTGGAATTATAGAGGGATTCACGACCTGGCCGAGAATCGATCAAAGGCCGCCTGAGTGGAAAACAAACGTACCAGCGCCCAGTCACAAAGGCGGCTGAATTTATGTATCGTATCCAATTTAATATTCATTATCATCTACTGAATGCCATTACTTGGCCTCAATTAATTGTGAAATTTTAAGACATAGGTACCGGTACCTAGGCTACATTACAAGAAAAGTTTTACGACACTAAGATTCATTGGAAATGCGCGATGTCTGCATGATTATTGTACAGGAACAGGTGCTGCTTGTAACTTAAACATTTTAATGACTGTCACTTATAATTTACGTATTTGCAAAGCCAATAACTGTCTGCAGTGGTACCAACCTGTTATAATTATTTCGATGCTATCGTTGGTAATTAAATGTATATTCTACGTATATGATTTGTAGGCTTAACCAAGTCTATTATGTTTGAAGTGCTTAAATCTTGCTCCAAAAAAGGCACACAAGTCGTGTTACCAGCATTTCCGTCACTTCTCCGTCATAAAACTAGTTCGTTTACCGCATGACTGCTTCTAACAGTTTGCACTGAACTTTCAGGTGTTAGCATTGCGACTCGATTAAGCTTAACTGACTGATTGGAATCCAGTTTAGCATGTTGCTTGGCATGTTTAATGATGTAGTTCGACATTTTATGTTATAGCTGAGCAACATTATAATAATCGATGGAATTCATTGTCAATTATTTAACCATTACTTTTTAATAAGCGAAAAATCAGAATAGTGCTGATATAAAAGCATCACAATCCACACCTATGATGAAGGTAATAACCGGTGTCATGTAAATAACACTAGTTTTACATGTCATGAATTTCGCAACAATTCAGTTATTTTGTAGTACCGGTAAATTTACGATATTTCTTTTATGGTTTATTTTATTTCATGATTTTTCAAACGATTACTGAAGGTAGAGTCCCATACTTCCACGACCTCAGCACCGGAATTAGTTGCTATGGCGGCACGGCGCTTCGATCGCCTTTTACCCCCAGGAAAGGCCCGGTACCTACTTTGACAGGACAAGTGGGCCCCGGAGTTGTTATGGAAGTTTCGGCAACGAGAAATATTCCCTTATCACCTGCGATTGAACTCGGGACCCTCCAGTACGCAACCAGCTGTTCTACCAGCTGAGCTATCCAGTCATCGAGAACAAAAGAACGACATAAGAAAGCAATATTTCATTTCTTGGATTTAGAGCAAAAGACATGTTGTTACAGTCCCAGGAAGGAAGTTATTTGACTTCATTTACAAATTGTAGATCTACCGGCTATAGCCTATACAGATAATATTTTTTCACTATGTTCAATTTTAGAGAAGTTTTGTGCATTTAATTTGCCTTTGTACCTATGTTTTATTGATGTTAAACAAGATTTTGATACTATTAAGAGAGCATATATGTTCTATTCCATGGCGGAATTTGGTATACCAAATAAATTGGTGAATTTAGCTAAAATGTTTTAATCTCAAACAGTAAACAAAGTAAAGATACAAAACAAGCTCTCAAAGTTTATAACCTGTAGTGGAATTAAACAGGAAGATTCCTTATCAACTCCTTTAGACTATTTAATATTGGCCTGGAAAGAATTTTATCAGAAATATTAAAATTAACACAGATGGCACCAACTTTAATAGAACAATACTTTCATTGATGATGCAGTTACTCCGTCACGTAATATAGCCTATCTGATGAGGCTCTCCAGAAATTGCAGTCAGAAGCCAGTTTAACTGGTTTAGAAATTAACTCTAATAAAACTAAATAACTTATACGAGAACTGCAAATAACAGAGTTTTAAATAATATAATTTTAAATGATGTATTGTATGAAGAAGTGCTTAGTTTCAAATATTTAGGTTCAGCAATTACAAGTAATAATGATGTCATGCCTGAAATCAAAGAGAAGATTGCGACAGGTTAATCATTGTCTTAGACAGGCCTGCAGAACTGTAGCTCTTGAGAGCGACTGCTTTCCTCCCCTCTTTTACCCCACCCACCTTTTCTACCTGTGCAGTCACGGCGTTCTAGTTACGCTCGGCTGCATCAACATTAATTCTCGAGGCGGAAGTCGATCATCCCCAATAGAAGTGGAGTGAGGCTGACGTCATAGTTCCCCTACTTTGCGAGTTCTGCAGGCCTGGTCTTAGAGCTTTAGATAAAATTTTGAAGGCCAGGTACATTTTCAAAAAAAGTTTAAATAAGATAATAATTAAATCAGATGTTATAATGAAAGTGAAACCTAGATCTTATCTGATCGAGCAATTAAAGTTCTCAGTACCTGGGAGAGAGAAATTCTGAGGAAAATATATGGGCTCTTGTGTGACCAAGAAGAGTGGCGAATTGGAACAAAGGAGGAACTTCAAAATATATATTAAGATATCAGCATTGTTATTAATATTAAAATTAGAAGACTGGAGTGGTTGGGATATCCTCAAAATGAATAATAACAGAATACCAAGATCTATACTATATGCAAATCCAGGAGGTGAAAGGAGAATAGGAAGGCCAAAAAAGTGGTTGGAAAATGCACAGGAGGACCTTGCAGGAGATGGAGAATGAGAACTTTTAGATCGGAGTGGTTGGATGGTTGTCATTAGGGAGGCAAGGGTTAAACTTTTAGGGTCGTAATGCCGAAGATGATGGTGATGATGAAGTGATAAGGGACAGATTCATTCAAAGTCTTCAGAATTCTGCGAGCAGCCTGTCTAGAATAGGTTTAAATATAGTATTCTTTCGGAAAGCATGCTAGCTTGTTCTATTCCTATTTACTGGGCACAGTGATAAGGTAAGAAAAAGCTGCAGGAGGTTTTTGAATTTGTATTAATTTTAATAATAACCTGCAAACATGAGTTATTTAAACTTAACCCTAGTATTTTGTATTTAATTTATTTTGTATCATTCCCGTATAAATTCATTGATAATACTGAACTTAAGATTTCACTATACACTGAGAGAAAACGTACAAATGGACTTTCTCGATGTGTGGACCTCTTCTCCGAAAACATGGAATTCGAATTTGTGTAAAATCATTCTTCTTTCTCTTATAATGGGAAAGTAAATACATTAATTAAACAATTACATTTTTAATGTGCAATATTTTCTTTTAACACTGGTAAGAGTTCATTGCTCTGGACATTTGTTTCTGTCGTAAATAGAAATCAACGATATTGTTCATTAAAATAAACATGGTCTTTAAATTGCGTCGAATTATCAACCAAAGTCATTTTAATATAGAACTACGTCCTTCCCCTTCATCTCGCCAAAAAATTGTAATCTTATAAAATTTTGACTTGTTCCACATCTTAAAACTTCAATGCTACAGTATCTAATATAAGATCTATGGAATACAATAAATGAAACGAAATGAAATGATCCCCCAACCTTTACCACGAATAGTGAAATTCGTCATTCTATTCGCCACAGTTGTAACATCAGCAATGTCAAATCTATCACACTCTGATTCTAAGTGGTGGAAAATCATATCTCTCAAGGAGAAAGAGATATATTACATTGTTTATTTCAAACCGATTTTAGAAATCACGTTCTTCAGCCAGTCACTAGCCTTAACAGTTATGTTCCCTGAACCTGAAAAATGGTCAGACCCTTCCGTGAGGGCCGTAGACCTGAAAGCCCAACTACACTTTCACATTCTATATTTATGCGTTTGGAAAAAAACATCTTATTTTATCATAGGATTGTGAAAGATATCCCCACTTACAATTCCTTTCTACTACTATTCGAATGACAAGTAGAAAATAAATTGATTACTAAGCATCATTACTTTTCTTTTCTACATTGCGTACAAAATGCATTTATGTTCTCTAAAATTAAAATATCTACCTACATTTATAAATCTTGTGCTTTGAATAGATCCACAAATTCACGCAAAATAATTATTCATCATCATAATCATCATCATCATCATCATCATCATCACCACCACCACCACCAACATGATTTTGTTTCAAGCCTTAGATGTTTCCGCCTGTAACGTATAGGCCTACACATGGAACACACAACACCCTTCATGCCCTCATTATGTACTGCGTTGCCGAACGGTCTGTAATTTCAAAATGCACGTATGTCGAATTCTAATAGATTCCATTGTGTCCAATTAATCACATAATTCAACAGTTTTTCATTACAATCAAATATATTTAATGATGAAGGATCGGTGGAGAGGAGAAAAATTCTCTCCGGCACCGGGATTCGAACCCGGGTTTTCAGCTCTACGTCCTGACGCTCTATCCACTAAGCCACATCGGATTCCAATTCCGATGCCGGATTGAATCCTCTCAGTTTAAGCTCAACCTCTTAGTTTCCCTTTAGTGGTCAACTCTCATGTACTGTCACAGATGTGTGACAATGGCACGATGTCTCCACTCCACCGATCCTTCATCATATGATAACGCAGAATTTCTGCATGGAAATCATAAAATATGTACCACGGTACATCGCAATAATATGATATGCGTATATAATCACTTAGTGATTTAAGACGGTTCTCATTCAGTCGGATCCCTGCCATTTAGTCACTCGTAAAGAGTGCACCTCTGTACATTAGTGTGTTGGACATTGTGCCACTGTCACACATCTGTGACACAGTGCATGAGGGTTGGCCACTAAAGGGGAACTAAGAGGTAGAGTTTAAACTGAGAGGATTCAATTCGACATGGAATTGGAATCCGGTGTGGCTTAGTGGATAGAGCGTCAGCACGTAGAGCTGAAAACCCGGGTTCGAATCCCGGTGCCAAAGAATTTTTCTCCGCTCCACTGATCCTTCATCATATGATCACGCAGAATTCCTGCACGGAAATATCATATGTGCCATGGCACATCGCAATAATAAATATATTTAATCTATTCAGTAATCTATATATGAAACGAGTAAAAATCAGAGAAGTGAACGAAATGTCAGAGGAAAGTGTAATAGGGAGAGGAGTAATACGACAAGAATGCCCTTTACCTTCCTTACTGTTCAAAATTTACTTGGAAGATTTAGTGAAGAACTATTTTCAGAATACATGGGAGTGGGGGTTGTAATAGGAGGAAGAAGAATAAAGTGCATAGCATTCGCTGATGATACGGTGTTGTTAGCAGAAGAGAAGATGATACTAAGGGATATGCTATGGAAGCTAAATGAACGCTGTAAACAGTATGGGATGAAAATAAATTCAAATAAGACGAAGACCATGGTCCTAAGAAGAAAAATAAAGAAGGTAAACTTTGCAGGGCAAGTGGACAGTTTCAGATACTTGGGGTGTACTATAAGCAGTAACATGAGCTGTTGTCAGAAGGACAAAAGGAGGATGAGGAAGCTTTTTAATAGAAAAAGAAGCACCTTCTGCGGACTTCTGGAAAAATAAATAAGAAAGTTCTTTATGTGGAATGTAGCATTTATTTTTTTAAGATTTTGTGGTGGCAGCATTTAAGCAATTAAATACTTCCGTATATTCAATCAAGATTTTTTATGTAAGACAAAGTACAGCCTAAAAATTGAAACGAGCCACCTGTTGCAAGATATTATTCTTCATTAATCTACTGCTTTCGATCATATAGTGTGTTTGCGGTAAAATGCCATCATTTCACTTCCGTTCGGAGATATTTCCATACTAAAGTCAGTAAGTACTTTAATAATAATAATAATAATAATAATAATAATAATAATAATAATAATAATAATAATAATATAGTTTATTGAGCTCTTTTACACAACATTAAAAATGCTAATATTTATAAAAGTCAAAGCTTGTGCTCGGGAGTGTTCGTGGAAACATAAAAATAAAGTTATGTACATTAAGCACATTAAGATAATATACAAATATAAACCAGCGTACATTAAAAAACTAAATAAGATTAACTATAAGTATAATACAAAAATGTAGGAAATATTCTTAAAGTTAATTTTCTGTTAGATAAAGTTTGCAAAAAAAATGTGTACACTTCTTTTTAAACACAAAACCAGCCATTAATGTTAAATGAGAGTAATTAAAATAATTGCATAGTCTTTGGCTGAATTAGAGCTATGCCTCTGATCAGATTCGGTATTAAACTTAGGTTCAATTAGGCCTAGTGAGAGAGAAATATCGCGTCTTCTTGTAGAATAAGTGTGATAATTTGAATTTATTAAGTTAATGTAAGAATTATTCGTGAGTTAAAGCACTCTGTAACATTATTTCGATATTTTCAAAAATTAGTTATCTAAAAATAGTAGTAATGTTATATGATATTAGTTAGGCCCTATTTATATTGAGCATTACGACCTCTTGGCCTTGTTAAACAAATTTTTGGACTACTTTCAGTGAAATGCATTGCGAGACTTCATAAGCTGGACTTCAGCTCTTATTAAAACAAAATAGCCTATCACACTATCATCGGAGGAGGAATCGAATCTACAACCGTAAAGTTTCGCAAGCCGCGACTAGGTACAGCTCATGCATTATGTGCAGACATTCCTACAGAGCTGCGCACGAGATCGGATGAGCCTACTAACGAATTATATGGGAATGAGTTAGCCTTTGCCTTGAACTCAGTAGACACACGCCCGACCTTCCCTTCTACTCCTACTCCCTCTACAGAAACGTTGTTCCCCTACTGCGCATCGCGAGTGTCTTGACAAAATGCTTGCGCTGTAAGAGGAACGTACAGTGAGCTGGGCGCTCACTGATTTATAAGGACTATTGCACGCTACTATTGAGTTTTAAATTAACTTCGTGAAATACTCGTATATTATCTCATAAATCTGACGAGAGTTAGGCCTACTTCCTTCCTGACATATTCTTTACTTAGAATATAATTGCTTCGATGGAAGTGTCATACAACAAAACTAAGTTCTAATTAACTGTCAACCTGTTCATATCACAACCGTTAATTTCCAAGTCTCATTCTATACAAACAATTAAAACTAATCTAAAATGCTCAGCCCTGTAAGTAAATAAATAATGGCTTCCAGTTTTTAACGATCAAACTGTGTTAAGAAGATGTGCGAGCAATGCAACTCATAGCAAATAGGCTAATGCGTGCAAAATTTATTAGCACAAAAAATATTACTTTGTTTATTAATGCAATTCCCGAGTCAGTAAGTATAGACCTGGTGGTTAAATGAATATCATCAGGTTACAAAACAAAGGATGTAAGTTCACTATACATGTCAGTAAAGTTATTCAAATCGATTTTCAAAAGAAGTTACTGTAGGGAAATGAGATCCAATATCTTAATAAGCTTACCCACTGTTTCACTCGCTTCCAGAATGTTTTGTCCACTTAATTATAGGACATTTCGTCCACGATAATTTTTTGTTCAATGCTAATTCTTCCACTACGATTTCGTCCAGTAGTATGGGTACAGTTCGTCCACTAGCTTACAGCTCATGCATTTTGTGAAGACACTCGCGATGTGCGGTAAGGGAACAACGTTTCTGTTTAGAGGGTAGGAATAGAAGGGAAGGTCGGGTGTGCGCCTACAGAGTTCAAGGCAAAAACTAACCCATTCCCCTATAATTCGTAAGTAGACCCATCAGATTTCGTGAGCAGCTCTGTAGGAATAGTGGGGGAGTGTTTTGACAAAATGCATGAGCTGTAGACCTACGTACTGATAATTTTTCGTCCAGTTTTAGAATTTGTCCAGTAGGCCTACTTAACTTAAAATCTACCTTTTAGTCCAAGCAGAATAAACATTTAATACACTATGAACAGTGTGTTGTCGGTTGTAAGTAATATCCATGGTATTAGGACTACATCTGTAAAAACTTTTATCATAGTGGTATTACGACACCGTAAAAATGTTTAGTGAATCCGTCATGGAACACGTTACTACTTCATCAAGGGATAAAAATATTCTGGTGTATAATAATTACTGCTACCATTTTATTTGTTTAACGAAGACCACAATAAGATGTATTGAAGATGTGAAAAACGAGATATTTGTAATTCTAAATGTTTGGGGATGACGAAAATGAAGATCCGATTCAAAGTGAAGACTGCAACTCCAAAATCTGAAAAATATGAAGAAGAAGAAAACATGCTGTTCTCTTTTATCATAACTCCAAAACAATGAAAGATATGAAAACAATGGACCAAAATGATGTGGACAAAAATCAGGTTAGGACGCAACATTGCAGCGAACAAAACTATTTGTGGACGAAGTGTCCGACAGGACTGAACAATACGTGGACGAAGCTGATTCTGGACGAAATGTCCGACGGGACAAAATAATAAAGTGGATCAAATTGTTTGTGGACGAAATGTCCAGCGGGCCATACGTCATTGGACGAAATATACTGGACGTACTGTCTGTGGATCGTTTCACTCAATCGGGTATTTGCATCAGGTTGATTCACAAGTCAATAAACATAAAGCTACTATTACTTTTGTTTCATTTCTGAAATATTCATAAAATTCTATAGGCATATCAGTGATTGTTTTATTAGAATGCCCTTCTGTCGTCACAGTTTTATGTGTTTCTTTTTTGTATAATGATAAAGTTACTTTAATATGCTCTATTACTAAGTTGAGAACGCATGAAGGAAAAAATATATTCGTAAGCTTTTGCATTTTATTTCGAAATAATCTTAAGTACGAAAGCAGTGTTGTCAAAAGGAGTCTGTAACGTTGGCTACAGAGGTATCATTTAGAGCTGGGAATGGGGCAATTGTCCCCCCCCCCCCGTTGAGTTTTAAATTTAAAAATGAAAACTTATTGAGTAATACTACTAAATATAGTATTACAAGGTATTTTTAAGCGTTGGTACCAGAAAATTACAAATTGAAAGTTTAAACTGTTCCACCTGAAAAAATAGAGTTTTTGAGTTGTGTCAATGTTGCAGCAAATGAGCGATAAATTCTCTACACCTACTTATATAACCCCAAAAGGTTTCACTTTCATATCATCAATAAAGCTTAATCTGTATAATTAGTGACAAAATACATTATGGCATTCACTATAATAATATTTCATTTTTAATGCTAATAATGTCATTAAAACATTTTTAAGTTTTGTAGTTTTTAATATCCAATACACAGACAGCTGTACTCAGAAAACTGCACACCAGAGAATCTGACCTGTAAATTCTTATTAGTAAGTCTTGAAGTTTTTAATAACTAATATTACAGAAAAGTTCTGAAAAAGTTACACAAATGAATACCGGTATCGATATATTGGCATTTTGATGTCAGAGAATCTGAGCCATCTGAAATCTAAATATGTCAGCAATCCTGCAGGTTTATTGTAGTTTGTTTGTGTTTTGTTTTATTCTGAAAAGCCATTATTTCTCAAAACTGACCACAGATGGATTTTGGAAAATAGAAAAATGATTTAGGAAAATTAACATTTCACTGAAAACTACTATTTTTCTGAAAAACTTTGGGTTCAAAGCTTCAAAATGAGGAGTCATTCATTAAAATCCGTTCAGCCGTTTTCCCGTAATTTCCATTACCAGTTCAATTTTATATATATATATATAGATGGCTCAACGATTGGTTCTATATAAATTCTTATTAAACTTGCTTGTTTCTCCTCTGATCCAAAAGTATGTATTCTGTTGTTCTTCCTGGAGAAACATGCGCCTAGATCGCAAATTAAAATCACGTTCCTTTAGTTGGGCCAGTTCCTTATACAGTATATGTAACTTACATTAATCCTTTCACGTTAGTGTCACTTACGCCATTTCTACTTACAATCCAATTACCATAACACAGCTTTTGGCAGTTGGAGATCAGGTTTGAGAGAGGACGAGTCGTACGAAGTCGCTTTGTGTACAGACAAGAGGCCGAAATATTTTGATAAGCGATCTATCGCGTCGCTATTGTATGTAAGTAGATATTTATCAAAAATGGAAAGTTTATGACATAGCAGAAATGGCAAGGCCGCTCTTTACGGAGGGCGTAAACCTCTGTTTGGCACGCGTTATAGGCGGAAAAAGGGGTGTGAAACATGTGTAAGATAATAGAAGTCTAAACCTCTAAGAGCTGTGAGGGACAAGACACTTGTCTAATTAGTGAGATAGTTTAGTCTGTTATTTACGCAGGTTTATTCGATGTAACAATGTCGGTGGGAGATGACCTGCGGCCTGAATCGAAGACCAGTTATCCTTGTTCTATGTATGGATCGAGAGCTCAATGCTCCCTGCTTAAGCCAGGTGGTGCGCACCGCAAGTTGGTTTGTTCGAGTAGGCCCTAATTACACACCCAAGTTAAGTTATTCTATTCAAGATTCTAATAGCCAGTACTTCGCAACCCGAAGGTCCATTAATACAGAGTGGTCAAAAAAGTATGTGAGCCCATTTTCATCACAAAGTGAAATACTTGAAGCACATAAGTCCATATTCTGACACTGCTATTATTATCATAATCGTTTCAAGAAACACTATTTACTGACTAGAAAAACAACTAAAATACGTATCTCTTGATCCATGTCTTTCAGAACATCATAAAATTTCACTTTTCCAATTCAGATTCCTTTCAATTATAAGCCCTTTTCTCTGCGATAGTTTTGTAAAAAATATATATTTCTTTTCCTTCTTTTCTTCTTTTTTGTTCTCTTGATCACCAGATGAATTTATATCATACCCTTCTTATTGTGAATTTTATTTAATTTTCGTATTCCTTTCCTTCTTTTTTATTATTATTTTATTACATTCTATTTTGTTATATTCTTTCTTATGTTTTCCACATTAACTTACTTACTTACTTACAAATGGCTTTTAAGGAACTCGGAGGTTCATTGCCGCCCTCACATAAGCCCGCAATTAGTCCCTATCCTGTGCAAGATTAATCCAGTCTCTATCACATATACCACCTCCCTTAAATCCATTTTAATATTATCCTCCCATCTACGTCTCGGTCTCCCCAAAGGTCTTTTTCTCTTCGGCCTTCAGCTAACTTTCCATATTAACTATTTGTACTAAATGAGTTGCTTTTATTATATTCCAATGTATTTTACTTTCCTTTTTCTATTATGGTATTATTTTCATATCGTTTAGTGTCGATTTTGTTATAGGCTATTATTATTATTATTATTATTATTATTATTATTATTATCATTATTATTATATGTTAGTATTCTGTTCTTTCACTTTTTGTTAAATTTTCACTGCTAGTATACTTTGTGACCTGGTAGAGTGTAAGAGAATGCCCTATGGCCTTAACTCTGCCAGTAGGCCTATAAATAAATAAATTATTATTATTATTATTATTATTATTATTATTATTATTATTATTATTATTGCGTACCAATATTATATTTTTGTGAGGTCAAATAAGAGACAGGTATTCCTATTCGTACAAGAAGGACATAGGAATGCAATAAGAGGTTTTTAAGTTACAATGGTTTTATTCCCTTTCATCGAGTTCACGGGGAAATAAAATCCAAATGAAATATATTTTCTGGGCCTCTTCACGCATAATTTAAAGAAAATTATTCACAGAAATCTGTACATTTTTAGTAATGCTTGCACGTTTAAATATAATGAATACTAGTAACTTATTTGACGCAAACAAGGAGATTTGGTTACAATCGTCATGTGTATTTAATTTTAACGAGAGATCACTGATAGGACTATAAGCTTATGCCATGCAAAATAACGAACTATAGAAAATAAATAAAGAATAATCTGCAGCAGAATGAATAAATACACTCTAAGAATGTTTTCCAAAAACTTTGAAGTGATTTCGACGACTCCAAGCTTAGGCTTTAAAAACCCAAAACATATAGGCTTACCCCTAAACGCCAAAAACATAATTTTTAACAACCCCTGCAAACTCTTACATGTTTGTACATGTCGACGTGTCGCGTAGGCTACACCATAGGTCAGTAATGTCAAAGCAAGCGCATTTTTCTGACCTTGACGTCGTGCGCGGATACAGTATGTATGGAAGTAGGTAGGATTATGTATATGAATAAGCAGCCTGTTGAATTAAGAAAACAATGGTGTACAAACTTCAAACAGAACGTGAAATTTTATGTCGTTATTTTTATATGGCTTCTTTCTGTTTGATATTATCTACATTTTCTGTAAAACAAAAGTACTAACATCAATTTTTAATATTGCAGTTGTGTTTTGAACTTTAATAACATAATTTAATAAAGAGTTAAGAAGAAATATTCACATAAATTTCATAGCAGTACAACTATTGCAATAAGTGAATGAAACACATCATTCATGAAGAAATTATATATCCTACAGAAAGAGACTGAGTATGACATGGTAAATTGAAATTGATATTGATGATATCTTTAGTCTTATAAAATTAATCAATAAATTAATCAGAACAATATTATAGCATAAATCATAGTTACCTAGATATAAAAAAATTAATGGTTTATTTAACGACACTCGCTACTGCAGAGGTTATATCAGCGTTGCCGGTGTGCCGTAATTTTGTCCCGCAGGAGTTCTTTTACATGCCAGTAAATCTAATGGCATGACCCTGTCGCATTTAAACACGCTTAAATGCCATCGACCTGGACCGAGATCGAACCCACAACCTCCAGCACAGAAGACCAACGCTATACCAACTACGCTACCGAGACAGACACCTAGGTAAGTTATATGTTTTAACTGTAACTAATATTACACAACAAAACTCCTATCGCTTTATGTTTTTAAGTTGATATTGGTGCGCAAATTCCTATCATCAGAATATAAATTATTTTCTAAAAAAACTGCTGACGCTATAGAGCTGACGTTTTCACAACACATGGGCAAATCTCTTTTGTTTATGATGTAATAACCTAGTAGTTGCTTTGTTAATTCATTTCCGTACAAACATTTTCCATGCGAATATTTTCAAAATTTTCAATACACTATCTTCAGTAATAGACTACGTATTTACGATATATTAGATTTACGAAAACATTGTTTCAGTGCCTGTAAGACTACTAAATAAACATGTCTGAAAATTTCACTTTTCTGTAAAAAAGTTGAGAAAATATTCCTTTTGAATAAAGAGCAAGCTTGTGAAAAATGAGCATTAAAATTAAAAGTTACACTCTTATAATGCACTTATAGGCTGCTTCTCAGACAAATCTAAAAATTAACATGGATACAGTTTTAATAAGTTCTCATCCCTTTATCCACTGAATCAGTGCTGGCCATCCCTGTAAATAGCTCGACCAAGCGCCACATACTACCTATCTCTTCTGTCTCTTTCCTTTCCGCTGTAAAGCGCTCAGGCTCTCCTGAGCTCTAAAGCGCGCGCTTGCGCCTAAGGGCATCAGTTGACACGACTGCTATAGCTTATGAGTAATGAGTCTTGACATGTTCAAACGACAATGCGCTCTATTTACCAGTATCTAACAAAAAAGAAGCGGAACAAGAGATAGGTTCATTTTTGAGATTACGGCTGATGCTATCATTCAATTTTTCAGAAGTGTAATTTCAGTGCTGATAGGCCTATTTGAAGTTTCGGCATTTAAGTAATGACCCTCGATAAAAATAATTCGTCAAAAATGTTTCTTCAATTCACAATGCAAACTAGACAAATGTATGACAAAACGAATTGGGCCCTCTACACTCGGTATATCGTTAAAAAAAATTGTATCGGAAAAATTTCAATTTCAATTTCTATTCGCCGAAAATATAAAGCCATCAATGTGAGTTTGGTTAAAAAAAATATATACTTTTGCCATGTCTTACCTCTGTGAAAAGGGCTTTACGTCTATGGTAGCAATGAAAACTAAATGTAGGAATCTTCTATTTACACTTGAAAATAATTTTTTTTTTTTTTTGAGTTCCTAATGTTGACCCACGTATGGACAATGAAGCGTGCGGTGAATCAAATGTTGGGAGAAGGAAGAGTCAAATAAGAGAAGTAAATCGCGAATAAAGAAAAAACAACTCACAAATGATACATATAAAAGAGATCAGTTTAATGAAAACAAAATATAAAATAGCAGTTTAGATTTCATACAGGATTCTAGAAAAGTAACCAGCGTTGAATAATCAATAACAATAAACAGAACATTAAATAGACCTAATGTTCAATGTAGAGACACTGTGCCACCATTACGAAACCCAATAACAACATTACAAAAAAAAAATCATTCAAAAAACATTACAAGACTTCCTAAAAAAATAATAATATTATATGCTCAAGATTAAAGTTTTCCTAAATTTTGAATTGTCATAGACGAAACATACTAGCCAAAAATATCCACTTACAGGGAAGGCTTTGGATCGACGAGAATCGTCACGAAACTTTCTGGAGTGGACACGCACGAACAAAGTAACTAGTGCGGAGTGCGGCATTTCACAATCGCCCGTATAGGCCATTCGGTATCTCGTGAAACCTAACTGCGCATCAGGGGAATAAGACAGTGGACTGAGAAGCTTCCCTCTCTCGCTACGCTTCTACTCGTAGCAAGCGAGCTCACTTATCCCCACCATAATGTTCTTATTATATGTTATGGCGCACGCAAGCATTTGGTTTCACGAGATAACGGATGACCTATAATCCCTATAACATGGCAGCCATAAAGTGTCTAACACAATTTACCTGTGAGATAAGATACATGTAATTGATGAGAGAGATTATGTACATCAACATCAAGTTGCAAATGTCACATAGGCCTACAGTACACACTTCATTCCAGATCCCGCACCACGAGCAGATAACGACAGCGCTGGAATCACAGCCAGAAGTGCTGCAGGTGCCAAAAACAGCAACATTTATGCCCAACACATTAGAGGTGTGTCCTGTGACACGTATCCAGATACCTTCCACGCATAGCGAAGTAAAGGTGGGTACTATGGTGCACTCAGCTGATTGTAGATCTATATTTCCTGCACGGAAAATATCATATGTACTTCGGTACATCATATTACTATATAAGGCAATTCAACTTGAAAATTGAGATTCTGTCATGCAGGTTGACTGCATTGTTCTTATCATAACATATGTACTATTTATTCCATGCGTCATGAAAACAGTTTATACTGGCGAAAGAAAGAGGCGTCAAGAGGGTGACAGTATTTCGTGGGTTTAGGTGATATGATCTTTGTCTGCCAATTTACGTCCCTGTTGCCGAAGGCTTCGGTCGACAAACTCGTGTCAGTTGACCGGACCACGAATCCAACAACAGGAGCGATGCTCTCTTTAGTTCCGGTCCCAGTACTTCACGTATCGAGGACAGTACGAGAGCCGTTGACATCTTACCACTCGTGTTGCAGTCATATTATACTATTTGGCGGTAGCTACGTTGTAGTGTTTCGGAAACACGTTTGCCCAATTTCCTGAAAGCAGAAGTACAGTTCCTTTGCAAGGCGTCCTGACTTTGAAATAAGCATCTGAATAGTATAGGAGTGGGTAGTAAATGAAACACATTGTATACCAGCTTCACTCGTCTTTTGCCCAGTCATTTATAATGTCCTGTTTGACATGAGTTCATATTCAAATCGATTTTGGTCCATATTGGACACCATGTCGACATAGATTTCATTATCTGTAATGTAGTCCGTAATTTCTCGTACAAACGCCGATGCTCTGGTCCTCACGATGGTGTCAAGAGTAACTTCCCGCCTAGTAATGAACCTTGTTATCATGCGTGATGCTATTTTTGTAGCAGCATTTGATTTGGTCCAGAAAATATTTGCTGGTTTTAAAATTGAGAACGCCCATCAAGATAGCTGCTTCTTTCGCCCAAATGCCAGCAGTGAATTAGGTGTCCTAACTCACGCGCATTCTGGAATTTGGTGTAGGGTAATGTTGCTTAATGACGTGATACCCCTAATCCCGTGATACTTTTTTAAACAGAATGTCAGTTAAAGCTTTGCCGTTTGACCATAGCGCCAGACATCATTCAGCTACTTTTGAGACATCGGTGAACTTTCAAGCAAAGTACCCAATCCCGTGATGGTGAAAAAAAAGTATAATGGAATTAGGGATATCACGGCACTAGGCAACTTTACCGTTCACATTCTGGTGAACTCGAGCAGTTGTGTTCCACCTCTCTCAAGAGAGATTACTATTTGCCGCATTTTTTCTGGTGATATCTTGAATTTTCGGGCAGTTGCTTGACACTCTCATACACATTTTGCATTTCTTTTTCAGAAAACTGTTCGTGAATGCTTTTTCGTTTCACTTTGGAAGTGTAACTGGTTGTTTTTTTTATTTTAGTAGGTTATTTTACGACGATTTATCAACATCTTAGGTTATTTAGCGTCTGAATGAGATGAAGGTGATAATGCCGGTGAAATGAATCCGGGATCCAGCACCGAAAGTTACCCAACATTTGCTCATATTAGGTTGAAGGAAAACCCCGGAAAAAACCTCAACCAGGTAACTTGTCCCGACCAGGAATCGAACCAGGACCACCTGGTTTCGCGGTCAGACGCGCTAACCGTTACTTCACAGGTGTGGACTAACTGGTTGTTGTGTTTGTGCTGGAGGACCCGGTGTATCACTATCCTCAAATAAAGCGCTCAATGTCCCATCATTATCACACTACAATGTTTATCCTTCCAACATGAAAGTGTTACCACTGACACGTTGCTTCAAGAGGCTACACAACTCCTGTGCAATTTGCCTATCGATGTAAGTTGGAACCGTGTTGTCTGTTTGGCAATTCTCTATCAACTCATCCACCAGTATCTGTACCACAACGTGAGGGTCACAAGTCATATTGCAAAAAAAAAAAAACACAATAGTCTACACGTATTCCACATGTAGTATTCGTTAGTCTGTGCCCAAAATAATAGCCACTGATGTACGTAACGGACATCTGCCAGGCTTGCGCCGTATCATCTAATGACACTAGAGACCTCAGGTACAGTGTGTTTGATAATTTATGGTTGCAAAAACATTACAGGCGCGCTCCACAATCAAAAGCCATGTTATAGAGTTTACGGGCGATTGCAAAATACCGCACTTTGTATCAGTTAGTTTGGTTTCATGCTTGTTCATTCCAAAAAAGTTTCGTGGCTACTCGTTGGGAGGTCAAAAGCCTTCCCTTGTTAATGAAACTAACGAAGATGCTACTCGAGATCAAAAAGCGCATGAAGAGAGAAAAAGAAAGAGATAGCTTAACTTAATTAGGCCTATCTCGCTGAAAATTGCGAGCTGAAAAGAGAGACATCATCATCATCATCATCATCATCATCATCATCATCATCACATGTGTGTGCATATGAAAATGGACCACTTGGCGGCTTTCTACTTTGAGATATAGATGGTGATTTGAGAGTGATCTAGTTGATGCGTGACTAATATTAAAGAGTTAATTGCTTAGGATGTAATAATACCAAAGGTATAAAAAAATAATCAGTTTTAATAGTCTCTTTGTTATATTTATTTTTTAAGATTATGATCTGAAACTCGAAGCCGCCAAGTGGTCCCTTTTCATATCCACGAACACACATTATGGCAGCGACACGATGTAGGCCGAATTATAGCAGTACCGCTCACTCACAGGAGAGCGCTGACAATAGGAATCCTTGCAGATCCAAAATTACCTATTTTCCCAAAGAATACAATTAAAAAAACAGTCAAACCAACATACCATTATAGCTAACTTTTAAAAAAAATGGGACGTTCGGCTGTAATTTTTAATAAATGCGTTTTAACAATTCTGTGGCTAATAAATGTAGTTTTAATATATGTACGTTTTGTGAAACGTGTTCTATTCCTTTTATATACATTAAACTATTTTTATTTCATAATTCCCAGTTTGAGAAACGCTTTACTAGAACATCCGAAAATTATTAGCAAAACTGATTGAAAATAGCGATCTCAGTTGTGACCACAATAAGTTTAGGCCAAGTAACCTTTGTGATAAAGTGATCACTGTCACACACAGGATATATATTTTTTTAATTTACTGGTAGTGAATACTTTGATCTTCCTTATTACATAATGAGTAATAGACTACTGCTATAAAAGGATGTTTACTAAATAGCAATAACAGTGTTCTATAATACTCAAGCTGCCCGGGGCAAAATATAATTAAATTCTTTAGGTTTTGCGGGAGGAAAGTCCTGTCATACTGTTACGAGGTAGGTGGGAGCCTTTCGAAGAAGAAAGAACTCCAGTGAACACAGAGGGAGCTGACAGACTCACTGCTGTAAGTGACGATATCGATGTTGCCACAGTAACCAATATGTAGGGAAGATGGCATTAGTAAGTCCTGGAACGTACATTAAATTCATCATACTCGAACCCATGTATTTAGACCTGTTCTTTAAAATTAAAGAACTATTCTTTAAAATTAAAGAATTACTATGGCATATCCGTTTCTAAAACAGATATGATATCCTGATGGCCATACAGCGATCTGAGAAAGTGGGTTGGATAAAGTTCGCTGTCGTCCATAGATTTGATAATGTGTCTCTGACATAGAAGGGGACTAAATTTAAAATCTGCAATATTAAAATATTCTAAAATAAATTTTATTTGTAAACAATACAGTGTTGCCATTAATTTACAAATCTAATGTAGTCAAGTCTGGAGAAAGAGGGAACCATAGTCTTAAAACAGCAATATGTGGCCATAAATTTCGAAATATAAGCTACTTCCGCACAATCAATAATAGTTTTTTTTTTTCTGTTGTGAATGTGTTCCTCGGATAAACCGCAAGAAAACAAAAATAAACTGTAAATATTTTCATCAGGATGAATTGAAACTTTTGGATCACACGTTATTGCTTGTGAAAGATTGGGTTTAGATCTATTTTGTCATCTTTCACAATAATTAAATATATCTTGTTCAGTTCTCTTAATGTGTCTTTTATTTAGATGTTTCTTCGATACTATTGCTTTTAAAATATCTAACAAAGAATTGCTTCCTTGGAGCTATTCACTACTGACACGAAGTCGTTCGCTGGGCCCGAGGTGAGGAGAAAGTAGTTCCTTAATATATTCAGTAGTCCTTCTATCATCAACAGACGAACGCAATTACTGAGTTCCTATGAGCCATGTAGACTGTGTGTATATCCCTTAACATAAAATTTATCTGGTACATTTGGACTTTTCCAACAACTATCTCACATCTCTTATTATGCTAATAACGCCCAAATAATATTTTATTTTGATACTTAATTTCCATATTTCTACTTCATATGCCAATTACAGACTACGATTCAAAGTTTAAAAATTATTGTGCGATGTTGTCTGCAACTAATTACAGTTTGCACAGTTGTGCATTCTTATCCCTTAGTGCTATGTATTCCGCAGTCAAAATGATGTTTTATCATTATTGAATATTAATAATAATTATTGATATTCATCTAGACATTAAATTTAACAGGAAATCATTAATTTAAGTACAAGGGCGAGTATGAGTGTTATATTGAATGATGAGGATTTCTCCATGAGGAAATCTTTTGGCTATTCTGATGGTAGTTTTTATAGACTACTGTTATTTTATTGTTCTATTTAACGACGCCGTATCAATTGCGATATTATCTCGCTTAGATTAAATTCGTCATGGTGAGATGGTAGTTCGGCGAGATTTCGTCATGGATTACGTTCTTGAGAACGTCGGATAAACCAAAAGAAGTTCCGGTAACAGCTCAAGCGGGAATTGAACCCACACTCGAGCAAAGCCCTGGATCAGCAGACAAACGCGATAACGTCTGAGCTATGGTGGTTTCGTAGAGTATTCGAGGACAGAATTATTAAGCCTAATGGGATGTGTTGCCTCCTTGAAAAGCAGACCTAACCTCTTGTGACATTTATCTCTATGAAAAGTTTAAAAGACAAAATGTACGTAAATAATACTTAAGTTTACACTGGAAAATTACTGAAAACTAGACCAGTATCCGGGAAACATCACCTTCATTTCTCAACAGGAACTCTGCAGCGAGTGAGGCGTCACTTCCTGAACAGGTGCAGCAAATAACTTATTTGGATTAAGAAGGTATAGAGTTTCAGCACCTTCTTTCTAAATTTAGGTAAGGAAATGTTTTATCTGCTTATATTTAGTAAAATTTAACAGTAATAGTATCAGGTATGTCGAATTACCGAAAATGCGCTGTACATCGCCCATAGGCCGGAAGATGCGAGCGGCTTGGCGAAGAGTAAGAATGCCGCGTTGCGATTTCTCTATTACCTACTCATCGAGTACACAAAATGAAAGGAAACGTATTATATAAATTAATATGAGTTATAGATTGGATTATTATGAAGAAATTTAGCCAAATTATGCTTCTGATGGACAAATCTATTGCAAATTTGTGGTCAGACTCTGAAGGCTGCGTGCAGCAGTTAGAACCCTTAACAACCTCTTTCTCGCTAGAAATTCCCATTGCTTATTAAAGAATCAGACTTCCAGCACTCTTAGTCAACAGCGTTGTCAGCAGCCTGCTTCTCATTTTAACCTTGGAAGATTCAGTAGGCTACAGTAGGCCTACTCTTATTACTTTCTCAGAATTTATTTAATGCCTTAAACTACAGCATTGTAAAGTTATACCTGTATTACTGTCCTTTAATTTAAAACGATTTCTTAAAAGAGGTCAAATTAAGAAAATGGGTATCCAAAAGCTGCTCGGTGGTCGAGGAGATGGGTGGTTCTTAAATGGAGGTAAAAGTAAATTTATTTCAAGGGTTTTTGTACATCGATTCTAACAAAAGTCGGTCCCTAAAAGGGATGGTCTCTTAACAGGAGTGGTCAGGCGTTGTTTAGTCCAACTGAATGAATTATTTATGCTTGTAAATTAAACTGTTCTGCTCAGTATGTATTATGTAATTTTAATGCTCAACTGATGAATTGGTTAGGCTTGTAAATAAATAAATACATAAATAAATAAATAAATAAATAAATAAATAAATAAACAAATAAGTAAGTAACTAAGTAAATAAATAAATTAATTAAATAAAATAAATAAATAAATAAATTAATTAATTAATTAAAATAAATAAATTGAATTAATTAATTAATTAAATTAAATAAATAAAATAAATAAATAAATACATAAATTAATAAAATAAAATAAATAAATAAATAAAATTAATTAATTAAATAAATTAATTAAATAAATAAATAACTTAAATAAATAAATTAAATAAATAAATAACTTAAATAAATAAATAAAATAAATATATATAAATGAATTAATTTAAATAAATTGAATAAATAAATAAATAAGTATATAAATAAATAACCAAATAAATAACTAAATAAATAAATAAAGTAAATAAATAAATACGTTAAAGTGTCCTGTGGATGTAGAAAAAAATTAAATATTTAACTTCAAACCAATAGCATTACGAGATGTTAAACGCACTTGAAGATGAGGACTCTTTGCGAGAAGAAACACGTCAGCTGGATATACGTATATGTACTTTCAGAATCCAGTGTTCAATACAATAGCATATCCTAAAAGTGAGGTTTTAATAATTTTTAACTTTAAGTAACTTCTTAATGCAATTGCATGTAAGCAATATCCAGATCAGTGCTTGAGCTGAAAGCGGAATGGGTTGACCAACCTCACTCATACAATCGCTTCTTAAACTTTGTCTTTGCCTCGACGGCCCTAAACCTGTCCGCCCCGAGTTTTTGAATAATGAGACTTTCTCTCTCTCTCCCATCCAATACGTCAAGGCAAAAGAAACAACCCACTTGCTCTTCTCTGTGGGTATCTTTGTGTCGAGGAACGAAGAACAGGTGTAATATCCACTATTGTATGAAAGGAAGAAATGTTAATATTTTTGCCACGACGGTATAGGTCCTTATATAGTATACACAAGGTCTTCAAAGGAAGATAATAAGCCGCTTTTCTGAGGGGTTTGTGGACCCCCGCTGTCTCGAACACAATTACAAACACCATTACATTCACCCCCAACCCGGGGCGGCAATACCAGAAGGTACAGTCTGTTCCCTTGACGGTAGATTCCCATTCATGCTCAATTGAGCAACACGCAACACTGCACATCTATTTGTTTCCTCTGAGCCTGAAGCAACAATGGAGATCGCCGACTGTCGTCAGGTCATGGAAGCTCGTTCCGTAACTTTAACAAGATAACGTACCCCGCAATCGCCAAAGTACTAGCTCTAAATCTTGTTCCCGGTTTCGAATACCGTCTGATAAGTGCAGAGTTGTAACGATAAATAATAATTGTTTATTTATTACTTATTATAATATTAATGTGCTCGTCAACAGCCATAGGCCAATAATAGTCCAGCACAAGTAATAAAATAATAATACAGAATATACGGAATTAAAATTTGAATAAAATTAAAAATTTACAATAATAATACAAAATTTAAAATAAGTAAATTAAAATTGTAATGTTAACTAGGTAATGGATGCATAAAAAATAAAAATAAAACTATCTTAAGCGAAGAATTTTTATCTAATGTCTGATATATCTTATTCAGACGCTTGTAATGCCCCATTTTGATTGTTGCGATTCCTTGCTAACTAATGTAAGTTTACTCTTAGCTGAGAGACTACAACGTGTTCATAATGTGTGCATACGATTCATCTGCAATACTCGTAAATTTGACCATATAACACCTTCCCTCCAGTTACTTTCATGGGTGCGTCTGAAGGAACGAAGAACAATACATTCAATGTCTCTTCTGTTTAGAATCATGCATACTTCTACTCCGAATTATCTGTTATCGCGCTTTCAATTTCTTACAACTCTTCGAAACCGACATTAAGCACTTCTTTCTATCCCTCATCATAGAACGTCTTTATACTCATCTTTCTATACTGTAGAAATACCTCGCCTCTGGAATTCGTTACCTAATGACGTCAGGGACTGCCGGACTTTATCACAATTCAAAATTAAATTGGAAAATTTTGTCTTAGTTAATGATTTTAGGTATTCCTAGAAGTATTAATTTGTGTTTTTTTTTCTTTTTCTTTTTTAATCTAGATTAAAATTGCAAGTCTCTTGTTTATGTTAGTTAATTGTATCCTAACTAATTAACTAGCATAAACATTTAAAGTTTGTGTGACTGCAACCTGTGTATATTTTTGTGTGGCTTTACTTTGTTTATAGTGTTCTCTCTCTCTCTCTTTATTTTTTGTGTAACTTTATTTTGTATATAGTGTATTTTTTTCTGTTTATTTCTGTTATTGTATTTGTATTCCTGGTGTTGTGGAAGAGTAGGCCTGATGGCCTTAACTACACCAGAATAAATAAATAAATAAATAAATAAATGGTAAGCAGAGGCAAAAGTGCGCAGTAGGCAAAGATCCGAATGTAGTTCTTTCCCTACTTCTGAGTGTGATGTGGCAGTTCGGCATCTTCAGTTGAGAGGTCTTCTGGTGGAAAAGTCAGATGTGTTATGTCAGTGATTTGTGTTTTCAAGCCTTGGAGATATGGAACGTTACATATAAATATTTACTATGTAATTGATGACTATCTCTCTGTTATAAAAAATCCCAACGAAATATGAATACCTCATATGTAAGCACATAACCTAACTCACGCTTTAAGCTTAGTTGTTAATGGAATAAATTGTTATAAATGGCAGCTGATACCAGCAGTTTAGAAATCTGCTCCATGGCGCAAAAATCCTACGAACTAGATGGGGGAAAGATTCTCATGCGTATCTTTGCCTCAGGACGTTTCTCTTTCCTCCCTCTCGTTTTTCATACTGAAAATGTAGATTCATTGAGCATATTTAATTAGATTTATTTTATAGTTAGTCTAACTATTTTACATTGATTCATTACTGGAAAAACTAGTTTCAACTTCATGTTCCAGAAACTACGAAAGAAAAACGTCCGCAAAGTCGTGGCCTTCTAAACATTAGAGGACGCTAAGCAGCTAATAGAAAATAGGTCTTCCATTAGATATACAACAAAAAAACTTGCCTGTAATGAATTCACATTACGTAAGACTTAAAAGAAGTCATGAAGTGGCATCATTGGGGAGTTTTAACAAAGTACAGTATTTTCTGAGACTTGGACACTGATAAAATCAGACCAAGATTCTTTAAGGAAATTTGAACATAAAATAATGAGAAGAATTTATGGACCTGTTTTGGATAATGGCATGTGGAGAATTCGATATAATGAGGAAATCAACCAACTTATTAAAGGAGAAGATATAGTAAGATTTATAAAATCACTAAGGCTGCAATGGCTAGGTCATCTAGAACGAATGGTTGAGAACATAATATCTCTAAAAGTATTTAAAGCAAGATGTTATTCAACAAGGAAGAGAGGAAGACCTAGAATACGATGGATGGATAATGTGATGGAAGATCTGAAAATTATGAACGTGAGGAGATGGAGAGAAAAGACTGGAAATAGAAGGGAATGAGGGCTGATTGTGAAGGAGGCCAAGGCTCACACAGGGCTGTAGTGTCGAGTAGTCAGTCAGTCAGTAGACAGTATTTTCTGACACTTGACTTTGATGTTTAGGCCTAATTTGTTTGTGACTTTTTTTGTCAGTTATTTAGCCTACTTAATTTCTCATGTGTTTCCCAATATTAAAGTGCTTTTTACATTTAAATTAGTGTAATGTTAGTTTCATGATAATGATGATGATGATTATGACGACGTTATGAAACACTATACAAGTTATGAATGCCACTACCTGAAAAATAAATACTGTAATTCAACTCTGGTCTATTGTAATTATAGTTTCTGTATGTGTGGAATTTTGTCCCATAGCAATAGGATGTTTACTCCAGGCCTGGGTCAAAGATCCGCTTTCTTCATTTGTGACATTATTTTAAATATAATTTTAGCAGATCATACAGTCAGTCTTAAACTTATGGCATCATGTAATGTAAGATTCTAGGGGTGTTGTGTACTATTTCCATTCTCATGTAACCAGAAAATCAGTAGGGAAAAACAAAAAAGTATTAAGTGCGCACTTTTGCCCCAGTCTATCCTATTATCCTATAAGAATACTAGAGATGATACAATGAAAATTAAGTATAATTTTTAAAAAGAATACACAAATGATAAGTAATTGCCAAGAGCAAACTAAGTATGAAATCGCAGCCATGAATGTTGGAATTTTTAGTGCATCTGGAGACTGATGAAAGAAGTTTGGAATTTTTATTATAGAAAGGCTTGTGAGCTCTCATATCTTTCGTCGGAATACGTAAGCTAATATTGTTTAAAGAAGGAGTCACAGGATATATCACCTCTGAGGATCTTGCAAAAGAACAGATAATCGAGCTCATGACGTCTAGCATATAGGCTTCGACAATCAAAATATTCTCATTTTCTTTCAAAAATGTACTCGGCATTAATGGAAAGAAATATGAATGAACATGAAGAAATTAATTTTCTTTGCATGTTTTCTAATTTAGCCGAGTCAATAGTCGAGTTCCAAACTACAGATGCATATTCGAGTTTCAATCGTATCAATGTATAGTAGAGCATTAAAAGAGACTCAGATGTTGAAACAATAATAATAATAATAATAATAATAATAATAATAATAATAATAGTTTCTGTCAGATGCGTTTCCAATTCACTGTGGGCTAAAGCAAGGAGATGCACTATCACCTTTACTTTTTAACTTTGCTCTAGAGTATGCCATTAGGAAAGTCCAGGATAACAGAGAGGGTTTGGAATTGAACGGGTTACATCAGCTGCTTGTCTATGCGGATGACGTGAAGGAGAAAATACACAAACGATTAGGGAAAACACGGTAATTTTACTGGAAGCAAATAAAGAGATAGGCTTGGAAGTAAATCCCGAAAAGACAAAGTATATGATTATGTCTCGTGACCAGAATATTGTACGAAATGGAAATATAAAAATTGGAAATTTATCTTTTGAAGAGGTGGATAGGTTCAAATATCTGGGAGCAACAGTAACAAATATAAATTATACTCGGGAGGAAATTAAACACAGAATAAATATGGGAAATGCCTGTTATTATTCGGTTGAGAAACTTTTATCATCCAGTCTGCTGTCGAAAAATCTGAAAGTTAGAATTTATAAAACAGTTATATTACAGGTTGTTCTGTATGGTTGTGAAGCTTGGACTCTCACTTTGAGAGAGGAACAGAGACTACGGGTATTTGAGAATAAGATTCTTAGGAAAATATTTCGGCTAAGAGGGATGAAGTTACAGGAGAATGGAGAAAGTTACACAACACAGAACTGCACGCATTGTATTCTTCACCTGACATAATTAGGAACATTAAATCCAGACGTTTGAGATGGACACGGCATGTAGCACGTATGGCCGAATCCAGAAATACATATAACTTAGAGTGTTCGTTGGGAGGCCGGAGGGAAAAAGACCTTTAGGGAGGCCGAGACGTAGATGGGAAGATAATATTAAAATGGATTTGAGGGAGGTGGGATATGATGATAGAGAATAGATTAATTTTGCTCAGGACAGGGACAAATGGCGGGCTTATGTGAGGGCGGCAATGAACCTCCGGGTTCCTTAGAAGCCAGTAAGTAAGTAAGTAAGTAAGTAAGTAAGTAAGTAAGTAATAATAATAATAATAATAATAATAATAATAATAATAATACTTACAAATGGCTTTTAAAGAACCCGCAGGTTCATTGCCGTCATCGGTCCCTATCCTCTGCAGGATTAATCCAATCTCTATCATCATATCAAACTTCCATCAAATCCATTTTAATATTATCCTCCCATCTACGTCTCGGCCTCCCCAAAACTCTTTTTCCTCCCGATCTCCCATCTAACACTATATGAATTTCTGGATTCGTGCATACATGCTACCTGCCCTGCCGATCTCAAACGTCTGGATTTAATGTTCCTAAGTATGTCAGGTGAAGAATACAATGTGTGCAGTTCTGTGTTGTATAACTTCCTCCATTCTCCTGTAACTTCATCCCTCTTAGCCACAAATATTTTCCTAAGAACCTTATTCTCAAACAGCCTTAAACTCTGTTCCTCTCTCAAAGTGAGAATCCAAGTTTCACAACGATATAGAACAACCGGTAATATAACTGTTTTATAAGTTCTGACTTTCAGATTTTTTCACAGCAGACTAGATGACAAACCTCAAAATTTTCTCCGGTTTCCAGCCAGGTCATAGGTTGGTGATCCACCGGCGTTTCGAGGATGTTCATCTTCCTCATCTTCAGGGTTATATGATAACCAAGGGTACCCAGCTCCTTAATTTATAGTGTCTATTTGCTCTCAGAGACATCGCGCTTAATCACAATGTGGAAGTCAAACTCAGCCTTAGGAGAGCCGCATTTCTAAAACAAGAAATAAAATGTAAAATAAATATATAGGCTAAGCACTGTTTTCCACATAGATGACAAACAAATCATCCATAATGTAGTGGGAGAAAATCTCTTAAATTAATGAAACGATGCTTCTACAGAAGTCTGTTATATTGTTAGATATAATTAGTCTAACATAGCAAATTTTGGATATCGGAATTATGTTAATTCAATCATTTTTACTTAAAATTACATAAAAATGAGCTATTTAATTAAGTGTGTTTCAAAGTCCGTTACTGACGTGATGGCGTTAATATGTAGCTCAGTATTAATGTTTTTATATTTATGAAACGCTGAAAAAATTCGCACCAAGATTTTCCAGGGTGAGAAAATGTAGTAGAAGAAGCGATACCTTCCTTCGAGTTGAGCATGCACAGTAGCAAGCATATTTACGTAACAGTAAGGTATTCCACATAACAATAATAATAATAATAATAATAATAATAATAATAATAATAATAATAATAATAATAATAATAATAATAATAGTAATAATAATGTAAATAACATTGGTGTGGAAATTAAACGCAGAATAAAATAATATGGAAAATGTCTGTTATTATTCGGTTGAGAAGCTTTTGTCATCCAGTCTACTCTAGAGAAAGCTGACAGTTAGAATTTATAATACTTATAGTTATATTACCCGTTATTCTGTATGGTTGTGAAATTGGATTCTCACTTTGATAGAGTAACAGAGGTTAAGGGTGTTTGAGAATAAGGTGCTTAGGAAAATATTTGGGGCTAAGAGGGATGAAGTTACAGGAGAATGAAGAAAGTTACACAACGCAGAACTGCAAACATTGTATTCTTCACTTAACATAATTAGGAACATTAAATCCAGACTTTTGAGATGGACAGGGCATGTAGCACGTATGAGTGAATCCAGAAATTCACATGTAGTGTTAGTTAGGAGGTCGGAGGGAAAAAGACCTTTGTGGAGGCCGAGACGTAGATGGGAGGGCAATATTAAAATGGATTTGAGGGAGGTGGGATATGATGGTAGGGACTGGATTAATCTAGCTCAGGAAGGAACCATAGCGGGCTTATGTGAGGACGGCAATGAACTTCCGAGTTCTCTAAAAGCCATAAGTAAGTAAGTAATAATAATAGTAATAATAATAATAATAATAATAATAATAATAATAATAATTTATTTTTATGTAAAGGATTGCCTAGAAAAATGATGAGGTTTGTAGGTCCCATGTGTTTTTTGTAATAGGTAAGTGGATGGGAAACTCTTCTGTCCAAAGCCACAGGACATGAACCAATAGTCGCCCTCGGTAGCGTAGTTGGTATAGCGCTGGCCTTCTATGCTCGAGGTTGCGGGTTCGATCCCGGCCGTGGTCGATGGCATTTAAGTGTGTCTAAACGCGACAAGATCATGTCAGTAGATTTACTGGCATGTAAAAGAACTCCTGCGGGACAAAATTCCGGCACACCAGCGACGCTGATATTACCTCTGCAGTTGGGAGCGTCGTTAAATAAACCACAATTTATAAAATTTATGAAGCAATAACCAACAAGATCGATAAACTCAGACATATAATATTAAATTAAATTAAATTATGGTTTACTTAACTGATAATAATAATAATAATAATTATTATTATTATAATAATAACAGGCTAACAAAAATGACAAATGTTGGTAGTGAAAATAAACATAGGTCGTAAGTCGAACGTTTAAGTGACTTACTCTAGTAGAGTTGCAACGCTGATTCGTTAGTCGCGTGTCGATTTTTGTAACAACAACCACTGCTTCGGTAGCTTATTCACTTATTGCACCCTTTCCCCTGGTTTTTTCCGAGCGAACGTACAATAATAAAAAAAAGTGTGAAACAAAAAGTTTTTTTTTTTTTTTTTTTTTTTTTTTTTTTTTTTTTTTTTTTTTTTGGTCAGTAGACTATACGTACTATAGCTAAGGAGCTGATATCTTTTTCACCTTCTGTATTAATTCATATTTCTTGTCTTTAATATGGTTGAGGAAATGTCACTTCATCAGAAAGTCTTTCGTTGTGTACAGCCTACCGTAGTGTACTACGAGTAAAATGTCTGAAATAGTCTATTTTTAAGCATTGTTGAATCTAAGCCTATATTTAACCGTCATATTATTATTAACATGGTTTCGTATAAAGTGTTACTTTCCGTTTTTATTTGCCGAAATAAAATCCCTTTCATTTTTAATTACTAGGACCTACATTTTTCTGCAATTGTAACCTATCATTCTTCTTTGAATAAATTGCAAGTTCTGAGTAACAGTCTCGATGACTAGTTGAATGCTAGAATGAGTGAGTAGTTGACTGAACGAATGAATATTTCAATGTAGGAATGAATAAGTAGCTTACAAGGAGGAAGGAAAGAGTACTTCAATGGAGGAATGAATGAGTAGTTTACTGGTTGAATGGAAGAATTAGCGAGTAATTGAGTGGAGTACTGAACGAATAGTTGAATCGAGGCATGAACGAGTAGTTGAATGGAGAAATGAACGAGTAGTTGAATGGAGAAATGAACGAGTAGTTGAATGGAGGAATGAACGAGTAGTTGAATGGGGAAATGAAAGCTTAGTTGAATAGAGGGATGAACGAATAGTTGCATGGAGGGATGAACTAGTAGTTGTATGGAGAAATGAACGAGTAGTTGAATAGAGGAATGAACGAGTAGTTGAATGGAGGAATGAACGAGTAGTTGAATGCGGGAATGAACGAGTAGTTGAATGGAGGAATGAACGAGTAGTTGAATGGAGGAATGAACGAGTAGTTGAATGCAGGAATGAACGAGTAGTTGAATGGAGGAATGAACGAGTAGTTGAATGGAGGAATGAACGAGTAGTTGAATGGAGGAATGAACGAGTAGTTGAATGCAGGAATGAACGAGTAGTTAAATGGAGGAATGAGCGAATAGTTTAATGAATAAATGGATGGATGGATGGACGGACGGACGGATGGATGGATGGATAACTGGATGGATAGTAAATGGATGAATTAATCAATCGATTGATTGATTAATTAATTAATGGATGGATGGAGGTAGAGCTGAATGCTATGTAATGGTTATGGTGATAAATATGATACTGAGAAAAATTTAGTTAAATACAAGAAGTAATTTTAATAAAGAGAATAGTGAAATTAAAAAAAGAAAACATATTACAGTTAGGCCTACGGCAAATCATTCTCAAAGTATTCTGGTCAAGCATGGACCTGAAAAAGAAGTGATGGGCAGGAATTTAAAATGTCACAAATACGACTTGCACGATATTTAATCGGAGTGACACTGAGAGGCAGACAGAGAGGTGACTCAATTGGGAATGAGTTGAAGAACAAAATATACCGAAATAAAATAACTAACTACAGGTACGTAGAATAGAAATGGATATGATAAGACTTGGATAGACTGAATTAAGCATATGAGTTTGTAAATTAATTATCTATTGAATGAGTTAAAGAACAACAAAGAGATGGTTAAACCGCGAAGAGGGTGAAAGAATGAATCACCGACATTACATAACAGTGTAATTGACACAGAGTCATTAAATGACCTACTGATAAATGTAGCCTACTTCAAGACTGAAGCAATAAGATAACGACTGTACTAGACACAATTTTATAGTGACACCGATATTATGTCTAACAGAATACCAACACTTCGACACAATCAGTTCAGTAATTTTGTTTTTAATTTATAATATACCTCTGTATTTTTAATGGTTGAATCTACGGTATTCAATAATTCTGCCTTCCACAGACGCGTACAAATAACTTCTAGAAGAGATTACACGGAAAAGGAACAACATAGAGGACGAGTTCTACGCCACTAGCGCCATGGTCGACCGAAGCTGGACTGGGACTAACCAACGCATGAGGAACGTAGTCACAAGGCTAGCAGTGCATGGATTTCACTTCAAAGTGTGCAGCACAACACAATTCCATACAGTGTCCGAGAAGTGTGTCTGTAAATTCTGTGCTGCAAGGTGTGACAAGTACCACGTCCTGGAGTGTACTGAGTGCCCGAAAACAGTGACCGAACTTAGCACAGAAGACTAACGAACAGACACCCTAGGCACACTTGTGCGCATTTCTTCTTTATTATTGTTTTTAATGGTTACATTTTAATTTCGTCATTCTTTTTAGAACCATCTGGAGGTCCTGAATATTAGGTAGCCTAACAACATCCGTCCAGTAATTTAGAACACATCGCTGCAAACAACATGCTGGGTATTAGAGATGCTGAAAATATAGGCCTATAGCTTATTTTCTTCAAAATATCAAAAATAGACTTTTGCAGCTTCAAGATATTTTCTAATTGTACTTCGTATGAAAGAAAGCAAAACAATGTTAAATGGTAGTAGGAGGAGGAGAAGAAGAAGAAGAAGGCAAATGACACATCATTGCTTTCAAATTAAACTTTCGGAGCAGTACCGAACTGAATGGCCTTCGAGTCACATGCCACAATCACAGCGCACTTCTTTCTTACAATAGCGTTTACATAGACAAAGTGTAGAGCTCTTGGCCTCGATGCTGTGACATTTTGATCGGCCGCATCTCAACATTGGAATGACACCGCACCTTGGCTACCAGCTTTTTCTAAGCAGCATCGCGGGCTGCGAGGGCGTGAATTACGATCTGGTAATCACTCCGCACTTCTCAGAATCCGAACCGCGTCGAGATGTCCATGAGAATGTGAAGGGCTTGTATTCTGTCCCGCGGTGAATGAGCGGGCATGTGACTACAGAGTTATAATGCGGACCCCGACTTGTATGTTATTTGGTTTGGGCCGACACCTGTTTCTTCGCCGCACGTCCCTTTTCCAGTGAACAATATTGGGAAGAGCGGCAAAATATCAAAGGACAGCGCCTTACTGACATGCCAGGGTGCAATACAAGTTTGTAAAGGCACGGCCATTGTCCATTGCAGTCATTATTTGCGACACCTCCGCCCAAATATGACAAAAGTCTTCATGCCGGGAACCTGCCAACGAACCTGACTAGGAATACACATTGCCGCCTGGCCCGAACGTCCATTCATTTCCAGCAGGGAATGGATAAATTTCCACCTGACCGCCGAGTGGTCGTATATTACTTTTCTTCTCTCATTTTATGCCTTTTTTTTTTACAGTTTCTGTTGAAACTCCATTCCCTTTTTCATACAACAACAAAAATTGCGTTTAAACATAAATAACGGTTTGGAAATGTTTATTCTGGAGAGAAAGTTTGAACAAACACTTTTAAACTATTTACAGGTTCCATAATAATCAGGAAAATGTCACCAAAGATCTCATGTGTCGCCTACTCTGATAGGCTAGCCAGCATAACGGTCTCAACAGAGTACGAGACTTTCAAAATATTGGGTGGTATGACCATGACGATGTTAAGTTTAAGTTACGCTGATACATCGGAAATATTGTCTCAACACACGGTTGGAAAGTTCAATTGTTTTCCTGAACATAATTACTGTGAGAGTCGTGCAAACTCGCAGACACTAAAAGTCATAGACAAGACAATCACTTTAGAAATAATATCATGATACTGTCAAATCTTTGAAAAAAAAAAAAAAAAAAAACAAGACGCATTAGCTTAGAAGTGTGCAACATTAACTCTGACACCACAAAAAGAAATCTCATACCAGTCTGCTAAATGACTGTACACGTTAAGAAGATTAGAATGGAGACACATCTTAAAGACTTTGGACAATTCACAAATTCTGGAATATCTCTATACGCCTACTGCTGGTAAGGGCGAGCCAGGAGCAGTCGCTGTAAGTTGATAGGAGGGGAAGGCGAGGTTTACCCTACACTCTATACTGAAAACATCGCTTAATTTGGCTCAATTAACGCCAAGCACACAAAAAATACGCGAGTTCAACGTTTGCTGTGTAGAACGGGGTACAGAACTAGTGCGCATGCCCAGTTTTCCACCCATATCCCTCCTATCGACTCACTGCAACTTCTTCTGGTATACAATTGGCAATCAAAGGATGCCATGGCAATTTTTCGTCTGGATATTTAGTATGCCATTCTTGCAAAACACCTCAGAAGTACTGGAATCATGCAACGCCCAAAATACATTACATAACCTCGGAGAGGAACTGAACAGACCCCTTGAGAAGTGTTCTGCCCTACAACCCCATATTGCCAGAAACTTACAGCACTGCATAGTTCACCACCAAACGAATCACATGGGTCAATAATACAAAGTGTGGTAAAGGAGTTACACGGTTTTAGAAGGCCGTTTACTGAACAATACTGGAGTTATGGATATCGATCGATCGTCATTTGTTAGCATTTTTGATGCCATTTTATGTAATCATGGAGGCGTGGAGTGCGGAGCATCGTGCTTTTGTCATCGTGACATTTTTCAAGAACGGTGATTCAGTTGTGACAACTCAGCGTGTCTTCCGTTTCCATTTCAAAGTTGGACGCCAAGGAGTCAGATGGGTAGAAAGCTTACGATTACATCATCAGTTTCTTGGATAGAAAACGAAATACAGAAATTTTGGAATAATTGAACGTCCGGGTTATATTAAATTTTCTTCAGATCTATAGAGTTAATTGGAAACAGCATATCAAGAGAATGCCAACAGAAAAATGGACAAAGGCTGTGCTATATTACCGCCCTTCTGGACAACGATCTGTTGGAAGACCATTAAAAAGACAGCATGAGATCATTGAGACAGCAACAGACCACTAGGACTAGTGCTTAAATTGGATGATGATGATTATGATTATGATTATTATTATTATTATTATTATTATTATTATTATTATTATTATTATTATTAGATTTCTTCTCACAATACATATAGGCCTATACACAGAGATCTTCTAATGTATATTCATATAATATACGGAGTGGAAGTAAATAGCTTTGCAGAATTCCAGAGCGAATAGCTTATGTTATATCGTCATATGTAACAAAAAACTATAATAGCAAATTGGTGGGAAGTTCATAGTTTTTTTTTCAGAAAAAAAAAATGTTTTTTCCCCAATTTTTTAACAATCTCTTATTGGGTAACTATTGCGAGTATGATCGTGATTTTTGTCCATATCGATAGGAAATCTAATAAAGAATAATTTATGCCTCTGGCGTATTTCAATAGCGTCAACGGTTATCGTGTAAATTAAATTTTATAAACCTCTCAATTCAAGCCATTGCATTGCACGAAGCTAGCGAGTGGCAACGTCTCGGCAGAATGCAGCTTACGTACGGAGAGTCACCAAGTTCGTTGACCCCTTGGTACATCTGTATCACGAGTAGAGTGTATTAGCGACGATTTTGCCCGACTGCTCAAACTTCAAACTTAATTTTCTAATTAACCGTGCATTTAATAACAAAATGTAATATAGGTTTTCTATTCATTTACTTGCACCCTAACGTTCCCTTCAAGCTGCAAGGTTATTTCACTTTAATCCTGTATTCAGATTTCTTTTACTCATACAAATTAACCTAAAAAAATAGGCAGGTCAATAAATTACAGTTTTCTGAGGAAGTAAGAATATGTGAGATATTTTAGACTGGTGTTTGAAGTTTCACCCTGTGCGAAGCTTGATGAGACGGACAAAAACATGTTCTAATTCAGCGGTCGTCAGCACAGAGCACCCTGTGGCTAGCGGAAAACACAGTGCACCATGGTGCACTCTAGCTGCTAGCGGGTATGCTCCCTACCTCTTCCTGCTGCACGACGGGGCACACGGGACTGCTTCGCTTACCCTTTGCACATTTCAGCGAGATCTGACGACCACTGTTCTAATTTATATAATAGTACTCCTAGGCCCGTATTCATAGACATTCTTAGCGCGGGCTTCCAATAGATGATCAGCGAACTAACTTTTTTCATATTCATAAACCAGTGTTAGCAATATGATATGAATCCCGTACAAGTAACCAGTCGATAGCCGGGGCTAGTTTAGCACGCTCGTAGCGGGCTAGCGAAATGTCTATGAATAGCACTCCTAGTGTTTATTTCTTGAATTTGTTTCGTGTATTTTTTTCTTGTCATAAGTAGCATTCAGTTTTGTGTTTAATGGACTGGAGAACATACACTAGTACTCTCTTTGATATATTATACGGTCTTTATTCAGGAAGACAGAAATACACATTTTATTAATAGGCCTACATATATTTCACCTTATTTACTCGAAAATAAGAGCCCCATTTTTATAAGATTCTTGTCTTTAAATTTGGGAGCGTCTTATATTCGCATCAAGTCTTAAAATCGATTATACAGAAATATTAAAATGCAATTTGAAAACTTAGATTGTAACTAAGTAAAGATGATTGTACTGTATTAACACATAGGCTACTACATCTAAATATATTTTGATGTCATGACGATGATTTTATGAGTTGTAGTACTGAAAGGCATGATCAAGTAGAAAGGATAAACGGAAAACCACCTTCCACACTCCTACGAATGCACTGCGCTTGCGCCAGATTTGTTGTTTGTTTGTAATTGAAGAATAGGATTAGATATTAGGGAAATGGGTTTGCGTCAACGATAGTCTGTCAATTTTTTCCTAGCAACAGCGTTCAAAGACATTTTCATCTCACGCAGGTAAGTGGCTTAAGGCTGGTTCACAATAAACCGGGGACGAAAACGACAACGAGAACGACAACTGAAAAAATGTTAAAATAAATGTATTTAAATGTGAGCATTCACAATTGACTGTTCCGTTCTTGCTCTCGTTGTCGTTTCCGTTCCGGGTTTATTGTGAACCAGCCTTTACACATTGTCTTGGTTTGTCCCATTTATCTCCACAAGAAGTATATGATTGTTTTGTTTTTGATGTGACTGAGATTAAGCCAACATACAAAAAATTTAACAGTTTTGTTACTATCTTGTAGATCACTACATATCTGACGAGGCCGCATTCCCTCCTATAACATGGGCCGCACAGTCGTATGAAATCACTCACACAACTAAAGTATGCGAGGAGTTTAATAGAAAATTAAAAGCCTTATATTACAGCTCACATCCTAACACTTTTAACATAATTTCACTTTTAAAAACATTCCAACGGAAACTTACTTTTAAATTAATGAAATGCACATGCAGCCCGTAAAAGAAGGAAAATACAAAACAAACAGCTGAAGATTGAAAATTACTTATATAAATACAAAGAAAGCAAAAATTCTCGTATTGCTTTTTGAAGTAGGTACATTTCCTATTTAAACAGATTCTAATGGTGCTAGTTTCTGCCCAAGACCTTTTAATAAACTTACAAATCATTTTCCAAATTTGAAATATTTTAAAATTTAACCTTTTAAAAAAGAAATTTGTAAAATTATTCATGATATATAATATTAACAAATGTGTGTATTTTTTACCTTTTTATTTCTGTCGACTATATTCATGTTTTTACTGAATGCCACTGGCTTGTGTCTGATTGCCAATTTATAGTCCATTAAATGTGTTTTTCTCCTTTTATCTTTCTTTTTTCTCTTGTGTGTTAGTTGTCGGTCTGAATTAAGCTAATTAGTATATTTAATAAATTGCCTTTGTAAATACGAGAGCTGTGATACGGTGTCACGGAACTGTGAGGATCCAAGTGTGCGCAAGAAGTGGCGTAAGTAGCATCGATTTTCAAGTCATTATACTTCGTAAACAAGGAAAAGGCGAAACGAACGACTATCACCACGTTTCTTAAAGAACGAAAATGAGCTTAAATATGTATTTTCATTAAACTCAAGCATTACGACCTGGGGCGGTTCCTTGTTAGTGGCGCCAACACGTTACGGCGTTATAGCAAATGGCGCTATAGTAAGTGGCACAAACATGGTGCTGCGACTCATGCAATCTCATTGTTTTCGCTAAAAGTTACTGAAAGAGGGTGAAGTCTACTCTTGGGGTGAATCTAACGGTATTTCACGCACCGTTCTCTATTGACTTAGAGATCTATTGTATTCTCTTGACAACGGTTTTCTGAAAAAACTTACAGTTTCTGTCCCATTTAATGTATAGCACTAGAATTCCAATTACCGGTATTTTCTTATGGGCGTAATATTCACTTACAAAATATTTTTATAAAACAATATTTAATAAAATTAGTAGGGTCTTATAATGGATGGGGTATTATTTTCGAGTAAATACTTTATTTCATCTCACATTTCTCCAAGGCACCGGTGACCAAAGCGGGTGTCGTGATTACATTGTGTAATCACAGACATTCAAACGGGTACGAGGAGTTTTCTGTACATTGCTGGGTGTTTCGTTCACGTACTGATGGCAAGCAGTGGCGGTATCATGTTGCTCTACAAACTCTGTCTCTACAAGCAGTAAGAGGTGGTTACGTAAAGAATGAGAAAGAGAACTTCTTTGTTGTTCTGTCGGACAGAATGTAATATGTTTACTTTGCTCATCGGTTCAGTTAGGAATAGCCTATATAGAAACATTAATTGCAAATCTGAATAATGTATTATTATTATCATTATTATTATTATTATTATTATTATTATTATTATTATTATTATTATTACTGACCACTAAGTATGTGTTCCTATAATTCTTCTGTTCGTGCATGAATATTGATAGGCTTATTTTTAGATCTTCTCTCTAGAAGGATAAAATTATTAGGTTTTATCTCAATTTTAATCTTCTTAATCTTTAGATGAGGGTAACTATTTATTAGTTATTCATTTAATAATAATATTGTAGAAAAACTGATTCAATATTATGTGCCAACGAACTGTTAAACGTCAGGAATTGATATGTCTTAAATCATAGCCAGGAAGAGAAAGATGAGATAAAGAAATGTAAGGAAGTCAGCTACCTAACGGACTTTGAAATATCTCGTGCTCTAAAGCCTTTTAATAGAACAGAATTTCTCAAAAGAGTAATGATTAAAATAGCTTAAATAACTTGTCCATAAGAAGTTTTTAATTTTGAAAAACTACGAATTTCTCGACAAAGTATCGAGAAGAATAATTTAGAAAATTCCTGATTATATTCAAGAGGAAGGTTAAAAAAAGAACCAAGAAAAATCGTATAGGCCTATTATTCACTGGCTCTTGATGACATTCATTCATTCATTCATTCATTCATTCATTCATTCATTCATTCATTCATTCAGTCATTCATTCATTCATTCATTCATTCATTCATTTATTATCTTCCATAGATCTTACATGAGCAATGAAGCTTTAAGATGTGGACAAGTCAAAATTGTACAACATTACAATTACATTTTTACAAATTTTTACAATATTTTACAATTTTTACAGTTTTACAATGTAGTAATTTTCTACAATGATGAGGTGAAGTCCGAGGATTCGCCAAAAGATTACCCGGCATTTGCCTTTTGGTTGGGGAAAACCTCGGAAAACCCAACCAGGTAATCAAATCAAAGGGGGAAATGAAGTGATGCCGAGGACTCGCCATAGATCATCCGGCTTCAGTCCCACGGCTGGGGAAAACCTCGGAAGAAACCATTCATTGAGACCAAAGGGGGATTCAAACCAAGCCCGAACGCAGCTCCGGATCAGCAGCCCAGCGAGTCTGCCGACTGAGCTACATCGATGGCTCTACTAAATATATACAATACATAGCCAATCAGGTTATTAAATTTACAAACGCAAACAATCATTAATCAGTTGACCTATATGTATAATACAAAACAAGTAAGTTAATTAAATTTAAGGCATAAAAAAATTCAATCAGTTGTGATATAGGCCTACAGAAATTGATAATACATATCAGCATATTACTGAACTGGAATATTTGTAACATATCAGCAGTGACATTACTAATACAGCAAAGCTTGAGATTTTTATCCGCGGGATTGATCAAGATGCTAGTACAGGAACCATCACTGGTTGTAGTTTTCATGTCGAGTACCTTTCCCCCGTCTCCTTAGTTCATAGGCTGTCTGTCGCATGTAATCACTGCAGTTCGGGTTTTGGTCACTACTACTATGTCGTCATAGTAGGCCTATACAGCCAATACTATCCAGACTCGCCTAATTACAACCTAGTTGTTTCGGTTTATTATGTTCGCTTCCTGATTGTAGGGGCTATTTTTGGTCAATTCAATTTTCCTTTATTCTGGTATCCAAAATTAAAAAGAAAAAGTCAATGAAGGATCCAAGAAGACGTAAACCGATATTTTTACCATAAGCAAAGTCGTCTATGTCAATTTTCTTCTAAAAAAATACGGGATGCAACGTATTCGGTCAAAGTGGGATTGGCTGTTGGAAACAAGGTTCGCAGCAAGCCTTAATGTAGTCAGTCGGTCTGGGTTTGGGAATGCGCCTAGTTTGAAGGTTAGCGCAATAGATCTTAAAAAGTCGCAGTGCTGAGTCGTAGTGCCCCCCTCCCGAAGTTTCATTCCATTCTACACTTTTGGTATAAAGAATGCTGAAAAGACGTAATTCGGTGCAATTACTGAACTGGAATATTTGTAACATCCCAATACTACTTAGGTATAACAAGTAAGTGAAGGAAGAGCCCACTTCAATTCAATCTTCATTGCTTGACAGTGATAAATAACTCTGATCTCTCCCGCTGTTTCCATACGCCCTCGCAGCTCGTCACAGTCAACAGAAGAACTTTTTAACTCTTTGAATAAAATAAAAAAAATGGTGATACAAAACTCTGTTGCCAGGAATTAAATCAGACGCCTTTACCTGTGTGATTGACGTCATACCTGAGCTGCTTTGATCCCAACAATATAGTCCTTAAGTGTTTGACACGATGCGGCTGTACGCCTCAATCCCGGCTTGTGACAAGTGTCAGTTGTGTGACAGTTCGGAGCGGCTTTGTGCCGCTTGGCGGGAGGCTCACGGATCACAATGCTCTGCAAATAATGGGATTACTTCACATTGCCCAACAAACTCCGTCTCATTGTCGACTAAGCCAGTTGGTTTAGTCCGCTTCGCGGCCGTGAAAAGGTAATTCAGAATACAGTTACAAGGAAGACTTGTCAGTCCGTGAACAAATGCCAGTCAAGTGCACAGACCCGTCGTTTCGTTTCCCTCCACAAAAGAAATGTTTGAACTTATTATTGTCAACACAAGAGATCAGATTTCGATGTCTGTTTTCGTGGTTATGTTGATTCTTACAAGATTCTTGCTTTCAAGACGAAGGTGACACAGATTTTATTGGCCACATAAATGCATATTTTGATTCCTTACTTTCTTATTTACAAAGTATAAAGAGAAAGTATTTGTTACTGAGAAAATCAATTTTGAAATTTCGCCTAAAAGTAGTTTTAACATTTCCGGGAAAAAACATTTTTGGCATACTATGAGTTTGTTCATTCGCCTGTATACAGCGGTACCTCATGATTCATGAATTAAAGTAGCTAATCACGATAATTTTCTTTAAACAGTACAAAAATTAATTAATCGTCGATCAATTATTGGTCATTAAAAAGGTAATGGTATTCACTACGTTATGAGGATGCAAAGGGAACATGCAATGGAATTTCGGGAGGGGGCACTACGACCCAGCACTGCCACTCTTCAGATTTGTTGTTTGTGAAGTCCAAACATTTATCTTCGCGGTATACTAAATCATATCTTCCTTTTCTCTCTAGATCCTGTACTTTTTTACATTTCTCTTTCATCCAGTCTTCCTTGGTCTTATCAGTTTCTCTTCTTAGTTCGTTGTTTAGTTTCCGCAAGCGCATTGCACCCGTAGGAGTGTGGAAGGTGATCTTCCGTTTATCCGTTCTACCTGATCATGCCTTTCAGTACTACAGCCATAACATCATCGTCATAAACATCTAAATATATTTAGATTTAGTCTGTGTTTGTACAGTGCAATCATCTTTACTTAGTTACAATCTAAGTTTTCAAATTGCATTTTCATGTTTCTATATAGTACTCGATTTCAAGACTCGATACGAAAATAAGATCCTCCCAAATTTAAAGACAAGAATCTTATAAAAAATGGGGCTTTTATTTCGCTTCAAATTTTCTTCTTTTCTCTTCGTTCTTCAGTTTTTCCATGTCACATTTCTTCGTCACCTGTCTTCCTCTTATTTTCTTCAGACGAATATCTAGGCCTACTCCTGGTAAAGTTTTTGCATTTTTTTAAAGCAATTTCGGAATCTTTCGTGTACCAATAGGCCTATATAGTCTAGCTGATATCTGCTTTCGTCCCTTGGAATAATGCATTTCCAACAATCACTGAATTTCTTTTACAGAAATTCACCAAAGATTCTCCTCTGTCATTTCTTTTTCCCAATCATATTTTCCAACTGTTCTTCCATCTTGTCCTTCTCCTACTACTGCCTTCCAATCGCCCATTAGGATTACGCACGCTCCTTTCTTTTCCTTCTCAACTATCTCTTCTATCTTGTCATAGCTTTCTTCCACTTCTTCGTCTGCTAATCCACTATGTGGCATATAAACTTGCATTAGCACTAAATGCATTTCCTTCCCTTGTAGTCTCACCATTATCATCCGGTCATCTACATAACGCTCTGATATCACTTTTATCTCTCACACGAGTTCCAATAATACACCAACACCATGACTTTCTTTGCACACACCACTTGAATAAAACCACTTAAATTCATCACTCACCACTATTTTCCCACCTCATTTCTGACATTCCCATCATATCCACTCTGTTTCTTCTCAGTTCTTTCTTCAAGTTTTCCAACTTACCTGCTTGCAAAAGAGTTTCACATTCCACGTTCCAATCCTCAATCATATTTTCTTCTCTTTGATGGGCTGTTTCATAATGTCCTTCCCCAGCATCCCCTCCCGGACATCCGAATGGAGGGATAGTTTACCATCCGGAATCTTTTAGCGTGGAAAGACTCATCATACTATGTTTGCAGTTTTTCTAGGGAAGGATAAATGTGGTAGCTTCCCGTTGCCTTCCGCACACTACTCTCTCTTTCGCATCTTAAAAGAACGCTGCGGGCCCCAAGTGGATATAATGCATGAAATTTATTATCTAAAATGATAAACTAAAATGATGTGACATAGGTCCTTAAAACACAAAAAGTAGGCCTATAATGAAACACGAAAATCACATAAAATGCACCACACTAGAAATAAGGGCGTGCATCGAACACACGAAATGTAGTGAAACTAGTTATAATTTCGTATTGATTGATACATGCGGTTGCCTTGACAACGTGTCCCTCCCCCCCCCCCAAATACCAAGTCGGGTGTATATTTAACTATACTATAAACAAACATGATTTTATTTGAACATTGAATCAGACATCATGAAGAAGTGTATGTCACAGAAATCTATCCGCAATTTATTCTTATCTTCGTTTTTATATAGGCCTATTCATCTACGCTAAAATCCCGCTGATTACCTGCTTAGAGTTTTTCGTGATTTTACTCAGGTGAAAATCAGGTAATCTCATAACGAATCCCAGTAGCTACTCATCTCACTATCAGCAATTCCAAAGACACTAAATAACGACGTAATAGATACAGCGTCGTTATATAACCTAAAGATAGAAGTAGCCTATTTCAAGACTGAAGTCATATGCAATTTGGTTCAAGTTTTCATAATTATGTATTTATTCTGAATTAGATAACAGGATCTGAACATCAAACAGTAAATAGCGTATTAGAAGATTTTAATAAATTACAAGCCTAAAAAAGAAAAGCTTCGACAATACAATAAATACAGTCATAGGTTTTTTGCAACTGGAAATCGGAACAGGTGTGTAGGCCTATATTACACAAAATCTGTGATAATTTATTATTATTACTATATTATTATTATTATTATTATTATTATTATTATTATCATTATCATACGCATTATTATTATTGTTTTATTTGTCATTTTGCACCTCCGCGTCGTGGCGGTCCCTGGAGCTACTCAATCAATCATGCGCACCTGGGACACACCACTGCCATTATAAGTTCCACCAATATTAAATTACGAAATAACAACAAACAAGATTTTATATACTAACATTGGCTCTCCTCTAAAGCGAACTTAATTTCCAAGGCGTTCAGAGGGGCAGGTGCAAATGTAATGTGGCGATACTATCACACCCAATTTCCATTCTCAAAGGATAGGGGTCTAATTAGCAATAAGGGAGAATAAACCATTTGATTACTTCTTATATGTCATAAATTTCACCTCTATACAGTTTATCGATTTTATTAATTCATTATTTCCTACGTAACATCTGAAGACGTTTAGAACGGAAAGGTAGTTATTACTAAAAATCAATTATCACTCGATTACATCCCTACTTAAAAGGATGCAGGAGTGAAGGCTTATGCTCCTTGCTGTGACTTCTCTAATAGCTATTGTGGTTACATAGTCAGCCGACCGGGAATCGATTTCTGGCAGAAAACTATTTACTTCTTTCCCATGGGGACTAGATCAGTGTTCGTTCTGTATTCGTCGAAAACGATGATCGTGTTGGCCTCATGTTGACAACATGACCAATGAATTTCGCTACATGTGCATGTTCAGATTTGATTTATAATCCTCAAAGGAGAGGAAAGCAATGGGTCTTGGATTCATTACTGAAACACGTGCTGATGATAATGATAGTGATGTCGTGGTGATGTTTATGGCAGAAATGTAAAATATATGTAGGCCTACGTAACATAGGTCTAGGTTGGGTTTTTCCGAGGTTTTCCCCAACCGTAAGGTGAATGCCAGGTAATCTATGGCAAATCCTTGGCCTCATCTCGTCAAATACCATCTCGCTATCACCAATCTCATCGACGCTAAATAACATCGTAGTTGATGCAGCGCCGTTAAATAACCAACTAGAAAAACATAGGTCTAGACATTGTCAGAGACGTGAGCTCTCATTTTTTAGTAAAAATATTATTTAGCCTTATAGTACGTACGCCATAGACTATAATTTCCATCAATGGCTAATTTTCAGTTTGTTAGGTCTTTAATATTGTTATCATTAGAGAACGGATTTCTAAGTGCTGAAAAGAGAAGTTTAGGACTTTATGAAATCCAATTTATAACTTTTAGGAGTTTATGTAAAATTAAAAATTAATAATTTTAATTTCAGTAAATATTTCATTTTAGGTTAAAGTTGAGTACAAAGAACTGTTACTGACAATGAGTGCTACTGAACTGAAGACTGAAATTATATCAATGAAAGAGAATTATTGCGGATTGGTCACTTTCATTTCCCGTAACAGGTGCATTGACGCGAAATCTGATTTGTAAGCTCTCGCTTAACATGAACAACCTATCACACTTTTATGCTATATGAACTTTTCCAAAAGAACTTCAGTTACAGGAAATTAGGTAAAATCTTCTTCTCTCCCTTCTAAGACCAATATGTGACTTTATCCAGAATTTAAAATGAGGTTATTGGAAGGTTTGGAGAGCAAGTACTGTACTTAATAATAATGGAGAAAGATTATTTGATACTTATAAACATAATAATAATAATAATAATAATAATAATAATAATAATAATAATAATAATAATAATAGCCTAATGTGTCCCTTGAAGGGCAAAGGCCTCCTGCTAGAGGGTAGCTCTGTTTCACTAACGCGGTGAGCTACTCCGCGTTAGGTTGTGTCTAGTGTTTCTTTGTCTGGTTGGAGTTGATTTCGCTGTCACTTTGATTAATTTGATTTCACTAACACTTTGATTATATTGAATGCACTATCACTGAGTCAACTTGGGATGTTGTTTGTGGCTGGCACAGTCTTCATTTGTAGTCGACTTCCAATTGTTCTCCATGTTCCCCTGCTTCTTGCTATTCTGGACCATTGCTGACCTGCTTGTGTTGTGTAGAAGTCTGCCCACCTCTTCCTTGGTCTGCCTCTGTGCTGGTCTCCTGTGCGCGGATCCCACATGGTGGCTCTGTATGTCCATCTTTCGTCTTTCATCCGCGCGATGTGGCCTCCCCACTTCCACTTCAATTTGAAACATTACACATTGAAAATATTAAATGGCCGTTATCAACATAAAATGATTCATAAATATACATGGGAGAGACCATCAGTGACACAAAGATCCATCACTGACTGTATAAAAATATCTCGTTAGTGTTCAAAATGACATGGAAAAGGTAGTAAAGTGATTAGATGTATTACTCGTAAATTGAGCTCTGCCTGTTATGCATTAAGATCCTTATCTACTATTGGTGATATAAACTTACTTAAAATGTCATACTTTGCATATTTTCACTCTGTAATGAAATATGGATTAATACTCTGGGGTAACTCGTCTGAAGCTAAACACGTTTTTGTTTTACAAAAGAAAGCTATAAGAATAATGGCCGGTGTGCATAAAAGGACCTCATGTAAAAATATTTTCCGAAACTTAGAAATCTTGACTTTACCTTGTGAATACATTCTTTCCCTAATGATGCTGTATATTAAGAACCAAGATAAATTCAGTACTAATCAAGACATTCATCATTTTAATACAAGACATAAATCAGATCTTCATCTACCCTCTGTTAGTCTAAGCTGTTTTAAAAAAGGAGTTCGCTATTCATGTATAACAGTCTTCAATGCACTGCCTAATTATCTTAAAGATTTGAAGAACAACGAGAAAAGGTTCAGAAAAGAATTAACCAAATTTCTACATACTCATACCTTCTACACAATTGATGAATTGTTTATGCTTGTGAATTGAATTATTCTACTTAAATGACATGTACAATTTTATATAGCTCAACTAAAATATGTTTTTATATTGACTTAATCTGTTTACTATGTATTGTATTTTTTGTTTAGAATAACTGATGAATTGTATGTACTGTAAATTGAATAGTATACTGTATAGGTCAACTGATGAATTGTTTAAGCTTATAAATTGAATTAATCTACTTCATATGAATTGTATAGCTTAACGAAAATAAGTTTGTAAATTGAACTAATTTGATTGTATATGTTTGTATAGTTTGGCTGATGAATTGTATATGTTCTTAAAATGATTACTAGTCAGTGTAGCTCTACTGATGAATTGTATATAGACCTACTGTAAATTGAATGGTAATATGTATAGCTCAACTGATGAATTGTTTATGATTATAAATTGAATTAATCTACTTGATATTAATTGCACAAATTTGTATAGCTTAATGAAAGTATGCTACTTTGTATTGTATATATTTGTATAGATTTGGCCGATGAATTGTATATGCCTTAAATTGAATAGTAATCTATATAGCTCTACTGATAAATTGTTTGTGTTTGTAATTTGAAGTAGTTTGCATGATATGTATTATCAATTTCTGTATATCACAACTGGTTGAATTGTTCATGCCTTAAATTTAATTAAATTGTTTTGTATTATAATATACCTCAACTTATGAATGATCGTTTGCGTTTGTAAATTTAATAATCTGATTGGCTATGTATTGTATACTTTTAGTAGAGCCATCGATGTTGGTCAGTCGACAGACTCGCTGGGCTGCTGATCCGGAGCTGCGTTCGGGCTTGGGTTGGATCCCCCTTTGGACTTTGGTTTCTTCGGAGGTTTTCCCCAGCCGTGGGACTGAAGCCGGATGGTCTATGGCGAGTCCTTGGCATCAACCCCTTTGATTTGATTACCCCCTTTGATTTGATTACCTGGTTGGGTTTTTCCGAGGTTTCCCCCACCGAAAAGGCAAATGCCGGGTAATATTTTGGCGAATCCTCGGACCTCATCTCATCTCACTACATCTCGCCAAAATGTAAAAAAATGTAAAAAAATTGTGCAAAATTGTAAAAATTGTAGAAAATTACTAAATTGTAAAACTATAAAAATTTGTAAAAATTGTAATTGTAATATTGTAAAATGTTGACATGTTCCACATCTTAAAGCTTCATTGCTCATGTAAGATCTATGGAATAAAATAAATGAATGAATGAATGAATAATACTGAGTCAGATCATTACTTGCTCGGTGCAGACATTGGAAACTTCGGATGAACCAACGAAGAAGAAAGCAAGAAGGATCAGGAAAATAAAATAGGCCTACTACGTCATTGGAAGATATTAAATACGATTTGAAATTTTATTTACTCAAGCGGGTATAAAGAAACTGTACCAAAACATATTGGATTTATATCTATTTAAAATAAATGGGACAACAGATAGAGATGTGATAGAATGATCTGAATGCCGTAATCCATAAAGCAGCATATGAAGCACTAGGAACAGTGGAAAATAATATGAAGAGACAATATTGGGGGAATGAGGAAATGGCATCGCTTATAGCAGAAAGAAGGACGCCTATATGCAATAGTTGGCAGATAAAAGTCCTGAGAAGAGAACTGCGTATAAAGACAAAAGAACAGAAATGTTAAACGTCAGATTACTAAATTAAAAATGCGTCATAGGATATGAAATGAGAAACAGAAAGTTTAATAGGGAAATCACAGACATTGAAATCTTGGAAAAAATTGAATACATAAAAACGTACAACACAACACAACACAAGAACATTGAATATAAATGAATGTATGGAAGAATGATTATCATTATTAAGTGAAGCTCGTCCATATTATCAAATAGTTGTTACACCATCGCGTAATGAACAGGAAGGAATGATCGTAAAGAGAGATGAAGTGTCCCTGGCAGTTAAGAAAATAAAGAAGAGGAAAACTCCAGAACCAGGTTCAACATGCATTGAACTCATAAAGAGTGGATCTTCAGCTCACATTACACATCTGACGCAGTTGATAATTAAATGCACACAACAGAGACACACATCTAGAGAATGAAAGCGAGCCCGGTATAGGCTACAACAAAGGTAACAAACAGGATCCTAGTAATTATAGAGGCCTTAGCGTTATCTGTACAGCGTGCAGAATATATGCTAAAATTCTGCAGGCCAAACTTCAAAAGAATATCAACGACAAAATAGGTGAGGAACAATCTGGTTTCCGGTCTGATCGTCGATGAGTTGATAACTTATTTACGCTGTCACAGGTTATCGAAGAAAGAACAACGGTTTGTGAAGATACTTATTGCGCATTTATCGATCTCTGAAAGGCGTGTGACTCAGTCCCGAGAAGTAGTTTATGCAAAGCACTGAATATGATGGAAATTAATCAAGAACTCACAGAACTTACACAGGAAGTGTATGCAGGTAACGTAACATATGTAAAAAAAAAAGGAAGGGGGGGGGGGCTAAGAGTTATCAGAGCCGTTGTACTCAACGAGAACATTGAGACAAGGCTGTAGTAGCCTATGTCACCCTTATTGTTTAACGTTTACCTAGAATGCGTCTTGTAGAAGCATGGGAATTTCAGCCAACGATAAATATCTTTGGTCTAAGTTTTGCGGATGACCAATTCTCATTGCTCAAGACGCTTTCGATTTCGAATTTATATTGAAATGTGTTCCCGAACCTTACATAAGAGGAGAATGACAATAAATTTCACCAAAACCGAGTACCTGAATACGAAAGAAATACAGACGAATTAAATATTGCACCGAATATAAAACTGAAACCAGTAAACAGTTCCAAATATCTGGGTTGTGTGTTTACAAAGGAGGGTATGGGAAATAAAGAGACAGAAGCACGAGTTTATCAAGGGAAGGAACTCTTGGCGCCTTTAATAGTAGGTCTACAGGCCTATGATGAGACAGAAATAGGCCTATGTATCAAAGAAAAGAATTATTGTTGGTGAGTCTGTCCTGTGTTACGGCTGTAAAGTTTGAACCAGGAAGGAGAAGGAATAAAAGAGAATTACAGCCGTTGAATTCCAGACAAAGTTTAAGGCTACCTCGACGTCGATGAATGAAGACATTAGGAGACAGGTGGATGCGGAAGAGAGTATTTTGAATAGATCCGAGGCAGAAGTTTGAAATGGCTCGGACAAATCTAGTGGATGCCAGAAGATCGATGGCCAAAAACGATCTATGATTGGTTAGCACCAAGACGAAGACGGAAGGGAAGACCCAGGAAGCCGTGGTCAGAGGAGATATTGGCGACAATGGGAGGACTGTAAGTAGAAGAAGCACAGGACAGGACTCCATGGAGAACGAGGAAGGCTACGGTTAAGTGACGCGACGTTCAGTCGTGTAATCCAAGAATAATCATCATCACCACCACCATCACCACCATCACCATTACCACCACCACAACCACCACTGATAAGCTTACCGGTAGATTTTTCTACAATACAGTAGGCCCTAGTTATCTTTCATCCAAAGAAATTTTGCTCCTCCACAAATCTCTGTCCACAGCAACATCTTTAGTAAGATATCTTCTAGTCATATGTAGGACTAATCCTTCTGACGTCAACCATTCATTGTTCTCTTGACTTTCCTCTTTTTCTCCTTCCCTCCGCAGTCAAATCCAGCATAATTTTCGGCAGACTATTCTTCTATTTTTCATCCCCTCTTCACGTGCCCAAATCATTTCAATCTTTTTCTTCAGTAAATTACTTCAATAACGTTTTTTTCTACTTCCATAATTTCTCTACTTCTTTTAGTTCTAATTTTTCCTTCTTGACTATTTTGTTTCTCTCCGCTAAAAGTAGGGTGACCAGACGTCCTCTTTTGTCCGGACATGTCCTCCTTTTTAGATCGTTGTCCGGAGACCGGGCGGATTTTAAAAAAGACAAGAAATGCCGTCCTTTTTGTAACTTGTATGCCTGATAATTTGAAATTATCTGATTTGACGTCTTTTTCAAGTAATTTGCCTTAGGTGGCGGCAGCATCGACGCAATATACTCTTTGTCAACAATCATAACTCTCTTTGCTCTTTCTTATGGTGGTTGCTCAGAGCAACCCAGAGGCAATCTGTGCTCAGAGGTAGCTAGTAAATAGAGGTGCGAATGTAAATCTAAACAGATAGTTTCTGTCCTCTTTAATAATATAGTTACATTGACTTTCATGTAATAGCTAATTGTAAAATCATTAGGCCTATTATTAAGTTTTTTCATAATTATTTTGTATACCTGTATACCTGTACTGTAAATATTTTGTAATAAAATAGATATTGACGTAATTTAAAGCATAGTATAGACCTAAGCCTAAACCTAAGTACATGTTTTCTGTCCTCTTTTTTCGAACAATGTCCTCTCTTTTAAAGCTCTGTGTTCTCTTTTTTGTCGATCTGAATCTGGTCACCCTAGCCAAAAGTCCAATTTCGTAGCCCATAATTTGTTATGCGTAGGATCTAACATTCAAATAACTGTATTTTCACACCCATAATTATATAAACTTTCTTACTCAGTGCAGTCCATAACACCACCTTTGAAATATTTATTATTCCTTCTCAATCACGTGGTAAAATTTAAAATACGATGAACTTCTGCCACACAATAGCTCTGTCGACCACAGACACACGGGTTCTGCCGCCAGGGATCAATTCTGCAGTGCCTGGGAAAAGTGACATAAGTCAGTTTCCACAAACCTTTTTTTGATAATTTATTGACAACTTATGTCGATTTGATTTTTTTCTGTACGAATTATTGTAATGGGAGAAATACTTATGTCTCTTTTTCCAAGCGAGCAGATGTTCCGTAAGTTGTCAATAAATTATCAAAAAAGGTTTGTGGAAACTGAGTTATGTCACTTTTTTCAGGCACTGCAGAATTGCTGGATCGGATTATTTGCTGAAAACTCAGTTGCTTGTCATGGTTGCTCCTGTAAACGTGTAAAGAACGATCCTTCAAACAATTGCAGCCGTACATAATACTCAGAAAATGGGACCTGCAGTGATGCTGAGATGGTATCAGCAACGAAATTAAGTCAAGGCAGAAGGTAACTTAATCTGCTTTAGAAAGAAACCAACCCATAATCTCCAGAAACAAAAATTTTATATATGCTGGAAAATGTCCTAACCTTATGGGCAAATTGCTCGCCGCATCCTTGTTACCTTTATTGCTAACGCAGCATCTCAAGCATTATGTTGTTATGGTTAAACAGGTTAATGTAATCAACGCAATAAAAAATACAGCTTCGCCTACAAAAATGATTGTTTGTTAAAGTATCGCGGCCAGGCTTCCATTACACCATGCCGGGAGCCTTGTAATTTGCGCGCCGGGTCGAGATGAGCTGCGATGAGGCTGCAGTAGGCCGCGGTACGAGCCCGCGCTAATCACAGGACGGCAACCGCAAGACAAACATCTCGCGACTATTCTTTCTCTCATTACCTAGTCAACAACCTTCAGTCTGCGGCATTTCTTGCAAATTCTTTCATATAATGAAATCGCAATATCATTCCCAGAAATACGAGAATTTATCTACTATCAATACAATGACATCCTTTATCATCCAGTTTCCAGAAAAATTAATTCTGATCCGCTTGTTCACAGCTAGAGCGCAGTCTTATCATTCCGAGAACTAGGGTTCGATTCCCGGAAATTTGTGGTGAAAAAGGTCAGAGGATTAGGATTTTTCTCGAAGTTCTTCCGTTTATTTCAACACTACAAATTTCATTCTACTAATACACTCAATTCCTCTATACTATACCTTCATTTCATACAATTTCATGCTATCAAAAAATGTAGTGTATGTACTACATGAACCAAAGTCTGTGTTAGAGATCACAAGGACCACGACTGTGATAAGAACTATGAGAATGACAAGGACCACAATATGGACAAACACAAGGACAACAATAAGGGCAAAGACAAGAACCACGATGAGGATCATTACATGGGTCACGACGAGCACCATGAGAATGATCATGAAAGGGACCATGACATTGTGGCACGATAAGGATCACAAGGAGCAGGATTGCGATAAGAGCTATGAGATTGGCAAGAACCACTATAGGACCACGACAATAACAAGGACAGGGACCATAATAAAGTTCCCAACATGGGCCATGACAAACACCACAAGAATGATCACGATAGGGACCACGACATGGGCCACGATAAGGATCAGGACAAGAACCATGATAGAGATAATGATAAAGACAAAAATTCCTAATAATGTCCATGACAAAACCAACAAGGAAGACGATAAGAACTACTATTACAATGCCAACAAGGACCACGAAAAAAACAATAAGGATCACGATAAGGACCATGACAAGGAAAAACAATGACCAATATAAGAAACGCGACATAGACAAAGACAAGGCCACGATAGTAATTACGAAATGGACCGCGATAAGGACGACATGAGTCACGACATGAACCATTATAAGGACCAAGACCACGATAAGGACCAAGACCAATATAAGGACCATAACAAAGACAACAAATACCACGATAAGGATAATGATAAAGACAACAAGAACGATAAGGACCATTGCAGTGACAAGAATCATTATAAGGACCACACCAAAGATAACAAGGACTACGATAAGAAACATGACAAAGACAATAGTGACCACGATAAGGACCGTGGCAAAGACAACAAGGATCATTATAAGATCTACGGCAACGAACACGATAAGGATCACAAATACCAAGACACGGATCATGACAAGGACCACGACAAGACCGTGATTCACGTCGTCATACTTAGGCCTATCGTGGTTCTTGTCGTTGACCTTGTCGTAGTTCTTATCGTGGTCTTTGTTGTCTTTGTCAGGACCCTTATGCTGATCCTTGTTGTCTTTATCGTGGTCCTTACTGTGATTCTTGTCTTTGTCATGGTCCTTATCGCGACGATTGTTATCTTTATTGTGGTCCTTATCACAGTCCTTATTTTCTTTGTCAGGGTCGTTATAGTGGTCTTGTTCATTATCATGATCCTTATTGTGGTTCATTTCATGGTCCTTATCGTGATCTTGGTTGTGATTCTTGTCGCTTGTCATATTGTGATCCTTATTGTCGTCCTCGTCTTTGTCCTTGTCATGGTCCTTTTTTTTATCATGCTCCTACATTTGTCATTTCAAAAAATAATGTTTTTCTCCTTTGGAAAGTGGCTATTGTTTCACATGGTAGATAATGTCGTCCTTAAAGCGTGGTCTTAAGACATTGTACGGCAGTCTGACCAATCACAGATTTACTCGGGATATTTTTCCGAGTCCCATGTAACTAATTTTGAGGTGAGCTATATCTACCACAGTAGAGGAGGCAAAAACTGTCCTGTGACCTTATCTTGTACAGTGGCTATATCACACCGAAACGTCGCATTACTCGAGTATCATTGTACTGTAATGTAGTTATGACCAAAATGCCTTATAGGCCAAAACGCCGTATGACCGAAACGATTCGTGACCTGAAAAGAGAAACCAAAACCACCCGAAACGAATGGCACGCACTACATATTTTTTCATATATCATCAATAGAAAAAAATGTCATTTAGAAAAACATTTTGTAATTTGTAAATATTATTAGAACGTAATTGTTTTATTATCTCCGAACGTTTCAGTGTTACATTAAAATTATCTTGAAATTTATAATAAGAAGTTTGGTGCGTGCAATTACCCCACTATCCCCTAATATGTATTAGTTCTGTTACGTTATATTGAAATAATAATAATAATAATAATAATAATAATAATAATAATAATAATCTATACTAATAATAAATCTGTAGCCGAAATTTTTCTGGTAATTTTCGATTTTCCAAAAATAATTGGTCCTAACATATATAATTAACCACTCTGAAACCGAAAATCGCTTTTTTTTACTTTTGTCTGTCTGTCTGTCTATCCGTCCGTCCGTCTGTCTCTCTGTATGTTTGTTACCTTTTCACGCGATAATGGCTGAACGGATTTCGATGAAAATTGGAATATAAATTAAGTTCGTTGTAACTTAGATTATAGGCTATATGGCATTCAAAATACATTATTTAAAAGGGGGGTTATAAGAGGGCCTGAATTAAATAAATCGAAATATCTCGCTTATTATTGATTTTTGTGAAAAATGTTACATAACAAAAATTTCTTTAAAAATAATGTCCGATAAGTTTTATTCCTTGAAAAAGTTTGATAGGACTGATATTTAATGAGATAAATGAGTTTTAATATTAAAATAACTGCCATCTAAGGCCGTGTAATGAATTAAAAAACAAGGGACTTCGTCTATAAGGGGCCTTGGACAGCAACAATCGAAAGCTATGAAAGATAGCCTACAGATAATGTTTCTGTGTTTGTATGAAGTAATATCGGAAGCTAAATTAACCGATTTGTATAATTAATTATTATTTCACCATTGGAAAGTGTAGTTTCTCTAGATGGACATAATGCTATAATGTTATTACAGTAACTTCTGATATAATATAATATAATATAATATAATATAATATAATATAATATAATATAATATAATATAATATAATATAATATAATATGTAATATTATATAATATAATTTAAGTTATTTGAAGGGTTCAGAACCATAGCGGGCCAAGCGCCATTTACTGAATACGTAGAAAACAAGGGTTAAAATTAAGTTATTACCAATAACAAGTAAAATAAAATATACACATTAAATCCAAATGATGTCAATCTTCATTAAACTATAGTTGCATGTAATAAAAATTAAGAAACATGTTAAAGGAATTGTCATTGCACCAAATGAGTGTCTCTGGACCAAAATGATCGCATTTTAATTATTTGGATGCAATTTAAATTAACATATTAAACGATTTATCCTTCTATCAAATACGAATGTTCCCTGGATCAAATGTCCTATTTTAATTATGTAATTACTTTATATTTATTTCTAACGGGTGCAGCGGAGCGCACGGGTAAGGCTAGTAATAATAATAATAATAATAATAATAATATAATTATTATTTAAATATAGGCCTATTAAGTCTACTATAAGGGTACACCTACCCCATTTCCTCCTGGTCTAGTTACCTCATAAGTGGTACCTTGTTGGTATCACTTGTGAGGTTCAATCTTGTTTTCGGACAGTTAACTAAACAACAACATATTACTATACATAATATTAGATTATTATTATTATTATTACTATTATTATTATTATTATTATTATTATTATTATTATTATTATTATTTTGTAAATGATAACTGAAGAAGAATATGTTTAAGACTATTCATTATTCGCTCACGAATAAAAACATTCTATACGATCAGAAATGCTGCCTGCCAAATTTCTACGTGATATCGACGCAGACTCAAAATAGTCTGATGAAAAGGACATGAAAATTAATTAATGTTTCTGACAGTAACATCACAATCTAGTATATAGCTTACAGTCACGAAGCTCAATAAGTAGGGAAAATGCATCCATAGACAGTTGCTAACCACTAGGATCGCTACTATCACATCACAGACAATGCGAAATAGTACCGGCACAATCTATTGTTCCTAGTACCCTCACAACTCAAGCTTCGTGACTGTATATAACTTACTAGACTGTGGTAACACTATAACCTTCAGAGGAAAACTATTTATCTTAAATTAAACTATAGCCCTAACTTAAACAATAATCAAATTAAGAGAACAGATTACGTTAAAGGCCTAGGAGAATTTATTCTTTGATATTAAACTTTATTTTCACAAACAAGTGAGTGTTGAGTGTAATGGAGTCAATAACTCATTCTTTGTCTATTCCCGATTCACTTTTAATACTTTAAGTAATGAGATCGAAATTCGATGATGAATCTGTAGTGTGGAATTCCGTTACAACCTACTTACAACAAGCTAAATTAGAAAGCATCCAACGGAAGTTAACATTGCTATAGACCCCTAGACTACTACCCAATGACCTGAAGAATAGTTACAAGAAAAATTTGTGATTATTTCTAGTATTTCATTTAAAAAAACTTAATAAATTTAGAATTTCCATGATAAATAAATTATTGTGAATTGTATTTACTATAAGTTTTATTATTGTTATTACTACTTTATTATCATTATATGTTGTTTTATTAGTGTATCATATTCATCTCCTTCTACTAATCTATTATTGGTTAATCGCTATTGGCTAGTACAATAATATAAATAAATAAATAAATAAATAAATAAATAAATAAATAAATAAATAAATAAATAAATAAATACGAGCGTGATATGTGGATGAAGATATGAATATTGACTTTTTATAATATAAGTTAAAAAGAGGAATATAATAATACTAATACCCAGGTAGTAAGTAGTTATTGCAATATTACATTGTTATGAATTGTAACTCAAGGAATATTGAATCACCCGGTATTTATTTCTCTCCAAAGCTGTATACTGGGGTTTGTAAAACCACGATTAGCAGCGTGTGGCGCGAAACGCCGTCTCTAAATTGCCCCTAAGTGCAGTGATGGATGTCCTCAGCGTGTTGACGTCCCACCGAGGAAGCGCGGACAATTTTGTGACGCCTATAATCAACTGCGAATGTACTGTGGTAAGACTCGTTTCAGGAACTCTCTGGCATATGGCGACACGTGAGCAAGACATTAGAGTAACAAATGAGTTGTTTAAGTGTTCAGAGCTTCTCTCTTTACGTCCTTACATTGGAATCAAGTACTACCTGCAAACCCACCTGAATCGAATTCGATTTCCTTTCAAAAGTGTATTTACTATGTAATTATTTTTTATATTCTCATTGCACGAAGTATAAGTCTTTTCGAGCTTTTTAATGGAAAAAGCGAACATTTTCAGCAACCTTACTACCGAGAAATTGATTTAAGGTACGATTTTTATTTGTATCTGTACAGGGTGGAAGTGAAATAATCTTGCAGATTTTTAGAGCGAATAGCTCATGTTGCATGTACAAAAGAGGGAAATATCATATTGGTGAAACGTCCATAGTTTTCTCAGAAAGAAAAAGTTTTTTTTTTTCAAATGTTTAACACTCTTTTATTTGGTCAGTATTGATCGTGATTTTTGTCCATACTTACTTACTTACTTAGGCTACTGGCTTTTAAGGAACCCGGAGGTTCATTGCCGCCCTCACATAAGCCCGCCATTGGTCCCTATCCTGAACAAGATTAATCCATTCTCTATCATCATATCCCACCTCCCACAAATCCATTTTAATATTATCTTCCCATCTACGTCTCGGCCTCCCTAAAGGTCTTTTTTCCTCCGGCCTCCCAACTAACACTCTATATGCATTTCTGGATTCGCCTATACGTACTACATGCCCTGCCTATCTCAAACGTCTGGATTTAATGTTCCTAATTATGTCAGGTGAAGAATACAATGCGTGCAGTTCTGTGTTGTGTAACTTTCTCCATTCTCCTGTAACTTCATCCCTCTTAGCCCCAAATATTTTCTTAAACACCTTATTCTCAAAAACCCTTAACCTACATTCCTCTCTCAAAGTGAGAGTCCAAGTTTCACAACCATAAAGAACAACCGGTAATATAACTGTTTTATAAATTCTAACTTTCAGATTTTTTGACAGCAGACTGGATGATAAAAGCTTCTCAGCCGAATAATAACAGGCATTTCTCATATTTATTCCGTGTTTAATTTCTTCCCGAGTATCATTTATATTTGTTACTGTTGCTCCAAGATATTTGAACTTCGATTTTTGTCCATATTGATAGAAAATTTAATAAAGAATCATTTAGCTATCTCTCTGATGTATTTCAATAGCGTGGACAGTTTTCGTACAATTTTAATTAAATAACCACTAATTTCAAGCCACTGACCGATGCGACCAGCTTACATCATTGTAGCCAGGAAGGGAGATTCAAGGTAGTTCGCTAAGACAGACAGACCTGAGTTCGTCGACCTCTTACATCTATATTAGGCCTACTAGAAAAAGAGTAGTGTGTTAGCGGCGATGTTGCCGGACTCTGAAACTTCCAACTAAATTTTCTAATTAATCATGTATTTTAATCAAAAAATGTAATGTAGGTTTCCAATTCATTTTAGTGTACCCTATCGTCCCATTCGATCTGCAGAATTACTTCACTTCCACCCTGTACAGAGAATTATCCTAACCAATGCACAGATTTTGTTCATATTTAAATCCACAAGTGGAATCACGCGGAATGATACACATAAATCAAATAAGTTTTGGTACAATAATAATTTACCTCTATTTTAAAAACAATATAAAATGGCGTTTTACTCCAAAGATGTTCCACTGTATTTCCTTGATTTATGTTCTTACTACAGCACAAATATAGGTATAATGTAGCCTATCTGTAGTCTCTGATAAGGGAAAAATTGTTTTTTTTTTTGTGCTTTCTTAGGAAAAGAATATTCTACAGTCCAAGTTTAAACCATAATATATTGTCTTGAGCAAAGACATTATATAGTATACTAGACTCACACAGAGCGCTGGTGTGCTGTCCAAAATTGAAACCAGTTTGCGCGTGTTTACGCCGCCATGTTACTGGTAGAAACAAGGCGCTAAACACGATAGTGTCATACTTGTCTTTTAATGTTATGTTTTATTTAACGGCGCTCGCAACTGCAGAGGTTATATCAGCGTCGCCGGATGTGCCGGAATTTTGTCCCGCAGGAGTTCTTTTACATGCCAGTAAATCTACTGACATGAACCTGTCGCATTTAAGCACACTTAAATGCCATCGACCTGGCCCGGGATCGAACCAGCAACCTTGGACATAGAAGGCCAGCGCTATACCAACTCGCCAAACAGGTCGACTACTTGTCTTTGTTTTGCCTTTGGTGTTTTTAGTGAACAGTGTGAAAGTAATGTAAATTGATGTGATAATAGTATGAATTTTGGTTTTGTAAATATTGTTGTAGTTGATATGAAGTGATATGCTTTGTAAATAGTGAAAAATGGTGATTTCCTGTACGGCGTATAAGTGCAATAACACGTGGCTTAGAGGGTCAGGAGTTTCTTTTCACAAGTAAGCACAATCACTTCAAAATAAAAAGATTTAATTCTAGAGGCTACATTGAAACTGTAACATATGTATATGTTAGATACCATAGTTGAAAAAGTTGATAGATTTATTGATATTAGTTCACAAAAGTACAAACTTAATAATTTAAAAAATGATCTATATACAAAAGTAGTTATACATAATAAATATACGATTTCCTAAACAAATTAATTTATTGCAAATCTCAGTAATTAATTGTTCAAACTTGCACTTACGTCTGGTTTTAGTGCATGTTTAAACCAATCGTGATAACTATTAAAACTTTAAACCTTATTTATCTGCTCCTTTTCACAATTTTCTACCATGAACATTTTTAACTTTTTTTTTCTTTTTTTTTTTACTTTAAATATCTAAATTTATTCTATAACTTTCATATTTATGTTTAATTATAGGTTCATTTATGCCTATTAACTAATTCTTCCATGTCATCATACTGCATCCAGGTTAGCAGTTGTTGACTCAGCATGCTGCAATAGCTGAATCGGTATTTCTCAGTGAGTACAGTAGGTCAGTCTAAATTCCTGCTACATGCTTGTCAGCAAGTTATTACGCATAATATATATCGATTGTATTCGACAGATATTGGAGAAAAATGGAAGTATAGAGGTACAGTACATCAGTTATTCATAGATTTAAAAAAGGAATATAATTCTAGAGAAGTTATATTAGATATAGCCTACTTATTAAATTTGGTATTCCCAAGAAACTACTTCGATTAATTACAATGTGTCTCAGTGAAAAGTAATGCAGAGTTCGTACATGTCAGTTTACGTCGGATGCTTTTTTCAATTCACTGCGGAATAAAGCAAGGAGATGCACTATCGCCTCACTTTTTAACTTTGCTCTACATTATGCCATAAGGAAAGTCCAGGATAACAGAGGGAGTTTGAAATTGAACGGGTTACTTCAGCTGCTTGTCTATGCGGATGACGTGAATATGTTAGGAGAAAATCCACAGACGATTAGAAAAAAACACGAAAATTTAGTTGAAGTAAGTAAAGAGATAGGTTTAGAAGTAAATCTCGAAAAGACAAAGTATATAATTATGTCTCGTGACCAGAATATTGTACGAGATAGAAATATAAATTTTGAAAATTTATCCTTTGATAACAAATAAAAATGACACTCGGTAGGAAATTAATCGCAGAATAAATATGGGAAATGCGTGTTATTATTCTGTTGAGAAGCTTTTGTCATCCAGTCTGCTCTCAGAAAAGCTGAAAATTAGAATTTATAAAACATTTATATTATTACCGGTTGTTCTGTATGGTTGTAAAACTTGGACCCTCACTTTGAAAGAGGAACAGAGGTAAAAGGTGTTTGAGAATAAGGTGGTTAGGAAAATATTTGGAGCTAAGAGGGATTAAGTTACAGGGGAATGGAGAAAGTTACACAACGCGAAACTGCACGCATTGTTTCCTTCACCTCACATAATTAGGAACATTAAATATAGACGTTTGAGATGGGCAGGGCATGTAGCACGTATAAGTGAATCCAGAAATGCATATAGAATGTTAGTTGGGAGGCCGGAGAGAAAAAGTCCAATGGGGACGCCGAGACGTTAATGAGAGGATAATTTAAAAATGGATTTGAAGAAGGCGGGATATGATTGTAGAGACTGGATTAATCGTGTTCAGGATAGGTCCGATGAGTATAAGTAGCCTAAGTAAGTATATAAGTATATGAATGACGTGATTTTCGTACATTTCACATATCTGGTACGAATGTTATTATTTTATATCACTGTATTAAAAAAAATACAAATTGATGCCGAAGTGTCGCTTTATTCCATAATGGAGGTGATTTCGACATCGTACTAAACTTAAGAAACACTTTAAATGCCCAACATTTACAACACAAATTTTGCTCCTGTCATTTTATAATAGGTCTACCTTTACTCGCGTTGGTCACATGTGCATTTTTTATCGATGCCGTTTTCCACACATGTCTTGTGAAACTATTTTTCTCATTCTCCAACAAAAAAAAAAAAAAGCAATTTTTCTAGCATTGTCAGTGTAGTAATACCCAACGGCACAATAGTTTCCCATACACGCCGAGTATTAGATGGCTTCCGTCTGAGGAAAAGTCTAACTTATTATTGTTGTTTAGTCTCCTTCAGCTGTTTCTTATACTTTTCAGACGTTATTATGCCGAGTCTTCCAGTTTTCTTACTCTTTTGTTACCAGATGATAGAATTAGCAACAAAAATGGCGACAGATCTTCAAAGGAACTATCAGTAGGTGAGGAATTAGGCAAGCCTGAAATGTCCTTGCGCAGATGATGTCTGTGGTATTACTGAGGAAGTGATAATGTATTCTTCAACGCCAATTTCACATAAATTTTCGGCTAGGAACAGATCGTTCTTAAAAATGTTATTCTCCAGTGCGTCAAGATGTCAATTCTCTTACGTCATTAATTGTATTGTTAATTCATATAGCCTTTAGAATCAAGGCTGAGAATATGCCGAACTAATTAATAATCCATGTTTCATCGAGAGTTGTTCCTTTTCCTATTTGTACGATGTTATTGCAAATTAATGTACAAAGTTTAATTAAGATTGGTTCAATGGAAAATGAGTGGTTCATACATGCATGCAGACAGACAGAGGGAAAAACAGATAGACTGACAAAGTAGCACTAAAAGGCTCTATGAAGGATTGAAAACCCTCGTAAGACAAAAACACAACAATTCTGAAGACACAGTGTCTAAATCTCCCCGAGGTACACCTTCATTCAAAAGACGACAGCACACTATGGTACTCTCTTTGACGCCTTTACTAACCTGTAAAATGTATATACGATAATTTGTGCGTTTATCACGCATGTAGATAAAGTATAATAAACTAAAGATGGTGTCCCGCGCCGTGGCGTCGTGGTCTAAGGCATCCTGCCTAGGACTCGCGTTGCGGAATGCGCGCTGGTCCGAGTCCTCATGGGGAAAGAAATTTTCTCATGAAATTTCGGCCAGTGTATGGGACCGGTCCCCACCCAGCATCGTGATGCACTTGGGGAGCTACGATAGGTAGCGAAATCCGGTTAGGCAAACCAGCTATAACGGCTGGGGGCTCATCGTGCTCACCACACGATACTTCCATTCTGGTTGGATGATCGTCCACCTTTTCTTCGGCACGTGGTCGTGAGGCCAGCAGCCGGCTGGTCAGTCTTGGCCCTTCGTGGGCTGTAGCGCCAAGGATTATTATTATTATTATTATTATTATTATTATTATTATTATTATTATTATTATTATTATTATTAAACTAAATATGGTATCTTATATTTCATGACCGAAAAGAAAAGTATAACTCACATGCACTGTGTTTATTGCCCTCTGTGAACGTGAAACACAAGTTGCAGCCATGAGACTCACTTACACAGAGATTAAAAACACAGTCAACACACATAGATCGATTTTTTGTCAGGAACAGTGCTTGCAATGGCTACTTTTATTAAATGTGTCGAGTCTCTCAAAACGACTCTATGTATGTATGTATGTATGTATGTATGTATGTATGTATGTATATTGATATTGGATTGGTTTATAAGTTCGTAACGTTTTTCTGTACTTTTTATTGAGTTAGTAGTAGGGCCTACTATACTAACGCTAGAAAAACACACCAACCCAATATGTATGTATGAAGGTGTATGCATGCGTGTATGTATGTATCTAGGTCTATGTATGTAATGTATGCACATTATTATTATTATTATTATTATTATTATTATTATTATTATTATTATTATTATTCACGCTTATTTAATTTCATTATTCGCTTTATTTTGTATAAAATATAATTCATCAATATTATTAATGTAATGTTTAAATTCTTAAATATTGTATGTATCTATCAGTGTGTGTATATATGTACAAGTACTTTCTCCATTCGATCACGCGTCCATTCCTCCAATAAACTACCCATTGATTCATCTACTCTACTACTCATCTAACCCTCCACTCAACTACTCATTTATTCACCCACTCTCCTACTCATTCATTCTTCCACTCAACTGCTCATCCATTCCTCCACTCAAATATTGATCAGTTTCTCCAATCAACTACTTATTCATTTCCTCACTCTATTACGTATTCATTTCTCCAATGAACTACTCATCCATTTCTCCAGTAAAATATTTATCAACTTCTCCAATCAACTACTAATTCATTCCTCTAATCAACCACTAATTCATTCCTCCACTAAACTACTCATTCCTACTTCCAATTACCAATTCATTCCTCCACTTAAAAACTCATTTATTCACCCACTCTGCTACTCATTCGTTCACCCACTCTACTACTCATAGATCCCTCAAATAAACTACTCATTCATTTCTTCAGTCAAATATTTATCAATTCCTCCAATCAACTACGCATTCATTTCTCCACAAATACTCCTCATTTCTACCTCCAATGACCAATTCGTTTCTCCACTTAACTATTCACTCATTCCTCCACTAAACTACTCATTTTCACCTCCAATTGCCAATTCATTTCTCCACTCAGCTACTCACTCATTCCGACAATTAATTAATCATTCATTTCTCTACTAAACTACTCATTCATACCTCCAATTACCAATTCATTCTTCCACTCAAGTACTCATTTATTCCTCCATTCAACTACTCATTCATTCTTCCACTAAACTATTCAGTCATTAGAATAACTCTTCTCGAGTTCTCAGCCAGGTGAGTCGGATATTTTCTTCCAAGCTTTCGATGACTAGCTCTGCCATCTTCTTCAGGGAATGAAGTGTCGTGGGACCATGTATAGCCGATATATCGATGGCTGAGAACCAGACTGTTCTAAGTACAACTTTTTAAAGAAAGAAATCTATGTTTCATTGTGTTCCATTCCTATCTGCATATATGAATCGTAAAAAATTGTAAATATTCCTTTCCATAAGGTTGCTATGAAGCTATTCCAGATTGTTTCATGAAGCTTTGAATGTCAGGAGCTTAAAATAGCTCTCTTGAAAAAAAAATAGTAAAATGGACTTGGAACAGTCTGGTTCTGGGCCATCGATATATATGTCAGTAGGGCTTCCCGCTGCGGGCCAATCAGGATCTAGTTCCTAGTCCGTCCCGACTGCCTGCCGCATTCCGGTTGGTCGAAGCGGTGGCCAATCAGGAGCTAGTTTCTGGTCCCGACTGCCTGTCGTGTGCTGGTGGTCGAAGCATATTGATTGCAGGTTTCCATGCTGTACTCAGCTGTAGGCCCCCGTCTCTGTTGAAATTACTGCCATCCAGCTGGATTTCGATAGCTTCCTTGATGACCAGGTCCCAATAACCTGATGTCTTGTCCAAGATGGTGGTGGCGCCGAAATCTATCTTGTGGCCCGTTTTCAGGCTGTGTTGCGCTACTGCAGACTTATCATAGTAATATAGTCTCGTGCTGCGTTGATGTTACTTGCACCTTTCCATAATGGTGCGTCCCGTTTGCCCAATGCAGCATTTTCCACACTCACAAGGTATTTTGTAGACACCAGGTGTCCTAAGACCAAAGTCGTCCTTAATTGGTCTCAGCAAGTTCTGAATCTTTATGGGTGTCTTATGGATGGTCTTAACCCTGTGTTTTCTTAGCAGTTAGCTAATCTTGTCCGAGACGGGGCCATAGAACGGGATGCATGCCATGTCCTTCGTCTCCTCTTGTTCCTCGGCGGGTGGTTTGTTCGAGAAGGACCTTCTGAGGGCCAAACTGATTTCCCTGTTGCCTAAGTTGTTCTGTTCGAACGCCTTGCGTAGGTGACGGATTTCAGAAGGAAGACTCTCTTGGTCAGAAATCCCCCTCGCCCTGTGCAGAAGAGTCGACCGTTCGTTTCTGTGCCGGATGATGGTGACTGTGTCCATTCAGGTATAGTTCCTTCATTCTTCTATTCACCAGCTCCTTCATTTACCCTCTCACTTAGACCTTCATTCACTCATTGATTTTTTTCATTCACACACTCGTTTATACATAGATTTCCTCGTTTATTCCTTCATCTGCCATCAATCATTCACATATTCGTTTGTTCGTAAATTCATTCATACACTCACTCCTTATGCAGTAATTATTTCTCTCACTAGTTCATTCTACAGTTCATTCTTTCATTTATTCTTGTTTCGGTTCATTCAAAGGATGACCCACTGACTCCTTTACTTACTTCAGGGTTTATAGACCTTACTAAAGTCTAATTCAGTCTGACAATCTCAGATTCTATTCTAGGAACCTGTACGAGTTAGTTATTACGATGTAGGGAGTGATCAGGCTTCTGTTGACTTGCAAAAAGGAAATTTGGGAATTAGATTGTGGGATCATTTTTTTTTTTACTGTAGGCTTAACTCTTTACTTCTTTCATTTCATATTTTATTATTTTGTTCCTATATTACATATTTTTAATATTTTAATAACTACGTCCATAATTTTACAGAAACAGATAAAAAGACAGATGTGAAAAGACAGAATTTCCGTTCGTCATAATTTCATGTTATTAGAGGGTGTAAGCATTCACCACCTGTACGAGGCGAACTGTCCCTCAAAATAAAATTAACTGGGGCTGGCACCACGACTCAATCTATGGGAAAGACGTATGAGAGCAATGAAACGCAAGAGCACCAAAAAGACACTTGCAGCTCCTGTTTCTGCAAGCATCTGTCACGCGGACGGGTCACATTCCAGCTCCACGTTTTTGCAACTTAATTCCATTGAGAAGCTGGCATCGGGAAGGCATAATGACACAATAATAGATTTCTTACCCGTCTGGCGCCCCTAGTGCGATATACAGCTTTTTTCATTTAATTTAAATTGATGCTTTTCAACGTCGAATTATAGAAGGAAGAGCGAAGAAAATGCAGTAGCTTAATGTAAGCTCCAAGTATACCGCAGGTGGCAAAAAATAAATAAAAACCTGCAGCAGTAGAAGAAAACAATAAATTCAACCAAATTATGATTGTCCGTACCTTATTTCACAATTACACACTCATGCATTCACATTTCTCACTGTTCTTTCAAGTCTTACAACTCGACGACATAAATTTTAATTCTAGGGATGAAACGCCATTAGTTTGCAGCTTAATGTGTGGCCTGCCGGAGACGTGTAACTCGTAATAAAGTCCTAAATTGGGTCTACCTGCGGCACTCTGTCTCTGAGCGGCCTTATATTCTTCGCAGGTTTCAGCTCTATTACAATTGAGTTATTATGAATTCTCACAAGAGTTCTTACGTCTCAGAGAATGAGTGAGTGAAAGAACTGCTTGGATTACTGTTAACTCTGAACATGAACACAAGGATATACTAGAAACAAAAGACAAAATTAAGTAAGTTTGGCCTATACGAATTTTTACTGAGGTATTGGGGCTTAATTGTACAGTTTTATAGTTGCCAATACTTGAGTCACACCCAGTAATTTTATAATATAAATAAGTTACTTTCTATTTGTAAATACATAATGAGAGTATACGAATATTTTCTTTATACAGAGTGTCTAAAAATACACGGCATAACTCCAGGAATAAGTTCCTGATATGTAGACAATAAGAATAATTTATTTCAACAAAGGGCCGAAAATGCTTGGTTTCCGATATTTTGAGGTCTATGAGAACTGTTGGCATCAGCTTACAAATGTCTGTCTATGACTGTCCACATCATCTTGCAGCAAATGTTCAAAATGTCCACCTTCTACCTCACATCGACGTCGAAGACGATCCCAAATTCTTTATGTGTTTCCTATTGCCTCACAACGTGCCACAATTCGATTGCAGAGAGTTTCTACATCAGCCACCGGAGTTGACTACACCAATAAGTTCAAACGACCTCACGAGAACAAATCTAGTGGGTTTAAATCAGGAGACCGTGGAAGCCAGGAAATTGGTCCTTCTCTACCTATCCACCGACCAAGAAACTTTTGATTAAGGTAATTGCGGGCGCGGTGACTAAAATGTGACGGGAGCGCCATCGTACATAAAGTGTGCTTGTCGACGAATGATCTGTGGCGTCTCGTCCAAGAAATCAGACATGTGTATTTTTTTTTCCAGAAAATTTCAGTACACTCGACCCGGGGTTTGTTTGGAAGTACAAAAAACTCGTTAACCAACCATTTTCGGTCCTATATATATAGATATAAATAATTTTTATTTTATACATAGTACGGGGAAATCATTCCTGAATTTATGCATGTATTTTTAGACTTATATCTGATGGAAGATGATGTTATACATGTGTGATGGAAACATTGAACATTTGTTGGGATATGTATGAGGCTTGTTCTCTCTTCCTCTCTGGAGCTTTATTAATATTTCCGTAACTACGAGAGATCAATGTGCGAGCGTATCTTCATCCTTGACCTTCATGCTTTCAAATACAGATTTAATGAATTCACAAAAGTTCTGAGCAAAGAGTTAGTTTCAGATTACTGGTTGACAAAAATGATTCATGCTTGTCTAACACTTTAAAATTTATTCTACTGAACATAGTTATTCCGATTATGACTTTTTATGCTATCAAATTAGTTAGAAACTCATTGCAGGCTAATACAACAAGAAGCTGACAGACTGTCAAAATAGTACAGAAAACAAAGACTAATTATTCATTAGTGATAAAGTAAACTGTATATTGTATATTTTGAGTTTCTAAATACTGTAGCATTAAATTGATTTTCATTTCAAATACTCTTTGTTTTCCTTCCTCTTCTCTCTCTGTCTGGCGTTTTCAAATTATCCGGCATTTCGAATTAGCGGTGTTCGGATTAGCGGGGTCCCACTGTATTATTATTATTATGATTATTATTATGATTATTATTATGATTACTATTATTATTATTATTATCATCATTATTTTTATATTGCGTTCCTATCATTCAAATAAAAATAATGAAACATTAGCCTACATATAGTGTGTTGGCTTATATGCTCCTAAAACCATGTAAAAATAAAGCTACAATAACACTACAGAAAAATATCTGGATATACCGCTGTGCGTACGTTCCACTAAATACTCAGGTATGATAATTAGAGTAAAACGTCACTCATATTTCATAGCGTTTCAACAAAAGACTCACGTAATTTTTATATAATTTAGAAGAGACTAATTCGTGTTGCATGGAGAATAGACATAATCACTAAAGTGCCGACGAAATCTGTATTCTGTGGAAAAAGTACCACATAAGGAAGTTTCGCTGAGTTTCTTGTGCATTGTTGAGTCCTGCCATTAAGTACCAACTGGTGTCTGCGTCGCAAGATGGCACGCGTGCTCCATATCTGCATCCGGGTTGTCATAGCTAAGATGTATGGTTCTCAACCGATTACTTCCTTCTATTAATCTTCCACTCCGAATACAATCTGCTGCAAAACTGTAGCTATTTATTCTTTATCACGATATTGGAGATCAAGTGGTCATAGATAATAAGACATGTATAAAATTCGAGTAAATTCTCCAAGGTTCTTCTCCTTAGAAAACTCGCCTGGATACGTAAATGCTCTATTTAAGATGAGAAGTCATTAGATTCTCTACGTCGCACAATGTGCAGTAACGTAAATCTAGCTGGACAAAATTAATAACTTCTCTGCATTCTAACGGATTGTTATGAAACTTTTTACAGACCTTATAGGCAGCACATATTTTTTGTGTACAAATTCTGATTACGTTTGTGTAAGAGGAACTACCCCTTTACAGGAGGTGGGTTTAGATAAATAATAACTTCTCTCCTAACAGATTTTTATGAAACATTGTACGGAAGTTACAGGTAGAAGCACAGGTACATTTTTTGTGTACAAACTATATTTGCAGTTCCATAAAAAAGTATCTATTTATAGGGGGTGCATTTACACAAAATTAACGTCTCTCGTACATATCAGATTTTTATGGAACTTTGTACAAGAGTTGCAAGTAACTTAAGTTATGTGTTTTGTGTACAAATTCTGATTACATCTGTATGCTACCTGGAGGCCTTATTGTTATACAAAGTTTCATAAAATTACAAATGGAAGGAAGTTATTAATTTTGTTTAAATGCACCCCTACAAAGGGTAGTTCCTCTTATGGAACCATAAATATAGTTTGTGCACGAAAAATATATACTACCTGAAACTTCCGTAGGCCTACAATGTTTCATAAAAATCTGTTACATAGGAGAGAAGTTATTAATTCTGTCTCAATGTATCTATTATAAAAGGGTAGTTTTTCCTGTGCAAACGTAATCCGAGTTTGTACACAAATATAACTTTGTGCCACCTGTAAGGCATGTACAAAGTTTCATAAAAATCCGTTAGAATGCAGAGAAGTTATTAATTTGGTCCAGCTAGTGATTTGCGTTCTGATTCACTATACGTTTATTAAAGTTAGATAAAAATGTTTTCAATGGATCTTTAATCTGATGTTCGATGTCATATGAAAGAATTGTAATATTTAAAACCTATTGAAAGAAGAAAAATAATCCACAAACTTGTAATTGAAGTTACATTATTAAGAACGTACCTATCTGAACAGATTCCATGTGTCACAACATAATAAATCACTGACAATTGACTCTTTTTCACCCACATAGTAAGCCTCTCTTTCTACGAGTGAACAGGAGCGAGAAGTGTTAGAAACAATTCATTGTTTATACCCTTCTAAATCTAGTTTGCCGCTGCTAAACAGTAAAACGTCCAAAACAACTTTTATTGAATGAAGCAGGGGGATACAGAAAACGAGGAAGACCTAGACTTAGATGGTTGGACGAAGTGACAGAAGATTTGGTAAGGATTGGAATTCGGAACTGGAGAAGGAAAGCACAGGAGCGAGAGACATGGAGAAGAAATGTTGAAGATTCCAAGGCTCACCTTGAGCTGTAGCTAGGGCAAGTGATGATGATGATGATGATGATGATGATGATGATGATGATGATGATGATGATGATGATGATGATGAAAACAGTAAAACGTATCCCTCAAAACATTCTCCAAATGTTAAAGAACATGAATTGGTATTCACCTATGCCTAACCAAACAAGTCGAAATTTGATTTTTGTCCACCTAGATTGAGAAAATTGCACACGTGCGTCGTCGAGTAATCAGTTTTGTTTAGCGGTTCCGATATAAATGATACAGATAATTGTTAACGTTCAATTGCTTCTGTACCACGTCTTGTTTCATTCGATTCCCCTGCAAACTGCTTCACCATCCATTCTGCATTTTCCCTCTTAGATTTATACAGCGATCTGTAGTCTCATCTTTGCTTTATATACTTTCCTACGTCGTAATACTCCGATAAAATCTGCCATTTCTTCATTTTAAACTTTTTCTTCAAACATGAATCATCTACTGAGGTCACAAAAAATTATAAAGTATCTACTCTGCGAAAAGATAATGCTCGACTCGTTATATAAACGAAATTTTAAATAACTACTCCAACTGACAGTAACTATTCTCCTGTTGAAAATTTGCTCTTGTTAGAGAAAAGTGTAATTTCTTATTATCCATGTGAAAATCGAGTAACTACTCATGGATTTCAAATGAAGAGTAGTTACTCATATTTATACATTAGCTTAGGCCTATGGCTAAACATGTGGTTCCTATAATCAAATCTCGAGCGAGGGAAGAAAATAAAGCTGGAGATGAAGCGAAGTCACAAATGGAAGTTTCTCGCATATTGATTGATAAAAGCATTAATAATTAAACGGTGAATAAAAATTAAGACATATAGGTCTATATAGATGTTTTACGATAAATAAAGAAATGATAATATTGAGTGCAAGATTGTTCAGCAGAATACAATGAACTATGGGTGGTAAATTTAAGAAAACATGGATAGATGAAATCAGTGGAAGTGTGAAGAACATATCTGCAGTGCCTGGGAAAAGTAGCATAAGTCAGTTTCCACAAGCCTTTTTTGATAATTTATTGACAACTTACGGAACATCTGCTCGCTTGGAAAAAGAGACATAAGTATTTCTCCCATTACAATAATGCATACAGAAAAAAAATCAAATCGACATAAACCAGTGTAAGTTGTCAATAAATTATCAAAAAAGGTTTGTGGAAACTGACTTATGTCACTTTTCCCAGGCACTGCAGATATTATATATTTTAAAGGGTACAGAATATATTTGCTGCTCCAGTTGTCGTTTAATTTTATATGGAATAAATAATTACCAAGAATATAATTGCAGACAGAACTAGATTAAACTTCCATTTTCTGTTATTCTTAATTAATTTTTTTAGTTAAAAGGATTACTTTTTGTGTGCATCGATCCGAGTCACGCTGACTAGTAAACACTAGATGTGAAGAATGTCTGTCCAAAATCGTTATGAGAAATCGTTGTACAAAAAGAAACGATCAGTGATACAACAAACAAACAAACAAACAAACAGACAGACAGACAGACAGACAGACAGACAGACAGACATGAACACAAGACATCACAAAAGAAAAGAAATCGAAGAAAGAAAAGAACATGCATTCAAATTCGTTGAAAACTTGTATTTCCGTGAAAATTTGTAAGATATTTTATTGCAGCATCATAATACTTTCTCTTTTATAGCCTACTTGATACAATATGACGGAAAAGGTGAATAGGTAACAAAATATTAAATAGGCCTACGTAAAAAGGAAGGACAAATAATAAAAATGAAATAAATATTCAATAAAGAAAAGTTGGTTAAAGGTAAAGTAAATATGAGTATGTAAATAACTGAAACCGCACACAATACTTACGAAGTAAAGATAGTAAAATGTGAAATGGAACGAGTAAAAAGTAAAATAAACAAGCAAAACGTGAAGAGAAATAAAACAACTGAAAGACACATGAAAGAAGTCAAGGCGTACGTACATGGAAAGAATGAAGAAAAATATATAAGATATAAACTAAAATAAGATGTAGGCCTAAAGCAAATATTTAAAATAATAAGAAAATTAATTTTAAAATGTAATAATAAAATGAGAAGTAAAAGCAAAATAACGTAAGTAACATTAACTGAAAACGCCGAATAGTAAAGTAAATTCAAGCGTAAAGTGAAGTAAAATGAAAATGTTAAAAAATAGTTCAAGAAAGGAAGGAGAGAGAGAGATAAAGAGTGGAAAAAGGAAGTTTAGGAAATAGAACAAAATACAAAGGGTGAGACAAATGAATATGAAAATAAAAGAGACGAAACGAAAAGGGAGGAAAGAGGAACTAAATGAAAATAAATGGAAGGAAAGCAAAGTACTTAAAAAAAGAAAGGAAATGGAATGAGAAAAATTGCAAGGAATGGCTAGGATAGGAAGGGAATTTAAAGACACAAAGTAATGACGATGATGTAAATGAGAGGGAAAGAAAAACAAAGGGAAAGGGGGGGATTGAAATAAAGGGTAGGAATTGAAAGGAATGGCATAGAAAGAAAAGAAACGGAAAAAAGAGAAAATGGATGACAAAGAAGAGAGAGAAATGGAAAGACGAAAATTAAATAGGCCTAAAAAGGAAAATGAATGGAATGGAAAGAAATGGGAGGAACAAAATGGATAGGGAAAGAATGGAAAGGACGGAAATTAATAACATAGGAAAAAGGAACTTGAAAAATAAATAGAATAACGAGAAGGAAATGGGAAGAAAATGAAATGAGTGAAAAAGAAATGAAGAGAAAGAATATGAAAAGAGAGGAGGAAGCTAAATAAACAAGAAAAGAAAAGAAGATGAAAGTAAAAGTAAGAAGAGACAATATAAGGCTCTGTGTATTTCTTTATGAACTCATATTTTGGAAGTTGAGACATTTGCGAATGCATTTCTGCTTTCACAGAGATGACAAAGTGATACCAGTGACCTACATAAATTTCCATATGCCTAAGTGAGGGGTAAAGCAGCCAGGGGTTTCGCCACGATACTAAAAACTATCTGTAGTGGGTTATTTTAACCATGGAGTTGTTAGGAAGATGTCATTACGAGGAGCTGATGATGGTCTTATAACCGACCCCACACATTGAGCGAACAGGGTTGAATACCATCTGGTGCAACAACTTCCGTGGTATGTCTTCTCACAAATTACTTGGTAAGTTGGTAGACAGAACAGTTTTTTAATGAATTAAAAGGGTGGGAATTGTCTACGTCTTTTGGATGGTAAAATTTAGAATCAGAAACGGTAATAAAAACAAAAACTACTAATATACTGTACATACATACTACATACTACTAATATACTGTACATACATACATACATACATACCACACATAGCCTACATAACATACATAACATGCATGCATACATACATACATTTTTTATTTTATTGGGTTATTTTACGACGCTGTATCAACATCTAGGTTATTTAGCGTCTGAATGAAATGAAGATGATAATGCCGGTGAAATGAGTCCGGGGTCCAGCACCGAAAGTTACCCAACATTTGCTCGTATTGGGTTGAGGGAAAACCCCGGAAAAAACCTCAACCAGGTAACTTGCCTCGACCGGAATTCGAACCCGGCCACCTGGTTTCGCGGCCAGACGCGCTGACCGTTACTCCACAGGTGTGGACTACATACATACATACATACATACATACATACACATACATACATACATACATACATACATACATACATACATACATACATACATACATACATACATACATACATACATACATACATACATACATACATACATACATACATACATATGCATTGTGAATAATACATGGGGTCATAGAGGTAACACATAGTTTTCCTTTATAAGTTTCACCGGTTTCTTAATAAGTTAAATGTTTACCATATTACTAATTCTATTAAATTCGGTAATTTATTTCCTTGAACTCTCATGTCAAATTTTTACGAAAATTTGTGTTTAAAATTTAGAGAAATAAAACTACGTATGTTTATTTATAATATACGCATGTCTATCTGCTGCGCACCTGTTAATAAAATAAGAAAATTACAACAAAGTTTCAAAATCATTCACATTTGTAATAAACTTACAAAAATAAAACAAACTCTGTGTTTTTTTTTCAGTTAAACTTTTTCACCTTCCTATTTCATTTCGTTATCAAATGGATCTAATTTCGTGTATGATCTCGAGAACGTACAGCATCCCTGACACGCTCTTTGTGGTATAAGATCCAATTCTTCCTGCGCAGCAAACAAGAGTTCCTGCTGATTGGAATGATGTGGTTATGCTTGCACAGCACTTTTCAGCAGATTCCAGGCATGCTTTATGCAGTTTATGTCTGCACTTGGCGATGGTCAATTCGGTCTTTGGATATCAGTCTGCTGATGTTTCTTGCACGGTGCGGAACAGCATTGTCATTCATCGGAAGTAACCTTTCACCAAATTTGTCTCGATAAAGTTGCACAGCAGTCTGGGTGATATCTGCGCTATACCGCTGAGCTGTTATTGTGCCCTGAATAGGAACTAGTAGCGATCCAGACTGCCCAGACCATGATTTCACCACCTATGTAGAATTGGGTAGAATTCTTGCACAGGACGAAGTCTTGCCTGGAATCAGGCTGAAAATAAATCCTCGTCTCATCAGTAAAGAGCACATTCGACCAATCCTCATCTCTCCACTCTTGATGAGCCTGCACCCATTGTAGGCGGCTTTGCCGATGCTGTATGCTGAGATACTGTACCTGCACGAGTCTCCTAGGATGTAAGCCCACTTCTCGAAGATGATTGCGTAAGTCTGATAAGAAAGAAGTACCTCAGAAGCTTCTGGTAACTCCCTCGATGTTGTGGTGTTGTTCTGGTAAGCTGAAAATACTCAAATAACGGTATTGAGCATGTGTTGTAATCCGCTGGAAAACATGCAAGTGGATGATCTTCAACATTTTCAGTATCCCTGTGACTTCTACTACAGAGAAGTCACTTTGTGACACTCCCATAACTGCAGCATTTTCACACTGTACAACGCCATTCCTCATCAGATCAACGACCCTGGCACTGTCAAACTCTGACAGGTCTGATCACAAGAGCCCGGATTTGGGACTGATTACGTTTGTGTATGAGGAAATACCAATTTATAGGGGGTTCAATTAGACAAAATTAATAATGTTTCTAAATATAACAGATTATATATATATATATATATATATATATATATATATATATAAATAATCCCCAATGTCACATTCAAGTTCACTGTGAAAGTGAGCGGCAAATCCATTTTAATCACAGTATTTTGGAGTATTTTCAAGTTCTGTTTTACTGTTACTTCCCTTGAAATATTTGTTGCAAAAAATTCCAGTGTGATTAACATTACGTATAAAACTTGTGTGACATGATGTTAAAATGCTAATGCTGCATTATTCAAATTATAATTGTAAGGTCAGGAAGTAAATTAAGTTTCGTTTGGCGTAATAAACTAAATGATTGGGCACAGTTATAAGTTTGTCTTTGGAGGGCCAGTTAAATCATTAAATGTTTCTTCTAGATTGCATCGACATAATTTAAACTGCACTATGGTAATATAGTCCACATACACTTCTATGAGCCAATTATATAATTTAGAAGACTGACTTTTAGATAACATTTTCTAGTCACTCTTTTCTAAATTTGTAAACGAACAGCACTTCAATGTTTTCCCATGATTAAGGATAAGTTAATGTAATCACAACACAGACATTACCATATTAATCTTGAAAAGACAACTTATTACAAAGTAGCCTATAACAGGCTTGCAGAAGTGGGCGCCAATTGTTGCATACGTCATAAGGCGGAATACGTCACTCATTCCTTTCTTCCACCCCCGCGTCATTGACTTGGTAGGGAAGGGGATTTGTATTCAGTGTCTGTGTTATGTGATTGCGTACTGATCACAGAAATGTCATTCAACGCCGGTGGACTGTGGACCGGGAACCAACGCTTTCGCAATGTTTTCATCCCTCTCTTGCCAGTTCTGCATCGCTGGCCTATAATGTTAGTGTAATTTTATTGCTGACTTAACTGCATCTGTTCACTGGTAACCCGATATCAATTCAAACAACCTTAAATTTATGTTTCCTTTATTGCTAGTGGATAATTCAAGAGAAGCTCAAAACGGAGGAAACGAACATTTTTAAATGAAAGTAATGTTATCAATTGATTAAATTTGTTTACTGACATTCTCTCCAGTTACAGGAGTTGTAACATTTATTGACATCGCAAACACAAGTACAAAATGAAAAATCTCTCCACAAACCTTTAAAAAACTTTGAAAATTCCTCTGACCACAAACGGCAGTTTTTTTTTATCTCTGAACTCTACCTACCAAACAACAGACTCTGTGGGAAACCACCGAAGTTGATCACGCTAAAAACGAAGGTATGAGAAATAACGGAATTCTGAATATAAATTATCTTAACAATGGAACCCCATATGGTTTTTAAACGCATAAATGAGTTTTCCCAAAGCCGATAACCAGCTAAATCGTTTTAGATTTACCTCATTTCATCAAAATCCTTAGGCTTGTTTCCAAGATAACATTTACAAATGTGCTTATAAGAGTATATAACGCTTCATGGTATTGTATATGTATACCTCATGCATTAATTGAACAATCAGGGTGAAAACTCACATCCTGATGTCGTTTCTCGGGATATATAATTTCTGTGTCTATTTACATTTCTTATTCTTAAAAAATAAATTACTTCTGATTGAGGATTCACAATTACTTTCCTTGGTTGTAATAAACGTATTAGCTCTTTGAACATTATGAATGCAAAATCTGTTTCGTCCACCTCAAATTCTATGAAAAAGCACAACTCATTGTCAGTAACAATAGCCTATATTTTAAATATATGCAACCCCCACGGATTAGGCTATAACAGACTCATCCAAGTACATTATGTCTGTGTGCGGACTTCACTTCTGTATAACAATGGACTCATTCGCCATTTTATCGGATATGTTATGAACATTTTCTTAACGATCAAAGTTGAATTTCCGTTTCACAAAATTCTTTCATTCTTTCTTATAGTGTAGATCGAATAACACGTCGAAAAGGGAGGAAGGGACTTTCGTTTATGAATCCGTATGTAATTATTAAATTATATTAATGTTTAAGAAAGAAATCTTATTTGGCACCATTTCCGGCTTTGCACGTTAGGCTATGAGCCCGTTTTTTCATTATAATTGAGTACATTTCAGTATAATTACATCGTAATTAAAGAATATACTAATTATTCAAAATCATTGTTTCAACAGTAAGATTCGTTTCCTTCACACTGTAAAATCTGCATTTTAACTTTCTGCACTGCCTTGATTAGCAATTACTTCGTCTCGTTACACAATTAATAGGAAAAAATGAGAAGCAGTATTTATGCAAATCGGTGCCTTTCAAAATTAAATAGCAAAAGAATGAACGTTACGGACTGAAACCAGGATACATTTATCTAGAACTAAAACTACACTTAAATAATTACGCAGATTAAGTACTATTTATGGACAAGCGCAATATCTCACACAAAGAGACTGAATATTGTATTGCTCACATACATATGCTTATTGTATCGATTGGCACGAAGAGGTAATCCATAAATTACTGAATCTATATTCAAATAATTGTCGTCCTCACATTTAATACTATACAGGGTGATTCACGAGGATTTGCCGCCACTTACGGAGCTTATTTACGAAGATATTCTGAGCAAGAAATGTCATGTAAACATGTATACTAATCTCAATATTTTCAGAGTTACACTAATTTGAAGTTGTAAATAAAATACCTTTTCTTTAGTTTTAAGGGTAAAGGAACATTATAAATAGAGAATGAACTAATCAAAAGTATCATTTCTTTAATTGGCTATTGTTCTGAAGCTAAAAATGTGTTGTTAATTGCGTTTTTACAGATTTTGTTTTTCAATTTTTAACTAAAAATTACAATATTCTTACGTACTTATCACAAAAAATGTTACAAATCATACGAAACATCATAGGAACTTGATTCTTTACAGTTTAATTATGCATCCTAATGTACAGCCTTGAAGAATTTACAAGAGTGGCGTGATTTGTAACAATTGTTGTGATAAATGCTTAAAAAATATAATTTTGTGGTTAAAAAACGAAAAAAAAATCTGTACAAAGCAACTATGGAATTCACAACACATTTTTAGCTTTAGAATACGAGTTAATTAAAGAAATGATACTCCTGAATAATTTATTCTTTATTTGTATTATTCTTTTACCCTTAAAACTCAATAATTATTTTTACAAACAACTTCAAATTAAAGTAACTCTGAAAAAATTGAGATTAGGATATACTGTTATATGACATTTTTTGCTCAGAATGTCTTCGAAAATAAGCTCCGTAAGTGGCGGTAAATCCTCGTGAATCATCCTGTATTTCAGTTAATCATTTAATTAGTATACTTATTGTTTGCATTGGTTTACTGTCTATTTATTTACCGATTTGTTAATCAATTAACTCTAATCACATACCTAAGAATCCAAAGTAGATTCTAGTTAAGAAACCGGAAAGTTCTCCCAAAAAAAAAGACTGGTTTTGTTTGTCCTAAATTGTTTTAAGCTATATCCTTGTGCATTGGTCTAGGGCTTGCGGTTTCCGACCCAAAATATTACTTTCAGATTAGACATAGCCGGTATATTGGACTGACAACACTCACATGCAGTCGGGTGAAGTGGTTATGCATTGAGGTGAGTTTCTTCTTGGCTCGTAGGCCTAGTACAAAGTACACATGGTCGCGTTGTCTGACATTTACTATGCTCTGATTACTCTGTTTCGGCACTGTACTCTTAAACTGTATTGTTTATGTTTCCTTCCCCTCATTATGAATGTAAATGTAGCAGTCAAATTTTAAGTTCAGGATCGGAAATCGCCAGTCCTACGAGTGATAACATATATTTTGTATTATAACCAAAGCCACCGTTTCTAGCGTGTGAAATAAATAGTGGGAACGTTGAGAGTATCTTATCTTTGTCGCATTGTGTGGGAAAGAAAGCTGATGACTATGATTGACAGTCTGCTGACGTGACTTCCGTTTAGGAGGTGCCACCCTCTCTGAGCCAAAATGGCAACAGATGCCATTGACCGGGCACAGTATTCAAGGACACACCCCAGAAGCGCGAAGTGCGAGTATCTTGCCTTTAATGCAGTCAGTGGACAATAAGACTGACAACAAACACTGTGATTGGCAGATTGCTGACGTGACGTGTATTTAGGTGGTACCGTTCTCAGTTCCACTGGCAACAAGTGCTCACTGACTGGCTTTTTACTTAAGGACACACGCCAGAAACGCTGGCGCTGGCTGTAATACATATTTCTGATACAGGAAATGAAACAGAATCACTTAAAAAATCACTTTTAGTAGATTACAGTATTATGTCTCGTATATCAGTATTTCAGCCTATTGAACACTAAGCATAGTATATCTTCTAGTGTAAGCTCTTGTCTTATCCAATGAAATAGGTGATAAGTAGGTCTTGTTAGGGCTCATGTTCACCAACGCCACGACTACTACATAGCACAACTTAGTTGAAAGGTAGCAATCGGTTGGAATTTGTAATTTTTATTCAAGTTTTCATATCTGAAAATCTCGCGAAAATGCGTCGCGCTATATTGGTTTTCTGTGAATGCGCTGCATTTTCGGAATGAGTGAAATGACGTACAGAGGTGCTTAGTCTTTTATCAGGAAATATGATTATGATTACGATTATGATGATGTGATGAATACATAAATTAAATTCATTATTGCAATTTTCAATTTACTTTGGTAATAACATTATTGTGAAACAAAAGGCTTAGGCCTACATATTCTTGAAATAGGCTATGTTATAGAAATGCGTTTGAGAGTTTTCAAGCATTATTTACTTATTTTTTTATTATGTCACTGTGTAACATTTCCAGTAACAACAATCACAGTGGAAGTAATAATATATTGCACATTCATCATATTTTTTAATCATGTGCTTATTAACCACGTACTCTTAAAGTTTCAAGCTTCCTTCTTTTTCTTTACACAGGGTAGTTCTAAAGAGCCATATACACGCAAATATTTATCGGAGACATTCGTTCAGACTTATCTCAGGGAGGTATGTCTGAATTGCTTGATTGTCCATATAGGCTACGCCCAGATTTACCAACCCTCTTAGACTTAGGTGTCTGTGTATATGAGGCCCTTTACATCTGGCACAAATTCGCTTGTTGTTGTTCAGTCAACTGTGCGAAGACAGGTCTGAAATTCATAAGTGATACAAATGAGGCATCACTCATGAGGCAATTAGGCCAGGAGATAATGGGGTAGAGTGGCCAATTCCTTTCCTCTCCATTGCATACATAGCTCATTAGCTACATATTACACTAATCAGACTTCAGAAGTACCATCTACATCGCAAGGCAGCGGTAGTTTTCTATCAGGGTTCTCTCCCTTAGCTGGTAGGTCCCAATTATAGCGTCAGGAACTCGCTCCTCGCCCTTTCATGTCTTCGTCGCCCGGGGCCCCCAGAGGTCATGACATGGACATGCATTAATAGGACTTGACATTAATAAATGGCTTTCCTCAGCTTTTAATTGCGCATACTCACCAGAAAAATATGCGCCCCTGAGACCACTTACTGTCCCTTTGACCCCCTGAATTTCTTTAAGTAATTAAAGTCTTCGTACATAGGCTATTAAATATTTTGCACGTTCTCTAAATTCAATAAAGAACATTTGGCTATTCACCTACATAGTCATATTATTACTGGCTGTGATATACGGAGTATTGTCTCTTATGACTGAAATTCTTGAACTGATTTAAAGTCTTCGTACATATTAAATATCTTGCACATCCTTCAAATTCAATAAACATTTGGCTATTCACCTACATAGTCATAATATTACTGGCTGTGATATACGGAGTATTGTCTCTTATGACTGAATTTCTTTAACTGATTTAAAGTCTTCGTACATATTAAATATCTTGCACATCCTTCAAATTCAATAATGAACATTTGATAATATTACTGGCTGTGATGTACGGAGTATTGTCTCTTATGACTGAATTTCTTTAACTGATTTAAAGTCTTTGTAAATATTAAATATTTTGCACGTCCTTCAAATTCAATAAATGACATTTCTTTCACACTTAAAAGTAAGCGTGGTAGATCTTCGCTTATCGCTTGGGCTTGGTTCAGAAATATTCTTCCTCTATAAATCTGCTGCAGTGGTAAAATGCTCCACTGAATCTCATGGCAGCTGACGTCACAAGGGGCAGCCCGACAACTTGCCACACGGGCGCTCTTGCTACTCTTCGTCCGGAAAACACTATCACGCACGGGTTTGCATATGAATCGAGTCAACATCAAGATAGGAGAAAAGATGTCAAAGCAAAATTAAATAGGAGTATGATAAGAATGTCCTTTATCACCTATACTATTAAGCATCTACATGTAGAATTTAGTGAAGAAACCTTTCCAGAACGTGGGAGGGGTAATAGTACGAGAAAGAAGAATAAAGTGCATAGAATTTGCTGATGATATGACATTGTTAGCAGAAGAGGAGACGATACTAAGGGACTGCTACTGGATTTAAATGGCAGCTGTGATCCATATGGGATGGAGATAAATGCAAACAAGACGAAGAATAGGTGTTTATAGGAAGAAAACTAAGGAAGTGAAACTTCCGAATTCGAAATGAGACAGTGAAAAGTGGACAGCTTCAAATACTTGGGGTGTGCTATAAGCAGTAACATGAGTTGCTGCCAGGGAGTCAAAAGGAGGATAACATTGGCAAAGAGATTTTTTAAGAGGAAAATGAGCACCTTCTGCGGACCACTGGAAAAAGAACTAAGGAAGAGACTTGTGAAGTGCTTTGTATGAAGCAGAAACGTCGATATTACGAAGAAGTGAAAAGAAAAGACTAGAAGCATTTGAAATGTAAATATGGAGAAGAGTAGAGCTTATGAAATGGACAGAAAGAATAAGAAATGAAGTTGTGCTGAAAAGATTGGGTGAAGAAAGTATAATATTGAAACTCATCAGAAAGGGAAAAAGAAATTGGCTGGGTCACTGGTTAAGAAGAAACTGTCTACTGAAGGATGCACTGGAAGAAATGGTGAACGGGAGAAAAGTTGTGGACAGAAGGAGATCTGAGATAGTAGACATTAAGATACGTGTATCATATGCGAAGACTAAGAAGAAGGCTAAAATAGAAAAGATTGTAGAATGCTGGGTTTGCAATGAATTTGGGCAGAACACTGTGAATGAATGGATATTATCATTTCACTTCGTCCCGTGTCCTAGCGTCGTGATAAGGAGTCATGCCTTAGACTATCGTTACAGAATGAGCGCTGGTCTGACGTACTCTCTTCAGATGTGTTTGGACGTTCATTGATTGACATTGGAATTAAGGGCAAATTATTCGTTTTCCAATGAAAAAAATTGTATGACAAATCATTTCTTCGAGACAAATAGCAGTATCCCCGTCAAAAATGGAGAGGAACTGATGAAATTATTAGAATTATTTTTGAAAATTTAAAGGACAAAACTAAAATCCTTCAAATATTTATTATCATACTGCACTATTCTCTTAAATTTACTGAGCATATTGCGAATTAAATATGGCTTTTTCAAACGCGCTATGAAATGTTTCATATAAAACAATTTTATCTCGAAAAGAAAGCAAAAACGAGCAAAATTGTATTAAACTTTTTTGTTTGAAATATCTAAAAAAAAAAATAATAATAATAACCCTCTGAAATTAATTACATTACTTACGGTTCACTCTACATATATATACAGGGTGATTCACGAGGATTTACCGTCTTTTACGTACGGAGCTTATTTCCGAAGACATCCTGGGCAAAAAATGTCATATAAACATGTGTCCTATTCTCAATATTTACGGAGTTACGTTTCGTTATTCGAACGCATTGCTGTGAACGCTTGATCTTGGCCAGCGTGCAGTCAGCAGCCAGCGCGAGCGCTATGGAAATCAAAGATAACAGTATGCAGTTACGTAGCGCGACGAGTGCCGTTCACAAGCGTGCGGCCAAGTGTACTCAAGCGGATGGCGACATTTTTAAAAATGTGATGTAAACTCTCCAAGATTGTAAATTATGATGCAAAATTGAACTGCAAATAATTAAGTCGGTGGAAGTGGTGTGATTTGTAATAATTGTTGTGATAAGTGCGTAAGAATAATGTAATTTTCTAGTTAAAAATAGAAAAAAGATGTCTGTACGAAGCAACTAAGGAGTTCAGAGCACATTTTTAGCTTCATAATACTTTCCAATTAAAGAAATAATACTTCTGAATGGCTCATTCTCTATTTTTATTATTCTTTTAACTTCAAACTAAAGAAAAAACGTATTTTACAAACAACTTTAAATTAGTGTAACTCTGGAAATATTGAGAATAGGACCCATGTTTATATGACTTTTTTGCTCAAGATGTCTTCAGAGATAAGCTCCGTAAAGGACGGTAAATTCTCGTAAATCACTCTGTACTGTATAATATATAAGTTACAACAAACAACATACGAAATATTTACTTCATATAACTTAATATATGAATAGGCCTAATCAATGAAAAAACACTTACAATTCTGAAACACTGTATTTCTCAGGGGCATTGTTCAGATAATTTTTAAATGAAGTGTTACACTTTCCAATTTAATAAATTATTATTATTGGTATCATCTCTATTGTGTTCTACGGTACGTTTCTAGACCTATTCAGAATTTTTCATAGTGTTACTATCTCATAGAATCGTAACGTTTATTATTAAAAATGTCAGGCTTCTCTTCCTAATTGTAATGAATGCTATTATTGCTATTATTAGCTACATGCTAGCATATTATATTATTAATATAATTGTTATAATTATCAGACTAATGCAAAATACTCTATAAGCATTAGCCAATTCGTTATATTATGTACTTCATTCTAATCGATCAAACAGCTTTCTGAAAATGACAAAATATACCTGTGGACAGAAAGCCAGCATATTCACACGAAACAGTCGTTTGGCAGAATTTTTTGTGTGTTGGTGTTAAGCCAAACGCAGAGCGCGACTGAAGCAAATTGAAGTGAGAAGGCAGGAGTCAGCACTTGCTGCAGCAGATGATATAGCATCATCATTATCATCTCCACTGTGCAAGCCTGACACATGGCAGATGTCCGTTCAAAATGGTGCTGTTGCAGTAATGCATCGTAATTGAGACTGATGGACGACGTCCGACTTCTGTAGGTACATATTTAATGGAGGTTTTTTTAGTAATGTAGTGTTGAGAAGCAATGTGCTCAAAATTCAAAACGACCTCTCTTCATGCGGGCCATTTGAATTTATTTCAGTCACGTGTGTATCAGGACACGATTAATGTGCTCGATTATCATTTTTGCCAAAGTACGCGGCAGAGCAACTATTCTTCATAAAAACATTTTCGCCTATTAATCATGTGAGAAACGCAACGAGGCACTATTATGCAGTGTAGGACAGTATCAATATTCATGTGTCACCTGCATTATTTCTATGTTACTAACGGCTCGTTTTTTATTTGTATTGAAAATAAAGTGAAAAGCAAGAGTCCGAGTGCCTCATATATTTTTGATTTAAAATCACAGATTCTTTACACTCGAGACAAAATTAAACGCAGAATAAATATGGAAAGTGGTTGCTATTATTCGGTTGAGAAGCTTTTGTCATTCAGTCTGCTCTCAAAAAAACCTGAAAGTTAGAATTACAAAACAGTTAAGGGAAAGTAGCCATCAATGGACCACCTAACGAATTCTTATTTTATCTAACAAAAGCAATCCCTTAAAATTCCATTCATAGGCTTGAAACATTACATTACTAATAAGGAATGACAAAATGAAGTTTCAGGGCTACATCCTGTTTATACCTGTTTAAAAATTAGCTCATTTAAAATTCGGCTATTGGTTCAATGAAGGCGACAGGGTCCTAAGCTTATGAATGGACCACCATGTTCCCATGAATTGACCAAAAGAAACATTTAAAATATCTCAAAATAATATCTACAAATGACAAATCATAACCATAAAGAAATATAGATTCGATTGATGGATGTTTATATTACTTTTAATCCAATTGAAGAGTCCACTGCAAGAATAATGGATGTCACTTTCTTGTCGAAAATAAACCAAGACTGTCAATGCATAGCTTAAGACATATAGAATGTACATACAGAGTTATATGGCATTAACACTGATAGTCATTGTCCAGTAATGATTGGAAAATTCAGTTAAGCTTTGAGCGCTAAGCATTTCAAACTTTCAATTGCTTCTCCTGCAAAATGTATTCCAAATGACATCCATCATTCTTGCGGTGGACTCTTCAATTGTAATCGTATTTTGAAAATCATGAAAAACTCAGTCCTTGTAATTTCAATATTTTAAAATTTTAGACTATTTCAAATTAACTAATACAGAGGTTAAAATTTTAGCAGACAACTTTAAATTAGAAGACAGCAACATAATGATGTGATTGTACATATAAAATTATTTTCTGGAGTATGAGATTATTATTGTAGATAAAAGTATTTTCTTTTCAAGATACCCTTGCAACACAGACTATTTCTTTTGACTCCGCCTAATATTTTCACAGCTTCATATACTCATTTCCTGCAAGTCAATCACTGAATCATATTTTCCTCGATGGTTTCTTCACACATGAAACAAAACAGGAGTCTTGATTTTGATTGCTTCCTGAAGGTTTCTTAATTGTCTTCTTTTTCGGCTCGCTTCTTTAATTTTCTTCTTCAGCGGAAGAAAGCGACATAGAGAGGCTGAGTTTGAATGAAATTGTCAAGTTCATTTCGACTCGAATTGGTTTCCATAAATGATCCATTTTAAATACAGTCCATTCATGGGAACTCCAGCTGGTTTATCTATAGCAACGTCGACATTTTCTAATCACACTTCAAGAGCGCTGAAGAGGTTATACAAAAATTTATTAATATACAACTAAAAAGAAAGCAGACAGAACACTGCTCCCAGCTATATATATGCCAATTCATAACTTCATGTCATTAAGACAATGTAGGCCTACTCTGTACTTAAAGTTACTTTAAAATTACAGTGAAAATAACAAATACTTATCGGAGTTTCTTGTTCAGCCCATGTGTTTTCCGCTGCCACCAAAGACAACTCAGGAATAACATACACAAGGGTGAAACCTTGAGGTGACGTTTCACGCATACGCAGTCAATATGACCAAGAATATGGCAACGGTCCATTGAAAGCAACGGTTCAACGATTGTTACGCTCCCCTATACTACCTGTATAGTTGTGAAGCTTGGATTCTCACTTTGAGAGAGAAACAGAGGTTAAGGATGTTCGAGAATAAGGTGCTTAGGAAAATATTTGGGGCTAAGAGGGATGACGTTACAGGAGAATGGAGAAAGTTGCACAACGTAGAACTGCACTCATTGTATTCCTCACCCGACATAATTAGGAATATTAAATCCAGACGTTTGAAATGGGCAAGCCATGTAGCACGTATGGGCGAATCCAGAAATGCATATAGAGTGTTAGTTGGAAGGTCGGAAGGAAAAGATTTTTGGGGAGAGACGTAGATGGGAGGATGATATAAAAATGGATTTCAGGGAGGTGGGATATGATGGTAGAGACTGGATTAATCTTTCTCAGGATAGGGCGGGCTTATATGAGGGCGGCAATGAACCTCCGCGTTCCTTAAAAGGCATTTGTAAGTAAGTAATCACAGATTCTTTTGCTTAAGGACAGTAAATGATTACTCGTATATAGGCTACTCGTTTTTGCCTGTGGTAGGATTTCTTCTTAATTTAAATGCTAACTGCAAAATACACTCACCCGCTATCCTTAATCTTTAATGCACTTGCTACAAACTATTACTATTCATAGGCCTAGGCCTACTATTTTCGAAAATTGTCGGTGGCGACTAGTAAATAAATAAATAAATAAATAAATAAATAAATAAATAAATAAATAGTAAATAAATTTGAAAATGCGTGCCAAATAATCTATTCCGCATATTCGTAAAAACAGCTCCTCTTTTACTTAATCATCATCGTCATCGTCATTGTTACTGTCATTATTATTATTATTATTATTATTATTATTATTATTATGATCATCATCGATCCGCTCTACTATGGACCACATTATTTTAAATGATTTACTTGAACTTTTTTCCAGTACATTATTATTAGGCAACGAAGTCTGGACATCAAAACATTGCCTAGAGGCGGCTACAGGTTAAAGAAATACTGACTATAGGATGGCGTTAGCTGTTTACTTTGCTTATATAGCTTCAGGTTCGTATGCAAAATTAAATATTTCTTTTTTACAATTCATTTTTGTATTTATCAGATAATTCGATTACAAAATATGTAAAATTATATTCAAATTGTCAATCAAATTACTTATCAAATTTATAATTTCATTAACACCTGTTAATACACATTAAGTATTAAACATAATCGGATTAACGTTTTCGCCTTCTTAGGGCATCTTCAGCTACATATCATAGAAATATATAAATATTCTAAATTTTAATATTATTTCAACATTTGTATTTCATTATTGTTTCAGTACAATAACCTTATCAAATATTTAACAATAAGTGAGTATAGATACTGTATATATGTTGAATCTCATGAGCCCAAAGTATCAAATATAAGTGCTTAATAAATTAACTCTGTTATTACCTATTTCATTAGCCCATATGTATAAATTATCTCAATTTTATGTTATGATTACAACATATCAACAAACTTCCACGTTTCAAGTTATTACTCGACCGAGGCGAGTGGAGCCGCGGGCGTAATGTGAACTATCGCGATGCGGTATTATGAACGCAGGAACAATAGCGCCACGGCTCCAGGATGCAAGGCTCCACTGGCCTAGGTCGAGTAATAACAAGTACTAACACAACACTCTTCAATAATAGAATAACTAACGCAACATAGAAGAAAAAACTTCGATCTACGTCATCATACCATATGTACACAAACATGACATTAACTCAATCAAATCTTGTTTCAAAATACATTCATGATAAGTAACACAAATATAATACTTGTCAACAACTCTCATAGAGTATAGAATTTTAACATCATCTAATATATGAATATGTGAAATTTGATTTTTAAACTCACAATTTTAGAATATAACTAAGATAACGCTTAACGCTTGTTAACATATTGTAACATAAGTTTTACATAGGCCTATTGTACTGTATATTTGGGCTACTAGGCCTATATGTTTTTAGATCTCATTTTACCAAAATTTTAATTGTAGTTGCATGAGTAACATACGATTTATACATTATGGCCCTACGTTCTTTGCACTCATGTCATGGAAGTCCCATCATGTGTCCATCATATAGCCTACGCTAAGTAAAAGAAAATTTTCGGAAGTGAATTTAAAGCAAGAAATAAATTTGTCCGTTGTCAATGAAATACTCAATGTTTTCTTATAATAAAGCGAGAATCACGCTGTTACCTCGCCATAGGACTCGTAATAGCCTACTTGTCCACTTAATGCGTCGAATGGAAGAAGTCCAGTATGGAGTGAGGCTTAACTCGTCATTGATTATATTTCACGAGCTTCGCAATAATTCATTGTAAGTTACCAATAATATTGCTGTTTTGTTGTTTATGTTTTTAAATTATCACTTGCAAGACATGTTAATGTGAAATCTTCAGTGCGTACCCAATTAAGAAAATACAGCTTCCATTTTCTGCATTGCGCACAAATAACATGAACTCAAAAAGTAAGCTAGCTATCTTCAATTATAAATTATGTAGTATAAGCAGATGTTTGAGGTCAATTTAGCACAAATTCCAATAAATCACTATATTAAAATAAATTTGGAACTGATTTTGCTCTCATGAATAACCGTACCTAGCCTATTTAAAATTGATACGAATATTAAAAGATATTACTCACTTTTTATGTGAATGTAACTACGAGTACAACACTTATCTGTCAAGAAATCAATAGTTCTATTAAAACCGGCTCGCTAATGCATACGTGGTTCTTACATTAGCTGCGAAAAGCAGGTAAACTATTAACGTAAAAGAGCAACAGTTTCCAATCGGCGGTCTTACCAATATTTTAAATTATTTGTGTGGAATAAGGGTTATAACACTGCATATTTTTAGGTTTATACACAAAAATTATTTTTACAGAGTTTAGAGCCCTTTTCTTATGCTGCATTTCCGTAACGAACATTTTAATTAAATGCATAGGCTAATTTTACATATTGTAGTAATTTTATATTGTTCTATTTTTGTAATGTCAGAATTTAGGTTAGTTTTATAAAGCAATTTGTACAGTTATATCCAGTGGCGGCTCGTGATCATTTTTGTTGGTGGGGCCAGATATTTCACAAATTTTGCTGTAAAGCCTACGTTAAATAATGCACCAAGATTTTTTACTTCATTTTAGTTAATTGTTTCTACTTAAAAATTAGTTCAGCATAATACAACTAAAACTACCAAATACATAATAATGCAAATTCAACATTAAACTCACCAATTTGCAGAATTATTTATAAAGAAGATGTCCTGCGCCGTAGCGTAGTGGTCTAAAGCATCCTGCCTAGGACCCACGTTACGGAATACGCGCTGGTTCGAGTCCTCTTGGGAGAAGAAATTTTCTCATGAAATTTCGGTCAATGTATGGGACCGGTGCCCACCCAGCATCGTGATGCACTTGGGGAGCTACGATAGGTAGCGAAATCCGGTTGCGAAAGTCAGCTATAACGGCTGGGGGGGATCAAAGTGCTAACCACACGAAACCTCTATTCTGGTTGGATGATCGTCCACCTCTGCTTCGGCATATGGGCGTGAGGCCAGCAATTGGCTGGTCGGTCTAGGCCCTTCACGGGATATAGCGCCACGGATTATTATATTATTATGTACAAAGAAGATGTGCTCGTTTGTCCTTCTGGCTGACAAATTTTTCGATGACCCTGTTCTTGAAGTTCGGAATTTGATGGAGATGCTCCTTATGAATAGAATAGAAAGCCAACGAATTCAGCCTATCTTGACCCGTGATGTTTCTGAGAAATGTTTTATCCTGTTTAATGTGCTGAAACTCCGTTCTGACTCAGCTGTTGAAACCGGTGTTATTGCGATTCGAAGGGTTTTGCCCACTTCACAGAATGAATCTTCAAAGAAGTAATCATACACAGAGGAAATATCTTTAAATGTATCATTTCGATAGATCACTGATAATTTATTAATACATTTTTCTTTCGAAATTAATGGACTGTAATTTTTTACGAAAATATTAGCCAGGTCGGTGGGGAACTTATCTCTGTATGAAGCAAATTTCTTCGGATCAAGTGGACTACATTAAAGTTGCCAAATATATAAAGTTGACTGTAGGGAACGTCCATTGAATTAGTTGCTTATGATATCGCATACGTCTTTGACATCTGTCGACAAGTTTACTTGCCTACTGAGTTTCAACCTTTTCCTTGGAGAAAACGAACGTTCTTCTTCATCATCGACATTTATTTCATATCTGTTAGTGTTCTCTTTTATTTCCATTACAGCTGACTCAAAATGTTGTAATGCGTCAGATATGTTCAATCTATTTGCAGTTTGCATCTGTATTATATCGTATAATATAATAGCATGTTTCATCAAGTTATAAAAGAAATTTAGAAAAAAATAATTATTTAATACGTTTTTAGGCCAAAAGCTTCAATCACTGTTAGCCTATATCATCCCATTCAGTTGAGTCATCTCCCTCTTCAATCCTTTCCAAGAATTTCAATAGCTCCGCTTTATTTCCCTTAACGGAGGATATAACTCGGGACTGTAAGTTCCATCGTATTGCTGAAACGGTTGGTATGCGCTTACTGCACACATATCACAGTAGGTCACTGTGTTTAGGTGAAGTGGAAAAGAATGTTGTGAACCATGTACGAATATTTGACAACCATAAACTCTAGGCACATTGTCGACTTGGAGTTTTTAGTGGTCATCGCAAGGGTGCTGTAGACGGAGTAGGGGCAACGGTTTACAAACAACTACCGTTGTTTTGAAGAAGCAAGCTTGTCATAAGGTAAACAATGCGACATTATGGCGTAATTTACTTTCTATCATTCAGCCACACTACGGTCGTGAAAATTGAAATTTGATCCTGACACCAATGTGCAATTTGTACGTCATCTTGATATTGGATTGTGAAGTTTTTCGCAAAATCTACCTGTATTACCAGGTTTTCATCATCAGCACAATTACGAATTTTCCTTAAATGTAACGACTGTCGCTTTGTCAGAAACCAGTGAATGACCTTGGGCAGAAACGTTTTCAATATTTCCACGACCCCGCTTGCTACTTTCACTGTTTTTCATCTTTAAATACATAGAAATTCCTCCGAATTAGCACATGTATCGACACGGGGTTGGCTATATTTATACTAAAAAATTTTCAATGTTTCTATGCTCAGAGATAGTCAATGGACTAAACAAAGATCAGTTTAATTTATTTTAATGTGTCGTATATTGGTTCGTTTGTTTTCCATTTTTCTTCATTTTGATTTCTTTTCCTGTTATTTGATACTCGGTCTAAATATTACACATTATTCATTACGGATATGTAATTAACTCACAACAGGAGTATTTCTCCTCCCATTTCTCTTTAAATGCAAGTTTCGATAATGACAAGCTGGAAACAACCCAATCCACTCTTGATCCTGCCTTATTTATTTGAACACTGCGTACTTTGAATGAACAAATGGTGAATAAGGGAAGGTGAGAAGTAGTGATAGGCCTATTATTGCAGAATTAACATGATCCTATTTATATTACTTCATTTAAATAAATAGGTTAGTACGACACAATTACTCTGTCTCGAAAATCAATGAAGAATTTTCGTTCCGGACATGACGCACTTTCAATTCACAAAAAGTGTCCTTAAATGAAAAAAAAATCGAAAAAATCGTTCCTATAGTTTTTGATGACAAATTACATTTTTGAAGAGGAAATAAAGTTTAAAAGAAAAAAAAATCCAACGGTTAACTTTTTATAGAGAAAAAACGTCAATTTCGTTCCGGACATGACGTAGTAGAGTAACCTTTAGATATCAATGATTGAAATTGCAGTCCATAAGATTTTCGAATCAAACTGGCACTGTAATGACAAGGAAAGCTTTAAAGTTCACTGTGAACTTGGTTCCGTTATTAAATCATAATTCCTAAGCATTATATGATCAATTAAACTTAACACACTTTTGTCAACTTTCGAAATACAAATTACTTTCACTACAATTCTTGAAATTTCCTTCAATATCAGTTTTCCCATGCAAAAACGATTTTCATATCCGAAAAGTAGAGAGTTTGAGGATTTCATACATATATCACATCATGCGGTTTGGGTAGTTTAGCAAATGGACAAATGGACATGGAAATTGATATTTTCGTGGAATGACCCTTATTAAAGTTATTGTAATATCATTTGCAACTCAATGAATTTGCAGAAACCGAATGTGAACAAAATTCATTCGATATTTTAGAAAAATCGCTGTAGCCTACGTAAACGTACTTTTTTTGTTGCCAGAAATGGTCAAAAGATGCATTTCCATAAGAATTTCGAAGTGAATTTTTTGTAACGTCACAATATTTGCAGTTACCATTTTGGCCATTGAATCCGAAGCCAAGGACGATAAGATCCTTAGCAAGGCTTCATCCGGAAGCGAGCAAAGCTGGGAGGTTTGTTGTCGTAGATTTACGGAAAGTAGAACCACCTTGTCCTTGATAGGAGGCTCTGGACAACATTCATTAGTAATTTCTTGTTCAAATTGAATTTCGATGTTCAACGGCCTCTGCACTTAAAAACATCGTTAAGTACAATACTACTATAGGGGCCTACAATAGTTTTTGTAATAAGGAAGTAAAAGGACTGAGTTTATTCGTTGCGTTTTGTTATATTAATTAGACACTAGGCGCGACATTTTGACTCCGTGTCACTGGAGTCAAATCCGGGATTTTAGCCCATTAAGCAGAGTTAAATCATATATAGGCCTATATCATGGATTTATAAAAAAGGTGTCCATTAGAGTGGAGTGAAAATATGAAGTTCATGGAATCAAAATGTAATACCAGGGAAAAGTTGTGGGGTGATATCATAAAGAACTACGCAAAATATATTTTCTCTATATTAATATTTAGAGGTGCCCCAAGAGTATCATAGTTTGAAATTTTCACAAAATTTTGAGGTTCAGATTTTTTAGCGAGAGAACATTCTCCAGTGATTTAATCTGAAGAGAATGCCAGGAACATGTTAAAAAATACATGTTAAAATACTCTGCATATTTTTGGTCCCTTGTTGTTTCATTTTGAAGAGTCACAGAAACCTCAATTTGTAAGAAAATTGGGTATAATCACAAAACTCTTAGGAATGATATAATTAATATAATAAAATTAATGGAAATTAATTATTCTTATGTTGCAGGGTATTTAAATCAGAATATCTCTAATACGAGTATTAATACAAGAAATCTGACCTTCTGCCCTTATTCGCAATGCCAGAGTGGCTGAACCCATCACAATTACCTACTATATCTATCATGACTTAATGAAATGGTCAAAAATGAATTAAAATCTGGCTTCAAATCAAAACAATGTACTGTTGGAGAGATTTAAGAAAGAACTGCTATCATATCCAAGTAAAGGTGTAAATTCCGAAAGTCAGTCATACAAGATTATTACAACTGATTCGTACTTACCATGATCAATACACAAACTTAATGAAGCCTTGGAAGAAACGACATAGTGACGACAAAAAATGACGACATTGCAAAATTCAAAGAAGAAGCAAACAAACTATTTGATATATGCAGTTGCAAATAAAAAAAAATTAATACTGTGGGTCTAATTGTGATAAGGATCATCGTGTTCCAAAACAAGAAAGAATGTTTTACTAGAGGAAAGAACAGAAAGAAGGATGATAATAGGACCTGTTGATTTAGTTACCACTCAGAAAGAAATGGAAAAGAAAACAAGAATAAATTCCAACTAAAAAATAATAAATGGGCTGAAATGGAAATTTGTCATATTTTATGTAAAATACTACATATTTTGTCCCTTTGGATCCCTTCAAAAATACTGCATACTGCAACCCCAATATAGAGTTTTCCAAATAAAGTTTAAATATGTGATTTTACAGCAATTCATTAGCTATGTAATGAAAAACAAAATAATATAACAAATATACAAAGAGGCAAAAAAAATATAACTTTAAGAAACTTCAAAGACCTTGGGGCACCTCAAAAATTAAATATAGAATCTCCATATTTTTCATATTCCTAAGTTCCTACATATTTTTGCAACTATTACATTTAGAAAACAGATAAAAAGCAATTTCATGTATAGATTCACTCTACCCTAGTGTCCATCTCTCTTCAAAGCTTTATATTAGATATAGAGCATTGACCTCACGTCATGAAATTTATATTATGATTCCATCTAATGTAATCAGGTCGGAAAAGTTCCCGACGTGTGATCATTGCTCCTCAAGAGCTAGGCTATAGAATCTAGGAAGAATAATTAAACAAAAATATCACATCTATTGTAATTCTGCCTGCATTATAAGAAAACTGAGAACAACAGCGGACAGTTTTTACGTGGCATAATAGAATTTAAATCCCACAGTTCCGCTGAATTCAATGAAGTCATGTAAACTATTATAATTAAGTGGGAACAGCTTCTACCCGCCGGAGCTAGCTGACCACCTTGTACTATTACATAGCTGGAGGCACAGTTTACATCCGGTTTGTAATATGATATGATACCGCCCAATTCACATCCACTTAACTGCCTACCACCATTTCTATGAACATAAATACTCAAAGCCTTCCTCGTCTGTTTCCTTTTTTCGTGCCAAAGCCACAAGCTAGTAACACCAGTCAGTCTGTCTGCATTTAATTTTCAACACTAGCAATGTACGTAGGAGAAAAGCCGACATAACACTCGTTACTTTCAATTTACTTCAGACATTTGAAAATTTTGTTAGGTTGCCATAGAGAATTAAAAACTAAAATATTAATATTCCTTAATTACGCCTATAGTAGTAAACGTTTTATATTACAAATGCGACTGTTTTTCGATTTCTAAATTTTATATGCTTCGCTACTGAATTCCGCGTTTTACTTGGAAAAAGTAGATTGGGGGGGAGGCAATCTGTTATAGTCAACATATACAGGGTGATTCAAAACCTCTGCGACAAACTCTGAGGGGTGATAGATGTAACAATAAGCAACTCTTTTTGTTAAACAACCTTTGTCTCTTGACGCGTCGTTTCGAAGTTATCGTCGAAAATGTTTTTGCGCGGGCGTACGTCAATTATGCGAATATGTGCACTCCTGTTTGTTTGTTTGTTGAGATGTTTGTAAGAGACGAGAAGGATTGTTGTTGTTTGTTTATGTTTAATTTTCAATACCTTTTCCTTTCAGTTCAGTCTAATCATCAATTAAGAATGGATGTCTACACTTTTCCCGAGTTGGCTGACATGATAATGTGTTATGGGGAGGCTCGCAGAAACAGAAGAAGAGCTCTCCACATGTACCAATAACAGTTTCATAACAGAAATCACCCTCACCACACAAAGTTTGCTCGACTTTATCAGTGCCTTCGAGACCCCGGCGCATTGGTGGAAGACCGCGTAGACATCCATTCTCAATTGATGATTACACTGAACTGAAAGGAAAAGGTATTGAACATTAAACGTAAACAAATAACAACAATCCTCGTCTCTTACAAACATCTCAACAAACAAACAAACAAACAAACAAACAAACAAACAGGGTGCACACATTCGCATACATTGACATACGCCGGAGCAAAAACATTTTCAACGGTAACTTCGAAACGACGCGTCAAAAGGCATAGGTTGTTTAACAAAAAGGGTTCCTTATTGTTAGATCTATCACCCCTCAGAGTTTGTCGCAGAGGTTTTGAATCATTCTGTATGTCCAATATGGAGTAAGGCCACAGAGGGAAAATACAGAAGGAGAAAGATTCGGTCCGGTGCTGTGGATTGAGCCTCGGCATAGCTCAATGGTTAGAGTGCTCGGTGCGTAGAACAGAGGACCCGGGTTCGGTCCCCGGCGCAGGAGCATGATAAAAATTTGAAGAGAATGCAGTCGAAGTAAGTGACAAGGAGTCAAAATTACGATCGTTTATTTCATAGGCCTATAATGTTAAATAAGAAACGGCCGTTTCGGTCACAGTAACAGGCTGCCTGTACGATGTAGCCTATAGGCCTATTTCTCTGTCCAGAATTACCTTGTTTCCTTCAGATGCCGAAGGTCATCTTATCTTGATCAAACACAATCGCGATCACTACGATTATCAAAATCATCAAATTTACGATCACCATAATTACCATCATCTTAATTATCACCTTCATCTCTGTTTCCACAACCATTTTGATGAAGTCTCCATCACTATTGCGAACATTGTTTCCACCACCATCTTGAACACAGTCACCGTCACTGTTTTGAACACAGTCTCTATCACCATTTCGAACATAGACTTAATCACCATATTGACTACAGTCTTCATCACTATTGCCATTACGGTTTTCATCGTCGTCTCGATCACCATCTTCGCACAACCTTCTCCAGTCTTCACCACTATCCAGATTACTGTTTTCATCATCTTTTTGATCATCTTCATCATAACCTTCACCAGTCTTCAAGATATCCACGATCTATAGGTCTATTAATCACCAATTCTCTTACAGTAATTTTCATCACAATTCTTCTCCATCCATATGCATCATCATCATCATCATCGTTATCTTTTTCAATAGTCATCACAATGCTCTTTCATCCACATTCGCCATCATCATCATCATCATCATCATCATTATCTTCATCATCCATTATCATTTCTATAGTAATCTTAAATTTCCTTATCTTCTCATCACCATCATTATCGTTTCCATTGTTTATCATCTTTATCATATTATCTTCCTTATCACCATAATCACCATCAATTTTCATCCCACGTCGGCCTCGGTAGCGTAGTTGGTATAGCGTTGGCCTTCTATGCTCGAGGTTGCGAGTTCGATCCCGGCCCAGGTCGATGGCATTTAAGTGTGTTTAAATGCGACAGGCTCATGTCAGTAGATTTACTGGCATGTAAAAGAACTTCAGCGGGACAAAATTCCGGCACACCGGCGACGTTGATATAACCTCTGCAGTTGCGAGCGTCGTTAAATAATTTAAATTTTTATTTTTTTTTATTCCAATGATCATCTCAGGTTTCCTCATCTGAGGATAAGGATCATCCTGAACATCACCATCATCTTCTTCATTCCTACCATCGTCATCTTCATCACTACTTCACTATATATAATCTTCATTTTATCTGCCATTTCATTATCTACTTCATTATATATCATCTTCACTTTATCTGCCATTTCATTATCTTCGTTATTTTCATAATCTCCATCACCTCTTTCATGATCTTTATTATCTCCATCATCTATAGGCCTATCACCAGCTTCTCTATCTTCATTTCTTTCATCGTGTTTTTCTACTTCACTTTGTTCATCAACTTAATCACTTCCTTTCCAGTCATCATCTCCTTCGTTATTGTTACATATTTCGTCATCATCATCACGATTTCATTACCATCATAATCGTCATACTCCTCCTCAGAATTAGAACATCCACATCTTCATCTTATTCATTTTAATTTCATTATCACAATTGTCATAATTTCCCCTTCAAAATCATCACCATCATCATCGCGGACTTGTCTAGCAGGTCATTTAGGTTCACATCAAAATTAATTACAATATATTTCCTGGGCTGGAGTATCGACTCTTCGTGCTTTAAATTTGTAATCCATTAGTATGATTAGGCTATATTCATTTCATTCTTACTCTACGCATTCTCTTCAACTTGTTATTTTATTGTTGATTAAGTCATATAATTGATACTTAAAATGTTTAATTCGTTCCTTAATCATATTATTCTACAATCATCATCATCATCATCATCATCATGGTTTGGGCCATTTGGTCCGTTCCTTCTCAGAGAAACTGATCTTCCCATCTATTATAAAGTCTGCCTGTACTCCGTCGTCCAACTGGAATATAGTTCAAAAGTAATTTTGGGAACCTGTCTTCATGCATACGTTCAATATGTTCTTTCCAGTCTTCTTTACATTGTAGTAATTTATCATTGAGGGTAAAAATCTTAAGTTCAGCACGTATGTCTTCAGATCTTTTATGATCTAAGAGAGTAAACCCCGCAACCGATCTCAAAAATCTCATCTCTGCATTCTCTACCTTCCTTCTGTCTGATTTATTCAAAGTCCAGTTCTCGCTGCCGTATGTGAGCATAGGGACTGACATACGAGTATCTTTATAAAATTTAAGTTGTGTGGACTTCAAAGTTTTACGTCCTAAGATCATTCTTATAGTGCCACACATTCCTTGGAACTTATTCACTTCATAAGTTATATCGTTTTTCTGGCAGTATGATACATTGCACCCTAAATAATTGAGGGAGTTAACTTGTTCGATTATTTTGCCCTCTATGACTAGTTTAGCTTTTAAATGGTATTTACCTATGAAAGCGATAGTTTTGGTTTTGGTTGATGATATCTTTAAATTATATTCCTTTATTGTTTTTTAAGTTGGTTATTTAACGAACCTGTATCAACTACGAGGTTATTTAGCTGCGATGAGATTGGTGATAGCGAGATGGTATTTGGCGAGATGAGGCCGAGGACTCGCCATAGATTACCTGGCGTTCACCTTACGGTTGGGGAAAACCTCGGAAAAAAACCCAACCAGGTAATCAGCCCAAGCGGGGATCGAACCCACGCCCGAGCGCAACTTCAGACCGGCAGGAAAACGCCTTAACTGACTGAGCCACGCCGGTGGCTTCCTTTATTATATTTATAAGTTTATTTGTTACTAATTACAAACCGTCTTCCGAACCGATTGAAGTTTCAGAGTTGTGTACTGTACTGGTGAAAGGTAAGGTAGAATTAATTTTAACTAATAAGGTTAGTGATGAAAGTATGGAAGTAATTATTCTAATGCGCTATTTGGCGTGTTGATGATCGTAATTATTTCACAAGCATTTGTAAGATAAATTCAGTAATTAAAATGCAAAAGTGATGATATACAGAATTGTGTTCCTCTTCAGATAAATAATAATTGCTACGTTACAGATTATAACTCTGGGAAAAAATATATTAACGTCAGTTTGAAATACGAGCATTAATTAGAGACAATTGCAGAGAAGTGACGGATCACAGACTTTCAAAGAAAGGTTGAGAATTTACTAGAATAAATGCTTCCACAAGAATATTTGTACGTTTCTCACATTTCAAGAAAGACTAATTCTCTTCTCACGCAAAAAGTTTAGGATCTCAAAACAGGTACCAGCTGTGATTCTTCTGAAATTATATTTCTTGGATCTGTAGCTAAATATTCTAGTTCACTAGGGGAAAAAACATGGACATTTAGTCCAGAGTATTCTTCGAATTATACAAAGGTGTAGACGTAGTTGGTATGAGCATAAAGTATGAATGCCAGACACTATAGTCTAGGCCTGCTATCAAAAACAATACTGCAATATACAGGGAGATACAATGAAAAGCAGAAGAATCTGCCGTCAGTCGCTCTGTGTTGCCACTGCTCGTTCCATATAACATAAGTTATAGAATATTATTAAGTGGAGTCTTTATGCTTACACCGACTTTTGAAAAAAAAATGAAATTTCAATTTTTATCGTTTTTCGGTAGTTTAATATGTGTAAAACGATGATATGATTTTATTTCTTCTAAATTGTCAGCTTTTATCCCGATCTTCAGCAAAAATATTGTAGTATAATTCTTATTGCGAAAAATGTTATCAACAGTAATCTCACTAAAGGTTTGGATTTATCTAGAGAAAATCAAAACTCGAATGGGATTTAATTGACTATTACACGATTAGAAGAAAGTATATAAAGATTAGAAGTAACAAAGTACTCCAATACAATAAAATATGAATTGGCTTACGAAAATACAACTGTCTTCAAATGTATTATTGTACTGTCTTAACATTACGCTAGATGTCAGTAGTGTGTTATGATTATCTGTTTTCTTGTTATCAGTTGTGCCAACTATGGAATCTTCATTGAACTCTGTGGACGGTTACTAGTCATGAAGTCTTTGTTGATTCAGTTTCATTTTTACTAAAACATTTGCATTCCACTTCAATCATCCGGATCCCAGTAATCAACGTCACTTGACAGGTGATTTTCAATAAATCTTAGTACCTATTAAACAATATCTGATACGTGACTATCCATAATATCATATAGCAGAAGCTATAACAAACATAACCTAAATAATACAAACGAGTGTTAGAAAAGTTTTAATTAGGGATGATGAAATAAACAAGAAACGTTTTAATTAACGATGATGAAATAAAAAATAAACATGAATCATTTTAAAAGAAACAATTATTGAAAGTAAAATTTTCAAATTCGAATGTTTTAGTGGTTGGTGGTTCAGTTGATGTTATATTGGACATGTGCGTAAAAGATGTGAACTCGTTGATGTGCATGATGTATCCCTCAACTTATTCAGGATTTCCGAATGGTGCTCTTCATTTATTTGTAAATAGGGTTTCAGGGAAGATGGATAGCTATGACCAGTGATCTTTATTAATTCTTGTTCTTGAATGTCGTATTTGAAAGTGCTGTGCATCGACTGGAGTTGTTTGTAATTTTCTGTTTTTTGACGTCCAGACCAGTGCAGTTTGAAATGTTGGCAAACAAAGAAACAAATGCTAGGGTAGTGATGAAAATAAACAAATGCTAGGGACGCGATAAAATTAAACAAATGGTAGGGACGCGACAAAATTGTGCGATAAGCAGCCATGATTGGTTGAAAGAGTCCTTTCGTACCGTTTTATTGGTCAAAAGTAGTGTGACGTAGTAAAAGTGTAATAGTCAATGAAAAACTTTATATTTTCAACCTCTCAGTGGAATTTTAAATTTATTTAGCCGGTTGTATATATAAAAGTATGTTACATATGCCCTTTTTTCTATAGGCCTATCTATACCTTTTATCACTTCTGAGAAAAGTACACCCAAAATTGAGGATTTTAACATTGCAAGATATGGAAACTTTGACACCATTATTCTGCACTTTCTTATTTTTTGTAACATTGATACACTTTTCTCAGAAAGTATTGTACCCAGAGCCACCTGGCTTGGTAACTCTGCCCTAAGTGAAACTTACACTCTACAATCTTAATACTATGAAAATTAATTTTGGCAGCATTATGTGATGCTATTTCATAATTTAACATAAGCTTTGAAATTATTAACTACTTTCCTCATATAGGCCTACATATATATTGTACATACATAGTGTTCTCCCCAGAGGCAGGTCTTTAACTGAAACCCAGCATTCTCCAATCTTTCCTATTTTCTGCCTTCCTCTTAGTCTCCGTATATGATGAATATATCTTAATTTACACATATGTGGAGACAATTTCTTCATGAAGCACCCTATGTTAGATGTTTGGATACTAGGGTTTGGCAAAAAGATAAGTAACCACAGGAATATTGGAAATATTAACGCATGAATGTATGGTGCACATTTGATAGAAATAGTTGGGATCATAATTAAAAGTACCATCAGCCAAAACAATGATGAATTATTCACTATTCATGAGAAAAGTTAGATTTGTTTTACATGCTATTAAGACGATTTTATTGTTGCCGTTCACATGAGAATTGTTCTACAGTGTAACCACATTTTCGGCAGAAGCATTTTATAAAGCTTCTTCGATGGAAGAAGGAACAGGAGGAAGCATTTTACAAAGTTGCCTATAAATTGCTTGTCTTAACGGTTCAGTATCAGGTAAAATAGGCCTAATCTCAAAATTATTATTTCTTTTAATTTTGGCCCTAATCAGCTTTAAGGATTTTACACATAAACCACCTGTCGCTTTTCTTTTCAATCCTTCAATTAAATTAGGCATGATGTGGTGTTTTAATGGTCATGATATCATGTTTTATCAGCGTTTAAAAGTAGGCTATATATTCCTCACAGTCTGTTTCACAGTAAACTTCCATGTCTTCTCCTCTATTACTTTTGATTATTTCGAAGTCCATATTTATAAAATCTTAACACGTTAAAGTACACACACATTTATTTAAAACTCTAAGACAGGCATGTCAATTGATGCCCATAGGAGCAAGCGCGCGCTTCAGAGCTCAGGAGAGCCTGAGCGCTTTACAGCGGAAAGGAAAGATACAGACGAAAGAGGTAGTATATGCCGCTTGGTCGATCTATATTCAGGGATGGCCAGCACTGATTCAATAGATAAAGGGAAGAGGACTTATTAAAACTGTATCCATGTTAATTTTTAGATTTGCCTGTGAGGTATAAGTGCATTATAAGAATGTAAGTTTTAATTTTAATGCTTATTTTTCACAAGTTTGATTCTTTTTTATTCAAAAGAAATATTTTCTCAACTTTTCGTATAGAAAAGTGAAATTTTCAGGTATAGACCTATTTATTTAGTAGCCTTACAGAATATTTTCGTAAATCTAATATGCCGTATATACGTATTACTGAAGATAGTGTATTGAAAATTTTGAAAATATTCGCATGGAAATTGTTTGTAAGGAAATGAATTAACAAAGCAACTACTGTTACATCATAAGCAAAACATAAGTGTCCATGTGTTGTAAAAATGTCAGCTCTATAGCTTCAGCAGATTTCGAGAAAATAATTTAATATTCTGATGACAGGAAGTTGCTCACAAATATCACCTTAAAAACATAATGCGATAAGAGTTTTGTTATGTAATATTAGTTACACTTAAAACAGATACAGTACCTAGGTAACTTTGCTTTGTATTGTAATATTGTTTTGATTAGTTTATTGATTACTTGTGTAAGGCTAAAGATACCGTCAATATAAATCCCAACTTATCATGTCATACTCACGCTCCTTCTTTGGAATACCACTTTCTTTATGAATGATGTGTTTCATTCACTTAATACAGTATAATTATACTACTATGGAATTTAAGTGAATATTCCTTCTTAACTCTCTATTATGTTATTAAGACTTAAAACACAAGTGCAATATTAAGAAATCAGTGTTAGTACTTTTGTTTTACAGACAATATAGATAATATTAAACAGAAAGAAGCCATATAAAAATAACGACATAAAATTTCACGTTCCGTTTGAAGTTTGTGCACCACTGTTTTCTTAATCCAACATATTGGTTATTCATATACACAACCCTTCCTCTTTCCATACTTGTTTGTCTATAAAGTATGAACACGTCAAAATACACATTTATTTAAATCTCTGAAACGTATTTGTTTAAAATAAATTAGCTAAAATGCTTTGAGTCTGCATTGAAGCCACATTAATTTTCGAACAACTATGCACAATAGCAAATGCGCTACTATGTACTATCACTAAGACTAAGCGAAGACACATAATGCCTTTCCCTACGTGATATGAGTAGCGTAGCTTAGGCCTACACTGTGCGGCGTTGGTAAACCAAGCATGTTGAATTCTCAACGTGCCCATGTTTACGCATCAGCACAATAAGCGATTCGTGAAGTAAAATATAATCTTCCAATGAGAAGTACTCTGTAATTGAAACTGTAATTATAAGCAATGAAACTTTTTTTTTACTAATGGCGAGTACTTGACTTACGTCATTCACCCATACGAAGCCAGTTATGTAAACCAATTTCTCGACAGAGTCTTTGTCCAGGGTGCGCCATAGAAGGCTGGTCTACGCTATACCCGCGATGAGAGGAGATGATTATGGAGATTAGTTGGGATGCCAGCCCAAGGTTGCGGGTTCGATCCCGGGCCAGGTCGATGGCATTTAAGTGTGCTTAAATGCGACAGGCTCATGTCAGTAGATTTACTGGCATGTAAAAGAACTCCTGCGGGACAAAATTCCGGCACATCCGGCGACGCTGATATAACCTCTGCAGTTGCGAGCGTCGTTAAATAAAACATAACATTAGTTGGGATGCCACAGGGGAACCGGAGTTCTCGTAGAAAACCTCTGTCTTATCTGGACTACGGGCTTGCCCAACACAAGTTACACATCGGCGGTACATCGGAGTTCGAACCCGAATCCACAGGATTATAAGTCCAGCGCTCTAGTCACTAGACCACCATGGCTGTTAGGAATGATACATTAAAGTTATATTAACGTACGTATTACAGTCAGTTAAAAATATATAACAACCAAATTCTACCCCGCTGATTTTAAACACAAGCGATTTAGAAAATAAAAATTGCCTTAGAACAACTTACAACGTGCTTATATACTTAGAGATAGAGACATAAATACATAGGCTACATTTCATAGGCCAAGGTATGTAAAGAAATGTTTGATTTCATCATCTTAAAACTGACACATTGTGAAAATGATGCATTATGTAAAATGAACATTTCATAATAGGGTATACGGTTCTTCCGTGTATTAACTTATATATAAGAGCAAGAGAAAAAGAGACAACAAAAAAAACGATTGACAGAAAAAGAACGAGAAGCGAATATAAAAGTAGGAGAGAGAGGAAGAGGAAAAGAGGGGTGAGAAAAAAGAAGAGAGAGGATATATGAAGACAATAGAAAGAGACAAAAGAAAAAAGGGAAAAATAACTAAAAATTATAAAGAAAAATAAAGATGGGGGGGGGGACGAACATAAAGCGGAGAGCGAAAGAAAAGGAGCGAAAGAGAAATAAGGAAGGCACTATGAGGAATAAAGAAGGGACTAGAACGAAGGGGAGGGGGACAACACGAACGATGAGGGAATAGAGAGCAAAGGAAACGGGGTAGATAAGGGAAAGAAGCGGATAAAGAGAAAAGAGAAAAGACTAGATAGGGAAAAGAAGGGGATAGAGTATTAAAAGAACATAATAGAAAGATAAAAATAAAGGAGATAGAGAAAGAAAAAAAACATGGTAGAGAGAAAAAAGAAAAGCGTAAACAGAACAGGATATAGAAGAAAGAGAATGAGATAGTGAGGGAAAAAGACAGGATATCGACATAAAAATGAAGAAGGTAATAGAGAGGAAAAAGAATGGAATTGAAAGAAAAGCGAACGGGATAAAGAGGAAAGCTAAGGGATGGGAAGGAAAAAGGTGAATTAGGGAGATAGTTAATTTTCATTTAATTTCATTTATTGTATTCCGGTGATCTTCATTTTGCAGACATGAATTTAAATTGTTAACAACTTCAGCATTCATGATTACTCTTTAATTTTATAATTAATGTTTTCAAATTTTTCAGTGACATTGCCAACGCTTAGGATTTGATTATCGTGACTATACAGGTCATTGAGTAATAGTTCTAACAAACTGAAATTCAATACTTTTATTTACAGAAATATTATCATGACTGTACCACTTCCAACTTGTATTCTTGTTGGAAAACTTTCTGTATAACTAAGTATCAAGAAATGCGTTTAATTAGCTTTTACGGAAACTTTCTGAGAGATAATTTACAATACTATATATTTATGTGATCATACAATATAGATTCTGTATGTAGGCTAGTTTGTGAAAATAAAGAAAGGAATAGAGGAAAGAAAAGTAGGGGAAAGAGAAGAGAAAGAAAATAGAGGGGATAGACAGTAAAAACAAGTTAATAGATACGAAAAAGAAGATAATAAAGAGGAAAAAGATCGCAATATAAAGAAAGGAGAAAGGGATGGAGAGAAATGGGAAGGGGTAGGGAGGGAAAAAGAGCAGTTAAGTAGATAAAAATAAAGGGGATACTTACTTACTTACAAAAGGCTTTTAAGGAACCCGCATGTTCATTGCCGCCCTCACATAAGCCCGCTACCGGTCCCTATCCTGTGCAAGATTAATCCACTCTCTATCATCATACCGCACCTCCCTCAAATCCATTTTAATATTATCCTCCCATCTACGTCCTGGCCTCCCCAAAGGTCTACTTCCCTCCGGTCTCCCAACTAACACTCTAAATGCATTTCCGGATTCGCCCATACGTGCTACATGCCCTGCCCATCTCAAATGTCTGGATTTAATGTTCCTAATTATGTTAGGTGAAGAATACAATGCATGCAGTTCTGCGTTGTGTAACTTTCTCCATTCTCCTGTAACTTCATCCCTCTTAGCCCCAAATATTTTCCTAAGAACCTTATTCTCAAACACCCTTAATCTTTATTCCACAACCATAGACTACAGAACAACCGGTAATATAACTGTTTTATAAATTCTGACTTTCAGATTTTTTGACAGCAGACTAGATGACAAACGCTTCTCAACTGAATAATAACAGACATTTCCCATATTTATTCTGCGTTTAATTTCCTCCCGAGTGTCATTTATATTTGTTAGTATTGCTGCAAGATATTTGAATTTTCCCACCTCTTCGAAGAATAAATCTCCAATTTTTATATTTCCATTTCATACAATATTTTGGTCACGAGATATAATCATATACTTTGTCTTTTCGGGATTTACTTCCAAACCTATCGCTTTACTTGCTTCAAGTAAAATTTCCGTGTTTTCCCTAACCATTTGTGGATTTTCTCCTAATATATTCACGTCATTCGCATAGACAAGAATCTGATGTAACTCGTTCAGTTCCAAACCCTGTCTGTTAAAGTTAAAAAGTAAAGGTGATAGTGCATTTCCTTGCTTAAAGAAAATAAAGGAGCTAGAGAGAAAAATTATGGGAGAGGAAAAAATGGGACTGGGAGAAGAAAAGAGGAATGTAGACAGAAAAGAGGGACATACGGATAAAAAATAACGGGATAGAGTGGGGAAAAGGAGATAGAGAGAAAAAATGGGAACATAGGTACAAAAAAGAAAGGGTTAGGAAAGAAAAATAGGGGATAGGAAAAAAGGAGATGGAGAGAAAAGGAAGGGAATAGAGAAGAAAAAAAAGGGAGTAGGGACAAAGAAGGATGGAATAGAGACAAAGACGGACAGGATAGAAAGAAAGAAGTAGGAAATATATAGGAAAAAGAATGGAATAGGTAAGAAAAAGAATGACACAGGAAGGGAAAAAGAGATAGGCCTACACAGAGGAAAGAGAAGATGATACGGGATGAAAAGATGATAGAGTGATAAGTGAACATGATGGAAAACAGGGAACACGATAGAAAAGAAAAGGGAATAAAGGAAAGCAGTAAGACAGAAAGGAAAAGAAAGGTGTCAAACGAAAATTAAACGAATGGAGACAAGAAAGAGAGTGACAGAGAGGATTAAGAAGAAGTTAGAGAAGAAAATGAGGAGGGCAGAGAAATAAGGAGGAGATGGAGGGAGAAAAGGGGATGACTATGAAAGAGAAGATAAAGAGAAGAAAGTAAGGATAGAGAGACAACTGTAAGGTATAAAGAGAAAAAAATGTTCAGTGTAGAGAAAGGAAAATAAAGAATTTTGTAGGGAGATGAAAAAGATGAGAATAAAATGACAGATAGAAGAGAATGAAATAGAGAATAAAAAGGGATGAAGGAAAAGAATAACGTAAGAAATGAAGAGAGAGAATGAAGGCACTAGATAAGAATGAGAGTGAATAAATTGAAGGAATTACAAAAGGAAAGAAAGAGGCAGACTAGAGATATAGGCCTAGAAGAGACGAAGGAAGGAAAAAGCTACATAAGGAGAGAAAAAGACGGGGCAACGGAAAGATACAGCAAGAGAAGAACTGGGAATAAACGGTGGATTGATATCTTTTGTACAGTATGGATTCCAGATGGCTTGAGCTTTCTTGCAAAACTGAGCACGTCAATAACTATAATAACTTATTTCGGGCAGGCCTGCTTTCTTCCTGCTGAAAGAGTAATGCAACTGTTCCGTGACCTGACGCTAGTTGAATTTAGGATGTGCTTGTAGCCTAAGTAATATTAACCGTTATTCAATACAAAAAATCAAAGTAATTTGCTCGTGACCTTTTGGAACAGGGCTCCTCCATGCCAGGAAAATGACAAGTAAGGGTAAATGAACTGCTACACAGCTTAAGGGAGCACAGTGAAAGGATTATGCCGGGAAGTTGTTAGTTTCTTGCGCAATCCTGCATTGTAAGAACAAAAGAACATAACTCACCCTTCAGCTCGTAATAAACCAAAAATCAGAGACCAGACTTCTACAAGAACGTAGTGTTTGACCACTTCTCCAATAATATAGGCTACACTCATGAATCATTATAATCAGTGTTGCGGGATTTAACCAATTAATCTGATAGATTAATCGATCAATTTCTCTTGTAAGATTAATCGATCAAAAATATTTAATCGAATAGTCGAGTCGATTAAAATTAATCGTTTTTACTTGATATTAATTATTATTTCGTTAATGCAAACTCAAACTAAATACTCCGACAACATTACTCTCGGAAACTGCTTACTTCAAACCACAATAGTACCGATATTTTCTAACTGCAAAGCAGGTAGCAGGTAGCATAGGGGAAATCTTTGAACGAACACTTCAGAAAGAGATGGAGATATGAGGACAGTGACCTGTCTATCCCAATTGAAAGTTGAATCACAATGTGAAACCCAAATTTTGTGGCTTTTCAAGAAAACTTTTACCTTGTTGCCAGCTCGTCTTCCTAGCATATGAAATTCATAGTTTTCTGGGATTCGCCCACTCATCCCTTAGTCATGGCTAGACTGCAAGTGAGAGAGTAACTATCTTCTCCTCTTTCTAAAAGTTTGTAACTATTACAATAGGGGCCAGTCTGCTGTTTTTGTTGCAGTTTCTTTACTGAGTTTGTAGATGAAGCTTGTGTGTTTAGTTTGCTAAAGAAAAAAATCAGATTTCTGTGGTCTGTGAAAAGTGAAAACTCCATTAACATATGAGAATTTGAGAGGTAAACTCAGTGAAACGTTTGGAATTAAACTGAACGATTGTGGAGAAGTGCTTGACAAAAAAAAAAAAGTTTTTTTTTTTTTTCGTATTTAATGATGTCGGGAACATTGTTACTAAACGTAGAGCGGCACTTCATTCGGAGCATGTGAATGCATTCACATGTTTAAAATCACGGATGAAGCAGTATTAACTAGGCGAGTCTTCATACTTTTTAAATTTGTATTTGTCTAAAAAAATTCGCGGAGAAATTGACATAATAAATTATAAGCCTCATAATAAATATGTTAGTAAATAACTAAAATAGTTGCTTTGTAATGTGATACAGTATATACAGATATACAACATATAATACGTAAGCTTATCACAGAACACAAATTAAATTTAACAATAATATAATGTATTACATACAATAGGCTATATTAAAACTTTTTTTTTCAAGTCGATCAAAGCTCGATTAATCGATTAAATTCAAATAGTTAATCGATTAAATATTTTGATCGATCGAGAGCACTAATTATAATACAGCATTGCATTAAACTGTATAATTTCCTTTAAATTACGCTGTGTACTTCAATGTGAGGTATCTAAATAAATTCACGTACAATGCTCACATAGCCTACATAATTATTCTGTAGGCCTATTGTTTGCAAGAAACCAAATTACGTATTATTCAACACATATAAGAGTCTTAATTATTGAAGATGCGATATTTCTTGTGTATATTCTTAAGATTTAATCCAACAAGGTGAGAGAAAAATAAACAAGGAGGTAGTTTGAAAACGGAACAAAGAGAAAATAATGAGGGAATAAAGAAGGAGAAATAAAGAAAGCGGACACAAAAGGGAAAAAAAGAACACGACAGAACGAGAAAATTAAAGGCGAAGAGAGGGATAGAGAGGGAGAGATAGAAAGAGAGAGAGAGAAAGGAAAAGAATTATTAGACCAACACCGAGGGTGAATTTCGAAATACTGTGTAGAAGAGAGATGGAAAAAATGCTTCGAAGAAGAAATACAAATTCTGATCTAGGTCTACTACTGCAGTTTATTATTATTGTTACTATTATTACTACTATTGTATTTATTATTATTATTGTTATTATTATTATTATATTGTATTATTAATTATATTTTATTATTATTATTATTATTATTATTATTATTATTATTATTATTATTATTATTATTATTATTATTATTATTATTCCACAAACGATTAGGGAAAAAACGGAAATTTTACCGGAAGCAAGTGAAGCGATAGGTTTGGAAGTAAATCCCGAAAAGACAAAGTATATGATTATGTCTCGTGACCAGAATGTTGTACGAAATGTAAACATAAAAATTGGAGATTTATTTTCGAAGAGGTGGAAAAATTCAAATATCTTCGAGCAACAGTAACAAATATAAATGACACCCGGGAGAAAATTAAACGCAGAATAAATATGGGAAATACCTGTTATTATTCGGTTGAGAAGCTTTTGTCATCCAGTCTGCCTCAAAAAAACTGAAAGTTAGAATTTATAAAACAGTTATATTACCGGTTCTTCTGTAAGGTTGTGAAACTTGGACTCTCACTTTGAGAGAGGAACAGAGATTAAGATTGTCTGAGAATAAAAATCTTAGAAAATATTTGGGGCTAAGAGGGATGAAGTTACAGGAGAATGGAAAGTTACACAACGCAGAACTGCACGCATTGTATTTTTCACCTGACATAATTAGGTACATTAAATCCAGACGTTTGAGATGGGCAGGGCATGTAGCACGTACGGGCGAATCCAGAAATGCATGTAGTATGTTAGTTGGGAGACCGAGAGGAAAAAGACCTTTGGGGAGGCCGAGACGTAGATGGGAGGATATACGAGTATTAAAATGGATTTAACGGAGGTGGGATATGATGGTAGAGACTGGATTAATCTTGTACAGGATAGGGACCGATGGCGGGGTTATGTGAGGGCGGCAATGAACCTGCGGGTTCCTTAAAAACCATTTGTAAGTAAGTAAGCAAGCAATTAAGTATTATGATGATTATTATTATGATTATGATTATGATGGTGATTATTATTATTATTATTATTATCATCATCAACATCATCATTATTATTATGACGATACTGTTCCTTTTAATGCAGCCTTTACAAGGTCAGCCATATAGATTAATAATAATGAGTCAATAATACTGACAGCGACCCTATACGATCAGTATTGTTGTCAATATATCTGGTCAGTACTAATGCACTTCTTGTTCAGTACAGACGTACAAGTACAAATTAACCATAGTAAAAGGAAGACATGTTTAGCTATAATATTACTAGTAGCCACAAAGTTAAGAGTTAAACGGAAACGATAGTTTAATGTAGGCTACGAAAGCGAAAGCTGTAGGCTATTCTCATACTTATTTGTAGCAGGAAATAGGCCTATAGCTTAATGGTGCAGAAGATTACAAAAACGCTTTACGAATGAGCGAGAGTCTCCTTTAGGCAAATTACTTGGAATGGTACAGCCCCTTTCAGAGGGGCAGAATGGGAACATGCTGTTTATTAGTTGAAGTGAGACTGGTTGTAACATTGCGATGTCTTGCAACTGTTAGGAGTTTTGAAGATTTAAAGTTTTCTATTATAATGGCACAATATTCTATCAGTTGAACAAAAAATGTTGCATCTCCTTTGAAGTAGCTAAACTATAAAAATTCTTAATGATAAATAATTTTATTAATAATGCAATAATTGTTCATTATATAGAAACAGAAATTTCAGAATCAGGTTCAATCCCCTTTGTATGAGGGAAAAAGTGTCAGTAGATTGTCGTTATGAGCAGATACCTGATATGTAGAGTTAATTTTAATTTGTGGGAGGTGATATGCACTGAAAGATTATAAGTTGAAAGTTGTGTTGTTGAGAAAAAGGAAATTGAATGCATGAAACAGTATTACTTACTAGTTCTTAACGCTTCGACGCTATTACTTACTTACAAATGACTTTTAGAGAATTCGGAGGTTTGCTGTCGCCCTCACATAAGTTCGCCATCGGTCTCTATCCTCTATCCTCTCTACAATCATATCCCATCTCCCTCAAATCCATTTCAATATTATTCTCCCATCTACGTCTCGGCCTTCCCAAAGGTCTTTTTCCCTCCGGCCTCCCAACTAACACTCTATATGCATTTCTGGATTCGCCCATACGTGCCACACACATGCCCTGCTTATCTCTAAAGTCTGGATTTAATGTTCCTAATTATGTCAGGAGAAGAATACAATGCGTGCAGTTCTGTGTTGTGTAACTTTCTCCATTCTTTTGTAACTTCATCCCTCTTAGCCCCAAATATTTTTGTAAGAATCTTATTATCAAACACCCTTAATCTCTGTTCTTCTCTCAAAGTGAGAGTCCAAGTTTCGGAACCATAAAGAACAACCGGTAATATAACTGTATTATAAATCCTAACTTTCAGATTTTTTGACAGCAGAATAGATGACAAAAGCTTCTCAACCGAATAATAACAGGCATTTCTCATATTTATTCTGCATTTAATTTCCTCCCGAGTGTCATTTATATTTGTTACTGTTGCTCAAAGCCACTACCATAGCAAAATTGACATCCTACCAAAAGACAATAAGAAATAACTGTACAGATCTGCATAGTACGAAAACTGCAGTTCATGCCACCTTATACTATAGTATCTCCACTGATAAGAAACCCCAGCATATCAAATGTTCTAAAGGAGAGGATTCTTGGTGTTTTTTCAACAGAACTGTAGATAAGGGGAGAAAATCTGGGGTACATATAGAACATATATTACATTTTTACACGAGGAGTAGGGTTTTACAAAAAGGACATTTTTTAATAAAAAATATCTTAAAATCTATTTGTGTCAGGAAAATGAAACTTCAGGGAATGTAATGAGATTTTAACAGGACTATATGCACCAAAATTAAAGTTTTTAGCCCAAAAAGTATGAAAAGTTTATATTTAACTATAGATGGTCCCCCCTTAAGTAAATTATGATAACTTCTCTAAGCTTTACATCTACTGAGCGGGAATTACTTTCCAAACATACCAGACAATGAACAGCAGCAGCCACTTTCGTAGAAATAAAGTATTTGCAAACTGGCTATGAAACTATCTGACGTTAACAATTGTGGAATTAATGTGGGCTAATTTATGTGTTTCGGTGCACTCCGCAGGATGTTTCATAACTTCCCACCCGTGGAGCTAAGCAGAAAATACCAGCTGCCCATTTATAATTCCTTACCAATAGATCAAGCTTCACTGTTACTCCTCCATGTCATTTCAGATATTAACATATATCATGGAAACTTTACCCAAGGAAAATTAAATTTGGAACAGAATGCATGGCCTACTTTCCCTTAATCTTATGAGCTAACTTTTCTCGTATCTTAACGTTCTGACCGTACATAGTATTGAAATTCTGGTTAAGCATGGAGATTCAAGATAGACATAGCTATATTGAACAAGTATGAATATAGGCGGAAACCAACCATTTAATTCGATAATAAGTCCGTAGATTAATGACTCTCAATCATTTTTAGTTAGCATACCTATAAATCATTGTACACACTTTCAGCGTACCACCAAATAAGACTATTTTCGATGCTGATATAGGATGGGCTTGGGGCTCTGGGGCTTATCAGGCTACTGTCTGCGGGTGGGAATTGGCTCTATCAAGGACTGAGGTAGATGACTCACATAAATCAGCCCACATTAATTCCACAATTGTTAACGTCAGATAGTTTCATAGCCAGTTTGCAAATATTTTTTTTTCTATTAAAGTGGCTGCTGCTGTTCTTTGTCTGGTATGTTTGGAAAATAATTCCTGCTTAGTAGATATAAAAGCTTAGAGAAGTTACCATAATTCCCTTCACCTCCAAACTCTCCTAGACCGAAGTAGCTAAGAAACCTGGAGGAAATATAACGCAGCCACCAGAGCAATAAGCTACCTAAGTGGCATCAAGCGACCTGGCTGTATAACCGAAACACTCCTCCACCTATACAAAGCATTGGTTCGATCGCTATGCATACATCCCTCCATTTTCCCAGCTAACTAGCACTGGTACGCTTACCTCACGTTGAGATATGCTGTCCAAGAACAAAGGAAAAGTACAGATTAAGTACGATTTTACACGTCTGAATGAATCAGATAAACCAACAGCTTTTTCTGGTTCGATGTTATCTCAAACCAGCTGAGTCTCTTGTAGTGCAATGAATGCCAACTACGTAGTGCGAAAAGTTTTCGCTTGTTTCTGCTAAACATTCTCAAGTGACAGAGATATGAAAAAGAAACAAAGGAACAAAAGGGTGCATAACAAGTTAAAAAATAACAATTACGACATAAATTAACTAATAGGCCTACCACTTAATTTGCACAAGCAGGTGTGTACAAAGACTAAACGCGCAACTTTAACGTTTCTGGAAAGCTACGGTCTGAACGCTCAATTCCGAATAGGACATCGATGTTTGACCATTGTCAAGGTAACGTCCTGTGTTTTCTTGGGCAATTAGCCAATGTCGAACTAACCTACATCGCAGGAAAGTCCCTTCGCCAGACGACGACTTGGAAATGCAATTCGCATGATGATGGAATGGAGGTTGGTCGGAATGATGCTAATCCCTAACATGGGGAAATGGAAGAACCCCGAGAAAACTTCAACTGCGACCTCATCCCCCACAAGTGTGACTACATTTTTTAAAATGAAAAATCCCAAGCTTGACGTAAACGCGAACTCGAACCGCATGGGGACAGGCTGATGGTGTAGATTTTCCTTCGAGATCCCGAGATGTAGGAAGACCACGGAAAAAATAGAAATGTTTCTGTGAATTCGGAATAGGTGATTCACCTGTTCTAAGTTAATTCCTGGTAATAGAAAAAAATAATTAGCATTACGTTAATAATTTAACAATTGTATTGGTCTTGTAAACCAAAATAAGGAACACCATTTAAAATATCATGGAAAAGATAAAATGAAGAAGATCATTATGTTTGCCATGGTAGACTTAGGCCTATGATATGGAACAGATCTAATAACTTACAAAACTGACATTCTTATCAATTCGTGTGGATGATTTGTGATATGAAAATTACGATATTTCTTTTTTGCATTTTCCAACAAAACGCGACTATGTAATAGGCGGCCCAACAAGAACTGTCGGGACACCGGAAAGGAATGTCTAAAAACGGGACTGACCCATTCAAAACAGGATATCTGGCAACATTACATTGAACACAATTAATACAGATCACAAGATTTTGCCTATGAAATAATAACAAAATTGAATTTAGATATAGAATATGAACAATATTAGTGAAAAAGCTTGAATCGTAAACTATAAAAAGTTTATGACAAATATAGAAGATAGACATCTGCACTAATCAACATTAACGGAAGTGCATCCCATTGGATTTTATGAACTAGATAACGCTCTTAAAATAGCAAAAAAATATAAAGTCTCTTGACATGGATGACATAAATATTTAAAATTTTTAACGGGACTAGAAAAATACAGAGGCAATTATTGAAAATAATCAACATAAATTATACCAGAATAAATATAGTAGCCTACTCGTAGACCTATTGTCCCTAATGACTGGAAAAGAGGGAAATTATGCTCTATATTTGAAAAGCAAACTGGCAGGATTGTTAGAATTATAGAGGTAGATATACAAATACTTGCCCAATACGGCTTACAAAATCATTGTAAGTCGTATTAGGCAAGTACGAGTATTTGTGAGGTAATAACACAGTCTAATATATACAGTCACGAAGCTTGAGTTGTTGAGGGTACTAGGAACAATAGACTGTGCCGGTCTATTTCGCTTTGTCTATGATGAGGCGATATTAACGATCCTAGTGGTTAGCAACTATCTATGGATGCAAATTCCCTACGAATGAGCTTAGTGACTGTATATACTAGACTGTGGTAATAACTCGATAGCATGAGTCGCCTAGAATCACACTGCACTTTATCCAAAAATCTGATTTGTCAGAAAAGACGAAAAACTATGCACTTAGACCAGGGCTGGGGATCGGGAGCGCATCCAGACTCTAACCGGGGACGCTTAATATTCATCCGTCACTACATCAACGCTGCGCGGTGTTCGGCGGGGAAGAAAGGGGATGAAGAGAAATCGTATGGCTCCCCGTGAGAGAGTAGAATCCGCTCTTGCTGCCCAGCCCTGACATAGGCTCCACACGGTGATTTTACTACTAAAGTTAAGGCAGATAATATCCAGTTTGACTCCAAAATGGACAGTTTATCACATTTCCTGCAAAATTCTGCACAGAAATATACCTTAATCTCACATTTCATAATATGGAGAAAGTGAAGTTTGATTCTATGCAACTTAGTTAGTGAACACATATTCATGAAGTAGCAAAGTGGATTTCATAATGATACCTCATGTTCTGACGGTATAATTGTGATTAGACAGATAATGTAAAAGAAGAGAGTTTAATTTGCCAATGTAGGCCTATATGTTATTCGTTAATTACGAAAAGATTTTCGATAGGCTCTCGTAAAATAAACTCAGGAATATTAAGTAGGCTACGTATAAGCCCAACAAGGCTGTGAACCCGAACCCATGTCCGAGTTCAGCAGGCTAACGCATGAGTTACGCCGATGACACACGGTGATACAAAGATAAGATGGCAATATAAGATTCTTGACAACACGATACGAAGATCATAATTAAAATCATAGTTAAAAAGCCATATAGTTACCGATAGATTTAAAAAAAGTTAAAATTAGGTTGAATTATCTACTATGGATTAAAGTAATGTAGCTAGCCTCCATGATAGTCTACCCGTAATAAAATTGTACAAGGTCATATTATTATGCCGGTTATAAATAAGCAAATAAAACAATCAGTAACTTATTGCAACAGACTTGTATGAGGTACTTATGTCCGGCTGTAGCTAAAGAAACCAATATTTCGTATGATTACATAGTGTTACGTTAGATCTTTATAATAGACTTTTTCTTCAAACAAAAAGCTAGAACTAATTCCTGAACCAGGGAATGAATTCCTTTACTCAACCGCAACAATTACTTAACCAGCAAACCAGTAGCTGGCTTCACGATGGAATGTGTTCCTTTGTAACGTCTGAAACGGTTGAATTCCGATAGCTGCATTGTATCCATTGTGGTTTCATTTTTCGGAATTACCACACACATATAAACACTATAGTAACTACTGCACACATCTCACAACAATAAGAGCCCCCCACCCTGCGAGCGAGAGAGGAAGATTAGGGTGGCTATAAGAATTGTTATGGAATAATAAAAGTTGAGTTTTGAAAAGAAGTGAGGGGGTCACCAATAGCAGAGCAGGGACTAGCTTGCAAACACTCAAGTGAACCAACACCGGTGGCAATTCGGAGGCGCTTGTTCCCAAACACACCATAACAGCGGTAGCTCCTGTGTTCTTTTCATGAAAAGTGACGAACAATGCCATTGTTTCTGAAAAGTGTTCCCCCTCCCTGCTTCCCCTTCTCCTATTCCGAGGTTTTTCTTTCACACATTGTTCCGTGTCGTGCGGGTGTTAAAATACTCTTCAAACTTTCTTTTAATGCCACCCTCACTCCATTACCATTTAACTTTCAAGAGTCTGCATTCTTTCACCGTGATGAAAAGGTCAAACCATGAAAGGGAGAACGGATTCTCTGTCCCTGTCTCTCTCCCCACTTCTCCTCCCCTTCTTTTTTTTAAGTCTCTTATAAACCACATTCGTATTCTTGAAAGGACTTTCCTGATCCTTGAAAGTTGCTTTTTATGTCACATCACCCCACCTCCGTCACTATCGCTCGCAAAACAATGACACCATTAAGTGACAATATGGCCGCCCTCTCGTAAAGCCTTGCGTCAGCGACATTTTGTTTCTTTGTAGCAAACGTTTCCGTACATTTGTAAGAAGAGTATGATTTATTCCGCTACAGCGGAGATGTTTTCCTTCCCCGTTTGCCCTCGGAACGACATATCTGTTCCGAAAACTCATTTGTAAGAACTTTTGAATCTTATTTTCCGCAAAACAAAACTTATACAACTAGAAATTGAATATGACATGTAGAACTTGCGCCTGCACATTTAGTCACTCAAAAGAGATGGATGGCGCCATTTCGAGTCAATGTTGCGTGAAATTCCAAAAGCGGAGAAGAAGACGAGGACGGCCATAGCTATACACATTACATAGTCATGTCCCTTCTCGGAGCCGAGCGACCGTGAAACCGTATTCATTATCTATTAGGGTATTGCTGTACGCAATGCTCGAGAATTTTATAACCGCCATATAACGCCCTGTCCATCCAGCGTTAACATGGCGGTGTCTTCATGCTTCCACCCTCTCGTATCCTCTTGTGATTTATCTTCGCGGTGACTCAGTGTCGACGTTTCTAACTACGCCTGGACGTCACGTTCCACTCGCGCCAGTTTATTACTGCGCTCCGCAATGCCGTCCGTACACGTGACAGGCGCATTAATGGCCACAAATCATTTTAATCCTCAAAGTCAAACAGTAAAATACTCTCTAAATCTGAATAATAAATGACATTAAGGACAGCAATTCTTGTGTTTGTGTTCGTGATACGAGGTCGTGCACTCTTCAATTTGTATTATAGGCCTACAGCTGTGGGCAGTATGGAATGAGGATAAATACAAACAAGTCGAAGACCATGGTTGTCGCAAGAAATTTAAAGGTAAACTTGCGAATTCTAAATGAGGCAGTAGAGCAAGTGAACAGCTTCAAATAATTCGGATGTATTACAGGGTTGTTTCCGATCTCTGATAACGAATTTGAATGACATCATGTGCGTCAGAGTCACACGACAGCTGAACTGTGGCGCGAGGTGAGAGATCAGTAGTGAGTGATCTAATATTCAGTGTGCACGGCGACACAGCAGAAATTTCCAAGAAAATGGAGCCTTTTTGGGAGGGGTACATTACGACCCTTTCCAATGCCAAGTACAGTTAAATGAAAATAAAAAAAAGCCTGCAATAAACGAGGTTTCGTTATTTCCAAGAAAGGCATCTTCTGTGTACTTAATAAGATTGGTAAAGCTCGAATGAAATTAATTTTTACCATCTCGTAGGGTGCAGCGATTTGTGACGGGATTGGATTTGCTTGCTTTTTCCACTCTGAAATTAAGTAATTCCATCCTAGCTTTGTCAGTCTTATTACGTACACACAAGATGTCTTTCTTGGAAATAACTAAACCCCGTGTTTTGCAGGCTCCTATGATTTTCACGTAACTGTAGGCCTACTTGGCATCGGAAAGATTGTTATGTAGGCTACCCCTCCCAAAAAGGCTCTATTTTCTTGGGCACTGATACACCGTGCACTCTGATTATGAAATCACTCACTACTGCTCTGTCACCTCTCGCCGTAATTCAGCTGTCAGTATGATTCCTGACGCACATGACGTCATTCAAATTCGTTATCAGAGATCGGAAACAACCCTGTACAGTATAAGCAGTAACATGAGCTGCAGCCAGGAAGTCAGAAGGAGGATAGCAATGACAAAGGAAGCTTTTAATAGAAAAAGAAGCATCTTCTGCGGACCTCTGGAAAAAGAACTAAGGAAGAGACTAGTGAAGTACTTTGTATGGAATGTAGCATTGTATGGGTCAAAAACATGGATATTAGGAAGAAGTGAAGAGAAGTGAATCATTTGAAATGCGGATATGGAGAAGGATGGAAGGTGTGAAGTGGACAGACAGAATAAGTAATGAAGTTGTGTTGGAAAGAGTGTGTGAAGAAAGAATGATGCTGAAACTGATCAGAAAGAGAAAAAGGAATTGGTTGGGTCACTGGCTGAAAAGAAACTGCCTACTGAAGGATGCACTGGAAGGAATAGTGAACGGAAGGAGGGTTCGGGGCAGAAGAAGATAGGCCTATCAGATGTTAGACGACATTAAGATATGTGGGTCATATGTGGAGACTAAGAGGAAGGCAGGAAATAGGAAAGATTGGAGAATGCTGGATTTGCAGTGAAACACTTGCCCATGGCCAGAACACTTATGTACAATGTATGTAGGCCTATATCTGTCATACGGATCGTTGTGTGACGAAGTGAGTGAGCTTAACTTTATTCTAGCCAACATATTTACAGCTTGGTTACCCAAGGAATTAATTTTAATTTTGTCGCGGACATTTTCTGATATTGCATCAGATTCATAAAATATCAGCTGTATTAAATTTTAATTTATCTCAAACTTCATGGAAAATAAATTAGATAAGTCACTGCATAAGAAAACTACAATTTTTAAATATTAACAAGCAGTAGCATAACACAGTAAACTGTTGATACAACGAATACCAGTTTAATAATTTTTTTCAGTTCAACGAAAAAATTCGTAATCCCCTTCCAATTCTTTATAAGACACAATTTAAATCATTTCATTTGTACGAAGACTGGTATTATTAGAACGAAAGAAAAAAATCTCTTCGTCAAAATATGATCGATTGAAATAATTTATATTGTTCATTTTCATTCACTTAATTGCGCAAATACGTATTGTAGCCTATACTGTTCATATCTGTCCTCTTAACGGTGTTTCCTCGTCTAGGCCTGTATCCTAAGAACGCCTCTTTTATCGTTAAATGGAATCGTACCTGTCCAACACAGTAAGTTAGGGGAAGGTTGCCTATACTGGACCATTTTTTTGTTTTTTAATCCCATGTCTTTAATAATGATTAAATTAAATCGAAATATGTTCTAGTACATTCTACATTCTATGTACTTTCATCCTATAGTGTTATATTTTAAATTACACAATTCCTAATAAATATAAAAAGGTAAAACCAAAATCATGGAAACGGTCCAAATTGGTAAACCGGTTGCCTAATTTGGACTCATAGTGTCCCAATTTGGACCTCGCAAAAATACATTACTAATAGTAAACAAATAAGTAGAAGAAGGGTATTTATTATAAATATTTAATTCACCAAATTTTACGTTAAAAATGTATCAGATATTAACATTTGATGAAAGAAGTTACACAATTCTCTGAACTTTGATGAAAAATTAAAGAAAAACAAGATAAATTAATTACAGAAACACTATTGCATTCAAGCTGATTGTTACACTCAGAATATTTCTCTTTGCACTGAATTAGTTTTATATTAGTTGCTTGTCTTGGTTACATAGCCGATTTCAAAATTAGAGGAAGACTCATAGAAAAGTAAAAAAAAAAAAATGCAAAAATGTTACATAGAATTGGAAAGTCCCTGTTTGGCTAGAAAACTCCTGTGAATAAGGAAACGTAGACATAAAAAATAAAAAGGTGACATGATTTCCTCTTGCGTTTGAAAGTTACCAGTGGCAGTATAAAGAACCCCGCCGCGTTGACAACACAGATTACTGTGGTGTTTACACCTCTTTCACCACTTACGGCTCCAACTTGGTGTTTCTCTTTCTGAGTTATAACTTTCTGTTGCCTCTTTTGCACCGTTGTATATCCAGATTCGTCAACGTTGAACACAGTATTTGCTGTGATACCATTCTCATCGAGTTTTTTTTTTTTTCAGCAGGTCGGAAAACTGGATAACACTGTCCCTATGGCACTCCATACACACGAGCAAGCTCGTTGAGTCCATAGTTACCATTTCTTTATGCTGCTACCGCCATCTTGAAAGTATCATTTCATTTCCGGTAGGTTCCCCTTTTTGATATCTTGGAAACATAAAGGCACAGAATCCCCCAATATACTACTTTTTCCTAACGTTGACCATAATATAATGCTTTATATTCATGTTGAAAAAAAATACTAACAGTTTCCTAAATTGGATCAGTCCAATCCAGGCAACCCGCAGTGGTCCAACCTAGGCAACTTGTTCACTTATGCAAACAGACGACACTAAACAAACACATGAAATTAAAAACTAGTTTTAAAACACGCAGATAGTAGCTAATGAAAAATACTTGTAACGTATAGTATAGAAATTGTTATCACTTACTCCTACTGTATACAGAAGCTTAAGATCCGTAGCGTAAAAATTGTAAGCGAAAACGCCAAAACACATTAACGGCAATCCTATTCGCTAAGATGGCTGCAGCTCACTGAACTTCAAGATGAGTACCTTAGGCAGCGTCAGCAAGCAGTGGTGCCATCTGAAATGTTTGAAATACTTCTATATATGGAAATAGAACTGCGGTCCAATTTTGGCAAAGGTCCAAATTCGGCAACTCTCCCCTATGTACCTTTAGTGAGTTTTGTCTTTTGCCATGCTCTGAAGAAGATTAAAATTTGTCCTTAGAAGACAGTTTAAGTTTTGTATGAACATTAAATGTCTTATAAGGCAAACTTAAACTTGCTTTGTTTTTATATCATTGCCTCATAAGAGATATGATTGACTTAAAATTTAGTGCGTGTAGATTATCCTTAAGTAGGCCTAAAGCATGTCAATCAACGTAACTGCGAAGAAAAACTGTAAATAATTCTCTTTATCGAAAAGAAAATGTAAAACAATTAGACAAAGTCTAGAAGTACGATGCAGGGAAGAAGTGCATTTACATTTTCAATATTCATTATTGTATTGAATGACTTGAATATTTTATTGTTCAGTTATGTTGTATTATTTTACCAGTTTAATGAATCATCAATGTATCTATAGCGAAATAATTATTTCACCATTCTCAGAATACCGTTAAACCGATATTTCACACTTAGGCTACACTTCTTAAAGGAAAAGCTTTGAAAATATCATGGTCAGCAGAAATATAAGAATTAATCAGAAGGGAAAAAATAACCTTAAAATCCAAATTATCCTGAAGGAATATATATATATATATTCGGCCTGTTATTATTCGGTTGAGAAGCCTTTATCATCCAGTCTGCTGTCAAAAAGTCTGAAAGTTAGAATTTATAAAACAGTTATATTACCGGTTGTTCTTTATGGTTGTGGAACTTGGGCTCTCACTTTGAGAGAGGAAGATGGGTTAAGGGTATTTGAGAATAAGGTGCTTAGGAAAATATCTGGGGCTAAGAAGGATGAAGTTACAGGAGAATGGAGAAAGTTACACAACACAGAACTGCACATATTGTGTTCTTCACCTGACATAATTAGGAACGTTAAATCCAGACATTTGAGATGGGCAGGGCATGTAGCACGTAATCCCGAAATGCATATAGAGTGTTAGTTGGGAGGCCGGAGGAAAAAAGACCCTTGGGGAGACCAAGACGTAGATGGGAAGATATTAAAATGGATTTGAGGGAGGTGGGATATGATGATAGAGACTGGATTAATCTTGCTCAGGATAGGGACCAATGGCGGGCTCATGTGAGGGCGGCAATGAACCTCTGGGTTCCTTAAAAATCAGGAAGTATATATATATATATATATATATATATATATATATATATATATATATATATATCGTCGTTGTTCCTGCAATAACTCCTATGTGCAAAATAGGCCTATACAATTTTTCAGTAGGAGGAAAAAACACATATATTCATTCTATGGCAGCCGTACATAGGGGATTGTGAATTGTTACATTTTCGAAAGAAAGAAATATAATTACATATAGGAGATTTTATTATTTGCTGCATCACTATTTAAGTTATTTAATAGAGCAAAAATCTGAAAATCGATAAATATGTCACATAGGAGTTATTGCAGGAACAACGACGATATATATATATATATATATATATATATATATATATATATTAGCATGAAGATATTTTCAATCATAAGTAAACATTTTAATTTATATATTTATAACAAAAAGGAACAACATAAGCATACTGAAAATAGCCTACACACAATACAACTTATTAAACAATTCTTTGCCGCACTATTTGAAGACATTGATCTATGTGGGGCAATGTTATTGGATTTACTAACAATGATCACAAACAAAAAACAATTTTATCTGAATCGGTACAGTCCACATGCTTCCAAATGATTATCTAAGTCTATTAAATAAACTTTTTCTAGTTCTTCAGAAAATGCCACATCAAATCTTTCCATTTTAGGCAGTATGATAATTGAATTCACTGAGTTTAGTTCCTGTACTGTCCCCTAAGATACTACTAGGATCAGAGAAATGAGCAGCTGCCTCTCTGATGGTCATTCTCTAATCACTTTCTACAATGCACATTACATATTCTTCCCTTCCCCCTTCCCTCTCTCATTAGTTTCCATGTTAGAACAAAGACCTAGAAATAAGAAAGAGGCCATAAAATCTTATCCTTAATAATATTCTCTTGTTTGGTACTGGGTGAACATACACTGTCCAACACTGGGTAACTCGTGCGCTAAACTGAAGCTTCTGGCTTTCATAGTCTATTATAATCACTCCCAAATCAATATACAATTCAAGAACTATATACAAGAAATGCTTCGTTCACCTGAGAAGGTAGTAGAGCAGGGAGCGTCAAGTGACTACACTCTCGTGCATACGTACAAGCCCTCAAGCCCTGACGTACGGCTGCGGGCAAGGGTAGCTGCTTCCACAGTGGCGGAGCTGAGAACTTGTATGTGAACCGAATTTGTGATAAGAATATACATTAATTTCAACTTTTAATTGAAGTACACTTTCAGTGTTAATTGCACTGTACTGAAAACAGTACTCTACACAATTTGGTACAGTTAACTATATTTGCATGTTTGCACAATAATGAAACAAAACAAAATATACACTTTTATACAGATTAACATACTACGAAATAAAACTGTTCACTGTTTGTCTTCTTCTCATTGCTATACAGTTCAATTAACAAAATAAAACAACAGTACAGACGTTATTATTGAAATACAATTCTCTAATAACAATACTTTTTCTTATACATCAGAGATCCGCGGCGATTTTTGCAGTTTTCTGTTAGTAAGCACTTTTTCAATTCGCAGAGCTATTGTTTTAGTACCACCCAATAGCAAACATGCTTTCAAGTGTTCATCACTTAATTGGCTTCTGTGACGTGACTTTGTAAATTTCGTTAAAGAAAACAGTGTTTCGCATACGTAGGTTGTCCCGAACATGCTCAACGTTCTTGCAGCGAGAAGTATAGAAATGATTAATAAATTTTCTGTTTTGATACTTATCCTTTAGATCAATATTGCTTTGTAAATCAAGTATTTCTAATTGTAGTTCAGCAGAAATATCCAGGACACTCACTGAAAAAGGTGTTGCAAATATCTTAAATTGTTGTTCAAGTTTTCTAATATCCTGAAATCTACGTTCGAAGTCTTCGCATAATTGTTGCATTATTCTTCTAGCCTATATGCTTTCATGTCCAAGGCTTCTAACAGGTTTCCCATGTACTGTACATACATAAATAAGCAATTTCATTTCTAAGTGCAAGGAAACGTTTCAGAACTTTTCCTCGACTTAACCACCTTACCTCGGTATGGCACAGTAAATCCCCATACTCGCTGTTAATATCATCCAGCAGTGCCCTGAACTCCATGTGATGAAGTCCTTTAGACCTTATGAAATTATTTGTTCGCACAACAACATCCATTACATTGCTAAGGTTCATGTTTTGAGTATATAAATTTTCCTGGTGAAAAATGCAGTGCACCGGTGCCCCCAAGCGACCTCTATAGGCTCCACCACTGATAGGCTGAAGTGTACAACTGTACTGCCCGCAGTGGAAGCCCTAAGCAGGTCTGTATGCCCTCTCGCGATCTTGACTCGACCTGGCGGAGCCTGTAGTAGAGGGTGTAGAAAATAGGACACAGCACTTGGAAAAGATACACGTCTCAGTAAAACACTCATATAATATATTATACAGGGACAACATTTTATTTTTACTTCAATTTTTATTGTACCTGAGTTTTTTAATATACTTCACTCCCACCCCCTCTACTAGTAAACGTCCAACCGTTCTCCACACAGAACCAAGCGTATACAGTCAAACTCGCCTTACGGTCATAGTAAACACAAACAGTACTGAAATAGTGAGTATAGTTCGTTCCAAAAATATGTTCGCGTTTTCCAGTGACGAAAGAGCTTTCAATATTGAATCATATTTTCGCACAGGTACTGTCGTCCGTTTGCCTATGTCGCATCCCGGTTTCCCCCACCCGCTTCTGCTCGCCCCTCTGTAAAGGCTAGTGGCTGGAGTGTCTTAGCTCTTTTCTGAAAACATTAATTTGTTAGAAATTGGACGTCTACGTAATATTATACAACTGTTTAAAATAACTGAAATTAAAGGGCCTCGTTAATTAATTAACTGTCACGTGATTTTCCTCCTTTCTATGGCCCTGCGACAAAACCACTTGGACGGACAGTAGATAGCATGTCTGAGTAATTTTATCTTTTCGGATCGGGCAGAAGTGAACATTGAATTTACAGTACGTAAGGTACTCTTTTATAGAGTAGGTACAGAATTATTTCAACATGAGTTACTAGTACGAAGGACGAAACTGGTAATTGTCTATAGTGCGATAATATGAAAAAAAAATAATTGAAGTCTGTGTCGAAATGAACGGTTACCATTTTCAAAATTGTGTTTAAATATCCATATTATGATTATTTTTCAATTTAACTTCATTCTCTACGCTAATGTGCTGTAGACAGTGTAATGTACACTGCATAATGAATATGTCCGAATGGATAGCTCAGTTCTTAAGTAAAAACACTTATTGTAATGCAGTATTGTATTTTGATTAAAGAAAAACCTAATGAAAATTATTAAACTCAAAATCGCGATATTTCTTACTTTACGTAAATGGATTAACTATTACCTAGTAAAGTGATTTGTTTGTATTTTACGCCAGTATCATCGAACTCCAGTCGTGGAAAGGGATAGCAAATGGTGTTTCCGGTTCTCAACCGTTAATCCAAAGGCGGTATAGCCAGGTTAATATTAGAAATGTTGGTAAAAATAAAATGATGTCCCTCTATCATAACGATAACGAGTGTCTCGACCTGTCGAATGCAATGAATCAGTAAATACTCTGTAACGATTCATAGTAACCGTTTACCATCTACCAGGCATAGCAAGAACTACGTTTGTCCAATAGTGAGAGCTGTCCGGGACTGGGGGACGTTTCCCTATCTTATTTGGGAGATTCAAATTCTGTGAAAATTGATCAACCTTACCTATCCGTCAATATTTCGGTTTCTGATATTACAGAAGGCTAAATCGTTTCATAAATTTATTTTCTTGACTTGTCTATCCAGACAGTAAGTGTCCGAGAATGGGAAATTACAAAGGTGGCAATCCTAAGATCAACAACAACAGTTAATTACGAATTAAGGTAAATATTTCAATCTTATGTAAAATTTGTCAGTTAGGAGCCCAAAATCTTTTGTCACGTTATGGTAATGATTTTGAAGCTGAAAGTTATATTACCGGTTGTTCTGTATGGTTGTGAGACTTGAACTCTCACTTTGAGAGACGAACAGAGGCTAAGTGTGTTTGAGAACAAGATGCTTAGGAAAATATTTGAGGCTAAGAGGGATGAAGTTACAGGAGAATGGAGAAAGTTACACAACGCAGAACTGCACGCATTATATTCTTCACTCGACATAATTAGGAACATTAAATTCAGACGTTTGAGATGGGCAGGGCATGTAGCACGTATGGGCGAATTCAGAAATGCATATAGAGTGCTAGTTGGAAGGCCGGAGGGAAAATACCTTTGGAAAGGCCGAAACGTATATGGGAGAACAAAATTAAAATGGATTTGAGGGAGCTGGGATATGATTGTAGAAACTGGATTAATCTTGCGCAGGATAGTAAGCGACAGAGCTCATGTGAGGGCGACAATAAACCTCCGGGTTCCTTGAAAGCCATAAGTAAGAATGTAAAGTCAGTAAGGTATTCATTTTGAGACTTTCTTTATCATTAACATTCAGATCATAGCAATTTAAATTCTATTTGACGTGTTCTATCTGCGCCCCCATAAAGTTGACATTAATGTAAGTCCATTATTAACATTTTTTTTTTTTTTAGATTGAGACTATCAGTCTTCTAAAATGTACCCAATTAAAATTCTACTCGTGTATGGAAAAACTCGTGTTTTACACTCTGCTTATCAGACAATTGAAGTTAAAAAACTGGTCCTAAAGAATTGTTTTTGTGACAGTGAAATTTTATTCTCGTAGCCTATATTTTGAAAATGATGCATGGTGCCACCCGGATCCTGAGTAATTTTTTTTAACGACTATGGTTTTTCTTAGTATTTGTCTAAAATCGTGTGTGCCATTGATGTTAAAAGCTAAAAAGCTCTACTACCTGTACATACAGAGTTACCTACGATTTAACGTGCTGATATTTTTGAAACGAGGTTCCGAAACAACAGTTATCGTTATCTTTACAGTTATCAGTGCTTCAACTGGTAACAGTGCCCCGGGCCTGTAGTTACTTGACTGTTAATACTGATTATAACAAATACCGACTTGAGGCGCTACTGCATTACCGTTTCGTAAACTATAATAACTGATATGAAATAATTAGAAACCGGAATAAATTAATTTACTATATTATCGGTATAGTTTAAAAAATTTGGCGTTTTATTTACGTAACTTATGGTAAATGTTCTACTTTCTATTACATATTAGGATAATAATGTGTGTTTGTAAAGACAATTTCGAATATCTTAAGCTTAATTTTCGTCATAAACTTCAGATTCTATATCGTCAGTCAAGGAATATTTTATTCTTGGGTGCTCTACCAATGCCAATGGTATTTCGGTCTCCGAAAAGTCCATTTGAACACACGAAAGCATTCATATGGACGAATGTAACATATCTTTACATTACCAATATGGCTGCCATAACCACCACAGCTGACTGCTGTTGAAGTTTTGTAGCAGAAATTACATCTAGCCCTCTCTCTATTAGTATTATTTACCTCGATGATCACGCCAAATACCAACAATTATTGCTTTTTTAATCATATTACGATTGAGATGCAAGTGCACATGTACACTATCGTTTATCACACGTTCCTTAATTAAAAAGCCTTGCTCCTACTACTACAGAGCTCACTACCATACTACTACTGAAAACTTCTGCAAATAAAAATAACTATAAATAACTAAAAAAAATCATTAACAAAATACTAGTGGAGACCTCTATGGACAACAAAAGATATTGAACTTGAAGTTACTTCAACTGTTAGTTACAAGATCTGATAAATCTACATTTAACTTTTCGGAAACTCATGAAAGTTATCAGTGCAGTTAAATTTGTAAGTACAGTTAAGTAACTGACAGTTAACTGAGGTATACCAGAAACCGGGCATAAGTTGGAGGAAATCTTCATTAAATCTATGAAGTTGAAGTTATTGTTAATGTTCAAAAAAGCTTTACATATTGTGATTGACTGAGATTGTGATTTAACTGAAGAATATTGCTGGAGTGTATTGTAAATATCCGTAATTTAAATATGTATTTCGCTATTGTATTGATTAAGGCTGGTTGAGTGAAAGAGAAGGCCTTATGGTCTAAATTCTCCCAGCGAAAACAAAACATTCTATTCTAGTTTCTGTAATCATTACTTGACAAGTTACAAACGATGTCCAACAATACGAAAAAACCTTTCATCTTACCGATTTAAGCATACAGAAAAGAAACACAGCATAAAAATGAAAATGTGAGTTTTATACAGAAGAAAAAAAAAAACACTTTTCTGACAGTTCATTTGCATTTTTTTTTTTTTTTAATTTCAATAGGATGTACGGTCACCACGAGCTCGGAGACATGCTCGAACACGAATGGGAATTCTGTGTACCAGGTGATCCAAATCGTTCTGGGGCAGATTATTCCACTCCTCAATGGCAGATTCAATCACTGCTGGTGGTTAACCGGAGGGTTTTCATGATAAAATACAGTCCTCTTCAATTATTGTGTCAAAGGCATGTTCAACATAATTCATAGTGCAGGAAACGCCGGTCACTCCATTCTGTGAATGTCATGTCTTTCCAGACATTCGTTGTACTGCACTATGGGGATGAGCATTATCGTCCACTAGCATAAAGCCTTCACCCATAGTATCAGCAAAACCTGTAACCACATGTTCGAAAATTCTATCTCTGCATATACCAGAGCAGTCATTTTGTTCTGGATGGGAATGAGGGGTATACATCGAACAAACATGATCCCACTCCAGAACATGAGAGAGCCTCCAATATGTTGATGGCGTTCCAGGATCACAGAATCGCTAACTCTTCCATGAATTTTCCTTCAAACGCGAATACGTTTGTTATATGGATGCAAGCTTATGGAGACTTCATCAGAAAATAGCGTACGATTCCATTCTTCCCGGCGCCATTCCCTATGATTTGTTGTCCACTTTAAGCTTGCTGCCCTGCGTTGTGGCTTGAGTGGATCTTTCCACAAGGATCTCCTTGAATGAAGCTCTATGTCATGCAGTCGATTTCGAATCGTCTGGACTGACACATTCACTCCAGTAGCCCTGAAGAAATCATGACCCAAAGTGGTCGCCGCGGCAGACAGCTTAAGACGGGCCATAAGTTGTACATACCGGTCCTGCCTGTTGATTGTTTTACGTGACGTCCTAGCCGTTGTCTGTCAGAGACTGTTTGAGTATCTCTGCACTTTTTCCACAGTCTGGAAACGTCACTTTTTACTTCTAAACTCTCAAGTCTTAGCATGCTAACATCCCCTTAGGCCTGTGTCTCTCTAATGTAGGTCTAATCACCATGAAATCGGTGATTTTATTCATGCATTTGATTATCCATTATTAGTCAATTTGACTACTTATTTTAACTGTTTTACTATATTTATTCCATTTAGTTACTAGTCTATGTAATTATTCACTTTATCTGTTAATTCGATTTTATTTATTTTATATTCATTTTATTTGTTTTATTTTATTATTGCTCTACTTGGTAATTTGCGCCATTTATTTGCTTCACTTTTTACTTCATTAATTGTTTATTTATAACATCCTTACTTGGACATTTATTTATTTATTTATTTATTTATTCATTTATTTATTTATTTATTTATTCATTTATTTCTTCAGTAGTTGTACAGCTACTGCTCTTTATATTACTCTCTCAATAACAGTTATCTAGTAGCAATGCAGGTAACCCGCGTTGTATAGAAACAAAAAATTTAAAAAGATTAATGATACTTTATACTATATTTTATTCACATTCTTAAAACGCATTATAGCGCGAGCTGACCTGTAATTATCAAAACTGACACGATGTTGGCAGTTAGAGAGTCAGAAGACGTAGATCTAATAATCAAACCTGCGCCTCGCGGTCCAATAAAATAGTTAACATAACCTTTAAGTTTACAGTCAAAGCTTTCAAACAACGTACTGAAGCATGTTCACTTCTTAATTAGAAGATAATAATCATTTACCTAGTATTAAGTAATTAATAACGAGGTATGTTAAAAAAAGACAGTGACACATAACCCTTGTCACAGCTTGTTCTATTTCCTGTTTACGTTACTAACTCAACTTACCAGTTTTTGCTCGTTATTAACATATTTCTTGTGTTATAGTGTTCATATAGTGAATTATAAGATGCGGGCTCAATATAGGCCTAACTTCGTACAGGTTCAAAAATATTCAAGTGCGGGTTCAGACATGGGAAAATGGATGTAACGCCGCGACCTGCAGGTCAAACTCAGTTTGTAATCACTACTTTTAACATGCATGTACATTAATTTACTCAGTGCACGAATTTTTATGGTTTTATCGTAGTGACCAGGCAAAGTGTGTATGTTTTATAGTGAAGTGTGAATTTCACAGTCAAAGATCCGGTTCAATGAAATCGCAACTAATGCAAATGTAAATATAACAGAAACTGAATTCAAATATTTCACATTCGAAAATGTAGAGAGTGCAGAATAATTCGTGACTGCTACTGTCGTCATGATCGTCGCCGTTGTCATCGTCATCATCAGCAGCATAGCAACATCAACAACAGAAGTAGCAACAATAATTGCAGCAGTACTTGTATCATCAAGGTAGGCCTCGTTATTTTTCCATCTCAATGTCAATTTCATAAAGTATGCGACTAGACTGGGTATAGTTCAAAGAAGTTTGCTGATCATAGTCTACATGATTGTGTAATTTACACATAACAGAAATTGCAATCTTTCTTGTGTAATAAAATTGTCTTCAGAAAATAGCTTAAATTTTTCCTTAGGCTAACAGCATACTGAATCGGACATTCTGTCTCAGACAGGACGGTTTTGTCTCGGACCGTTTGATGTGACTGTGATTACATGCATTGTTAAGAGGCTGCAGTATACTGCATCGGACATTCGTCTCGGGACATCGATGCATGTAATCGGTCTGAGACAAAACACTCCTGTCCGAGACAGAATGTCCGATGCAGTATCCTACAGGTCTCATTAGAAATGCTGGATTAAATGATGAATGCAGAAAATGTACATCTTCCTAAAGACGAGAAATTTACCTAGAGAAACCAGTTTCTTATATGTATACCTATACACAGTGAAGTTAGTATTTTTGTATGTAGCCTATGACTTTGCTGTAAGACGTTAATTCTGATAAGTAGGCCTATGAGGTAAAGCTTAACAGTAGAAAGCTCCAGAATAAAACTAGTGTTGTATTGCAATAATTAATATTTAAGGATTTGAGAACAATACCTAAATGAATCGATAATTACATAAACATCATGAGTCCAATTTTTTTATCGAAATTGATTTAAGTGCTGTACAACATTCGTAGGCCTATATAGTAAATGCATGTCTTGATGCATAAATAACAAGAGTACTTGTATTTCAATTGAGTAGGCCTAAGCTTGCACATTCATTTTCTTGTTCCTTGCATAAACAACATCAGTCCTGGACTCATGTTTTTATGCAATAGATGGGAGATGGCAGTAGCTACATGTCTCGCAAGTAGGGATTACCGACGACAGGAATGTAAACGAAACAATTCGATAAGGAAGAGTGGGAAGAGTTCCACTTCATGTGAATACGTGTCTTCTCCCAAGTTCATTTTATTATGTAGTGATGGAGCGTTCCCCTCGCAGAGTATCATTATTTTATTCGTAAACATAATTTTGCGCGTTTAATTCGCTTCGAATTTTTCTCTTGCTACGCTTTCATTTCACAGGCGATGTCCCCATCTGTTCATCTTCTTCCCATGCCGGGGAATCGAACCACGAACAGTTGGATTGAAAGGCGCATACGTTATGCACATAGTTCTACAGCGTGGTACCTACATAAATTCTATTTTTATAAGTTACAAAAGAATCAGGACGAAGAGGAATTTGGCGATAAGCAGGTCCCTGGATCGGCATTTACAATGACGGAGACTGGTTACAAAGAACTTGTTTCAGTTCCATCGAAAAAGAGTAGGCCTATATTTCCTTCGGAAAATGTAAATAAAAAAGTTATGGAATGCAGTGATATGAAGTGTAAGAATCACTTTATTATACTATAGGCCTACAACAGAGATTAATAATTTAACGACTTTAAAACATACTGTTCCGAAATAGGACACTTGTAAAGAAATTATGTCCGGGAATAGGTAGGCCCACACATGTAGCTATTCTCGGACATTTGCAAGACAAATTTTAACACAAAATAAAACATAGTATTTTAAATAATATTCAAATTAAAGTAGTTGTGAGGTAAGTAATAGGCCTAAGGTTTTTAAATTAAGATAATGCGTTTCATTTGCCTGAAACAGTAATAAAGGGCACATAATAAGTGAAATTCTCTGAACTGTCCGGAAATAGGCCCCCTACCCTAATTTATTAGTATAGAAAATGTTAATATGGAATAAAAATGTCGACAAAAGAACATTGAGGTTCACTCCTTATAGCGTATTTTCGGTCATTCTTCGCTTGAAGTAACCTTTGACTCTAAATTTATAACTGGACGTTTTCCCGTCTTCAAGTTAGAGAATAAACAATCACTCCTATGATGTGGAATGAGCACTACGCGGTGCCTTCACGAATGAAAACACAACTCATCACATTTATAACTGGCAAAATTTCATACACATAAATTCTGAAATAGGCTACCTTAAGTGAAATCAGAGTTGCCAGATTTTAGATTACCAAGGAGGGACATTCTTTTTCCATCATACACAGTATTTACGTTTTGTCTTAAAGAAAAAGTGACTGGGTAGAATTGACGTTTTCATGACTGTACAAAAATATCTATTAATCTCAAATTTGCAATTTAAAAAAATATCGTAGGTACAGGTTTCCAAGTATAAAACAATATTTATTTGGCTGTAAGTTACGTAACTTTTCTCTGGCGTCTTTCTGAAGGGCTTGTGGCAATAATATTTTATGCCAAATTATTAACTTAATGACTTAATAGTAGTTCTGTCTCATAGATTTCCCCAGCTGTATATGATTGATTGTAAAGCGCAAATTCCAAAACATGTCATCAGATGTGGCAAAATATTTAAATTTCAATGTTTATTAATTCATTAAAATTAGTACATAAAATTTATTGAAACCTAAATTCATATTTATTTTGTGACTTGGCATATTACTGCTCCAAACCCGTCATTGGTACAGTGTACATTTTCAGAGCTTCTTCACATATTTTTCACTGGACTGCTGAGCATTTTCAACAAGTTTTTTTTTTCCATTTTCTGTGCCACGCATTTCTGATGAACGTCTTATGTAAATGTTTAAAAATATCATATTCACCACTGAATTCACTATCACAAACATTACACCTGCTAAAATATTCGTTTCTTTCAATGTGCAAACCTACACTATTAAGAAAATTAATTTAAATTTAATGTAATTATATAGACCTAGAAGAAAATACCACAGTTAGCTAGGTAACGATAAAATTATACAAGTGAAGTTAATTTTCTAAAGGAGGAACTTTCTGCGTCCCGCCTCGAATAGAAGTGGGACTCTGGATTTTTATACGAAAATCGGGACATGTCCCGCCAATTGGGGCATCTGGCAACCCTGAGTGAAACGGAGAGACAAATGGTCTATCATCTTGGAGCTTACACAGTCCCTCACCTGCAGACTCAAATTCCCTTGCAAGAAAGCACTCTCGCGTATTTTTTAGTTGTTTTTCTCTCCCTCATATCTTCAACAATTTGCTACCAAGGCTTCCACGCATTGTTAAAGTTATGTTTAAGCCTTTGCATACACCATGCTTGATTTTGTACATTATACTAAGGTGCTATTTTATACTGCGACAAAACATTATACCATCTAGAACCAGAAAATTCGTTACAGGTTTTAAAACACAAAAGACTATGTTCCAGTTTCACTAATATACTACAACACCGGGCGTAGGCAATTTAATAACCCGTGTGTGTAAGAGCATTTAAAATTTCGATTCGCTGCGAGAAATAACGTATCCCAGAAAATTAACAGTTTCTGCACCGTAACAGTTTTTGTTTCAATAGGCAAATGTAAATGTAGGGATCCAAAGCACACATCTGCCTTGTAACGCTGTTTGCTACAGCCCACACTTTGCATAATACGGGGCAAGATGAAAGCAATAGCAAAACAAAGCAATGTCTATATTTATTGTAATTAACAAAATCCAACAAAGACGAGCTCATCTGGCAGGCCGAGTGGGGTCTTCGTTTCAACAAGTTCCATTGTTGAGAAGGATCGCAGCCGCCATGCTGGCACTCCGCGGGGAATCCTTATTACCAGGGAACGGATTTATATGGACTAAAAATATATGAAATATGTAAATATATATGTAGTTATTTTTACCAAAATATGGAATTAAATATGGATTTTTACCAAAATATGGAATTAAATATGGACTTAAAATTATAAAAAAATGACTATGTACGTTAAATATTGGTACATTTTAATCAAACTAAACAAAAAATATAATGGACGTACCTTATCTTCCAATGTAGTTTCAACAAAACACAATTTTTATTGTCTGTTACCATAACAATAGGTTACAAACATTTCTTTCAAGTGCTGAAAAGTGAATCTTCTTCTATTGTCTCTGAGGATAGATTTATACTGACTAAAAGAGCGTTCGACGTCACAAGAAGTAACTGGTACATAATTCAATTTCACAATGTCTGCTGGGGATAAGTCCAAGTTAATCTTCACTGTTGATTCACCACTCATCACAGCAACAACCTTTTGTAGTTCTTCATATCCAGGGTTTTTTGAAAGTACAGTGTCCACCTTAGCTCTTACTGCATCTGCAACTTTACCTCTACCACGATTCAGTTGTTCCACAGTACTATTTATAATTTCAAAACTTTCAGATAGTGAAAGGTGCCTATTTTGGAGACTTTTGAGCGTTTTTATGATGCATGAAAATGTATGCTGAATGTGAGCTAAGTCATTCTTCACACTTATGTCACAGGTAACTGTTTTCGCAGTATCAATTGAGACTGCATCTTCAGAGTCCAATGCAAGGAGAACATTGTTAATAGAGTCTATATGTTCGGCATAATATTCAACTGCTTCTAGCCATGTACCCCATCTAGTTAAAATTGGCTTTGGTGGCAATGGAATTTCAGGGTACATTTCTTTCAACACGTTAACTCTACTGGGAGCTTTGAGAAATACTTTTTTCACTGATGAAATCAACAAATCTACTTTAGGGAAATTGTCTCTGACCACTTCTGCCACACGATGAAATGCATGCGCCACACAAGTAAAATGAGTCAATTTAGGATATACAACAGATAATGCTTGTCCAGCTTTGACCATATAAGGGGCAGCATCGCTAATAAAGAATAACACATTATCGTACATAATACCCTTTGGCCACAGGATACCCATAGCTTCGTTGAACAGTTTAACTATAGTTTTGTTATTGCACTTTTCTAGAACATCACAATGTAAAAGAATTCGTTCAGAATATTGTTCACTTAACAAACCGATAACTACATTACCAACAAGTCTACCTTCTTTGTCGGGAGTCTCATCAATGGAAACCCAAATTGAACTATCTTTAATTTCATCTCTTATCTTCTGTATTGTCTCATCGTAGATGGATGGAGCATACGTCTTCCTAAGTGTTGACTCATCCGGGATTGTATGTTGAGTATATTTTTCAAGGAATTCCCTGAAGACCTTATTCTTTAGTTTGTAGAGAGGAATATCAGCAGAGATGAGAGAACGGCACAGGTCGATGTTAAACTCAGATCTTACATTCGATGTTGTTGGTTGTGTTAAAAACAATTGTCTCTGCTTGGAATTTAGTTGTTTGTTGGCCTGATGTTTACTAGTTGTAATGTGTTGTTGCACCAGGAACTTTTGTGTAGATGATACTGCACACTGACACAAATTACAAAATAATATTTTATTGTCAGTTGATAAACCATCTTCTTTAAATTCTGAAATGTAACTTGTTAGTTTTGATTTTAAATTGACTGAATGACGTACTTTTGGCATATTTACCGTCTTTATAGTATGATTTACAAAACTGAACCTATGTGTACTCTGACTGGCATTTAACTGTTGAGCTGCACAACTGAAGTCTGTTAAAAATTTTAAATTAAATTAATACAGTTTTGTAACTTACTTTCCCATTGTTGATAGGACTGCTAATTTTCAAATAACTCTGATGTTAAAGGGATTACTGAACATGTGTTTAAATCTCTATTGTTGAAATGTATTTTTAAAAGTTAATGGAATGTTGTTTTGTTTTATTGTTAAACCTAATATAATATGGACTGTTTTATATGAAATATGGAAAATATATGGAAATTAACGAAAATATGTACTAAACTCTAAAATATGGAAAAATATGGAAAATAAAAGTAGGATTTTTCAACCCTACACATTGTGAAACATAAAGATAATGCAAAATATAAATTATATTAGCTTTATAAGTAAATATGTATTTACATATAAATCCTTTCCCTGCTTATTACATTCAGACGGCATGAAGCCATTCCGAGAAACGGACGTGTGAAATCAAATAAGAAAACCTGTATCTAATCGGTAATAATAACTAATGAGATATTAATTTCTCTGCTATTGTGCTTCTCTTCTTCACATACAGGCCTAAGACACACAAACACATCATGCTTCATTCAGCTTTACGTCTTTAATTTCCATATTTATTCTGCGAAAGACGCTTCTTAGTTGAAATGTAGCCTATAACCAGTGAACAAGAAGAACCACAAATTATTACAAATTGTTACCCTTACGGGAGGGAATTAGAAGATAAAATACTACATCATCGTCAAATAGTCGTCATTTTGTTCATCATTATCCTCATCATCATAATCATCATCTTCAAGGAGCTATTATAGGTCTATCTTAGCCTATTTCAAAACATGTATTAGGCCTATATAGGCCTATTCTCATTAAGACAAAATGGTTATCCCTGGAAATGTGATGTTACATTGCAGATTTTCAAACCTATCCTATTTCACTGTCCCGCTTTATGTGCTGAAAAAAATGATCATAACCCTTAAGCGTCGCCTATCTTTGTAACATTAATAGTCTTGCGAAGTGTTGCTGACACCCCAAATATAATGACTTCTTATGGTATTTTTGTACACAATTGAAATATCTCTTTTTTATTTATACGATTATATGATATAGGCCTACTTTAATATCTATAATAATGTTATAATATTATAGTAATGGTAACATTTGAATATTGGCTGTCATGTAATATTCGAACGTCTACTCACTTCTGATTTTAATTTTTTACTTTTTATCTTTCTATTCAGACCACTTTCTTGATTATTCTGTCCGCACAGTCACTACTTAACATCCATTGCTATTATTTTTATACTAATATGTTCAGTTTAGCCACTGTCACTATTTACAATATGATCATTATTGTAACACTTCTTCACCCCACACAACTTAAACCGTTATTATCTTCAGTATACGAATTCCGATTTCAAACATATTTACGGCTATTATTGCCTTACCAATTCTAAGAAAGGTAGGCCTACTGAAAGTTTCAGAAGTACAGATTACTCAATATGTAGTTAACAGTTCCGCGCCACTACTAAAGGATTAAACTGGCATATTTTCGTATTGTTAACTTTAAAGTATTTCTACAAAATATTTCTTAATTTTGTTTGTCATATTTTTTAAATATTCAGAATATAGATAATGTAGCTAATAGGCTATATTAATGTCACATTAATAGTTTGAACTACTGCAATCTTGATCTCTCTTAGACCTAAGTATGATAGGTTTTTGTAAATAAGTCATGGAGAATTAATAATAATAATAATAATAATAATAATAATAATAATAATAATAATAATAATAATAATAATAATTTCTATCGATCGATCGAAATTTTTAATCGATTAATCGGTAGATTGATCGATTTGGAAAATGTTTTAATGTACTGTAATACACAATTATTGTTAAATTTAACTTGTGTTCGGTGATAAGCATAAGTACTAAATGTTGTTCATCTGTAGGCCTATGTACTGTATCGTTATAATACAACTATTTTAATTATTTACTAACATATTTATTATGAGGCTTATAATTTATTGCGTCACTTTATCCAGGAATTTTTAAGACAACACAAATAAAAAAAGTATGAAGACTCACCTAGTTAATACTGCTTCATCCAAGATTTTAAATATGTGAGTGCATTCACATGCTCCGAATTAAGTGCCGCTCTACGTTTAGTAACAATGTTTCTTGCATTACTAAACACGAAAAAAAGAAACTTCTTTTCTGTCGTTATATACCAACGTTTCGTCGAGTTTATCTCTTATATTCTCATAATATGTCATAATGGAGTTTTAACTTTTCACAGACCACAGAAATCTATTTTTTTCTTTATCAATTTAATTTTGTTATTTTACGACGCTGTATCAACATCTTGGTTATTTAGCGTCTGAATGAGATAAGGTGATAATGCCGGTGAAATGAGTCCGGGGTCCAGCACCTAAAGTTACACAGCATTTGCTCGCATTGGGTTGAGGGAAAACCCCGGAAAAAACCTCAACCAGGTAACTTGCCCCGACCGGGAATCGAACCCGGGCCACCTGGTTTCGCAGCCAGACGCTCTGACCGTTACTCCACAGGTGTGGACTTCTTTATCAAACCAAACACACAAGCTTCATCTACAAACTCAGTAAAGAAACTGCACAAAAACAGCAGACTGGCCCCTATTGTAATCGGGTTACAAAATTTTAGGATGAGAAGAAGATAGTTACTCTCTCACTTGCACACAGTGTAGACATGGCTAAGAGATGAAGAGGGCGAATCTTAGAAAAGTATGTAACTTATTTCATATGCTAGGAAGACGAACTGACAACAAGGTTAAAGTTTTCTTAAAAAAACCATAAAACTTAATAAGGGTTTCGCATTGTCTTTCAACTTTCAATTGGGGTAGAGAAGTCACTGTCCTCATATCTAAGTACATCTCTTTCTGAAGTGTTTGTGCAAAGATTTTATGTAACGCTACTATTGTGCTTTGAAGTAAGAAATTTCTGAGAGACGAATGTTGTCAGAGTTTTTAGCCTGAATTTGCATTAACAAAATAATAATTAATATCAAGTACAATCGATTAATTTTAATAGACTCGAATATTCGATTAAATCCCACAACACTAACAACAACAACAACAACAACAATAATAATAATAATAATAATAATAATAATAATAGGCCTAATAATAATAATAATAATAATAATAATAATAATAATAATAATACAAACTTTGAGTTAGTCGGAGAACTTAAAGTCAATTTCAGTCACATCAGAGATAGAAACCTAATGGAAATACAAATTCAGCAGCGATTAATAATGCTAACAAATATTTATTTTCTTTAAAAACAATTATCTCCAAAATACTTTCAGTAGCTACTAAGCTGTGATGTCACACGACAATAATTCAACCAGTAAGCTATTTTTTTACTCTTGGATATTTAACGGCGTTGTATCAGATACTGGTTTATTTAGCGTCGATGAAATTGATGATAGATGTTATTTAGCGAAATGAGGCCGAGGATTCGCCATAGATTACTTTTCATTCGCCTTACGGTTGGGGGGGGAAAAAAAAAAAAAAAAAAAAAAAAAAAAAAAAAAAAAAAAAAAAAAAAAAAAAACCAACCAGATAATTCCCAAGTGAGTATCGAACTCACTCATTGCCGATCTTAACCTCAGATCAGCAGGGAACCGCGCTACGGCCTGAGCTACGCCGGTAGCTAATAGGCTATTGCTATAGCCTATGGAACAAGAACATGGACATTTACAAAAAGCATAGAAAATACTCTTGTGGATTTTTAAAATAGCATTTTAAGAAACGTCTTTGATCCTATTAATGAAAATGAAAAATTAAGAAATAGGAAAGCCAGAGAAATTAGAAGGATATCCCTATAGGCCTAAAGATCCAGACATTATAGCAGTACTCAAGAGTAAGTGAATTCGCTGGTTGGAACACGATCTCAAAAGAGACAATGACGCCTTGCTAAAAATGCATGGAGACTCTCTGGCAGATCAAAATTACGGTGAATAAGTCAAGTCATAATAGACCTCATCTTGTATTTATTGTATTGCGCAGGGTTGGGTATACAATAGGCTATATTTATGTAAATATGGAGAATGAATAAGGAATAATAATAATAAATTATTATTATTATTATTATTATTATTATTATTATTATTATTAGACTATTAATATTATTGTAATATAACATAGACTATTTAAATAAATTCACTTCTAATTGCGAAATTTTGGGCTTTCAGTGTGATTTTGTTCAATAAAAAGAAGCAAGGCTTAGTATCACGAGATTTCGGAAATAATAGGTCTACAAGTAGCCCTTTAAGAGAATCCAACACACAAGGCAAATCCTTAGGCCTTGAACCATAAACACTAATGATAGAACCTGTAGGCCTAAATAGCTCGAAGCGACGCGACGTAGATATTAAGGCTCTAAACAAAATTGATAACCCAAAATATGTTTTTCTCTATTCATCATTGAAGTTTCAATTTTTCTCTCGCTTACTCAGTTGAGTGACCATATTTCGAAATCACATAGCGAGGTCATTACTTTATAAAAAGGCATATGACTTTTTTTGTTTTGATTTTGAGGATGCATTTTGTACTGAAAGAGATATGCGTTATGAGTGGATTCCTATTTATTTAAAAAATGAGAAGATACGTTTTAAACAACAGAAAGCGACATCTTTATCGATTTGAGCTAAAATGTAAAATTATAATTGCTTCAAGATCAAAAAGTTAGGCCTATTTACAAATTCTACAAAGTACTCGTATTAACTTAGGCTACTTTTCTGAGTTGCGCTAATATTTTTATTTTAGTAGGTTGTTTTACGACGCTTTATCAACAGCTTAGGTTATTTAGCGCCTGAATGAGATGAAGGTGATAATGCCGGTGAAATGAGTCCGGGGTCCAACACCGAAAGTTACCCAGCATTTGCTCATATTGGGTTGAGGGAAAACCCCGGAAAAAACCTCAACCAGGTAACTTGCCCCGACCGGGAATCGAACCCGGGCCACCTGGGTTGCGCTAATATTTCATAGGAATTAATTTGCCATGTCTCAATTTCTTTTACCTCAAGACGTTTTCGATTGACAATATAGCCTTTCTTATGTATCTAAATAATAATTCATTTCTCAGAGTCGACCTGGATGCCGCAATCGGTAGAGCGCTGGCTTCTGTGCCGAGATTGCGAGTTTAATCTCGGTTCAGATTGATGGCATTTAAGCACAGAAATCACCTCGATGTTGATGTAGGCTAAAAAATATGTAATATTGAACCGGATGTAGAAGAAACTTTTCAAGGAAAAAAGAACCATAATTTTCTCCAGTAGCTGTAGAACATGTTATATTTTGTGTTTACTTAATATTTAAGTTAATATAAATTAGTGAAATTAAATTGACATTTTTCTAACTAATTCACATTTTCTACAAAAACAGCTTCACACAGGAAACTACCATTATTATTATTTGAATATACAATTTCTTGAACCCTATTTTACCCGAAAGTACATTAGGGTTATAGTTAACTTATAGCCTGAGTTTATATTATTACAATGAGAATTCATTTGACGTGGGTAACCCAGTCTTGCTACTTAAAATTAACACTAATATCTACTACATTAATTTGAATTATTTACAAGTTCTTAAATATATTACATATAAAATTACATTGACGTGGGTAATAGGAAACTACCATAACTTATAGGGCCTAAATATTAAAATTTTTGAAAGAATGAGGGGAGTCCGTGGATTGTTTTTTTGAAAAACAGAACTGCGGACAACTGTTCTACATAACTAATAAAACTGGCAGAAGCTCCAAAAGTATCAAATAGACTAAATGAACTTAAGTAAGACTGAATATTGAAATATCTTGCATTGAAATATGCCTAATAGCAATAGACATATTTTATTTAACGACACTTTCAACTGCAGGGGTTATTCAGCATCTAAATTCAGCATGGACGAGAAAATACAGGCGAATTTTGTCGGAGAGACAGGGTTCTCGGAAGTGTCATAAATATACTTAGCCTAAGACGCAGGACTCACAACTTTATTTCCCTCCCATAGGAAGCCATGCTAAGGAATTCATAGCTCCTTAAAACTGATCCTTATTAGGTTTGAACAGCGAACCTCAAATACAACACAAAGATCGCAACACCACCAATGGTGAAGCATGAAAATAGGAAAAGTTGGGGAAGAGTACCTGTAAGCAAGTTTTTTAATAATGTTGGCAAACTTTTTGTTCCTTTTAATTTATTTTTTCAACATTAATGAATTAATTTTATTTCATAAGCCCATGGATTTGAATCCAAAACAGCATATTATTACTTTTTATGTTTACTTTCGTATGACACTTGAAGTTAGGCTTGACGCATATAGATCAGGATGTTATGTAGAAGTGTTCCGCAACCGGTGTGTCTTCACAAGGTGAAAGATGTGACACGAACTTTTACCTATTATTGTAATAAATTAATAAAATAATTAAAATTAAAATTAATTGTTTTCATAAATATATGTTTGCATAGGCCTATAGGCCATTCGATATCTCGTAAAACCTATATGCGTGTGAAGCCACATATCCGCCGAGTTAGTGGCATGTCCAGTGACATCGAAGACATTATGAAGGAGAAAATAAAGAGCAGTCAGAAGTTGTCACTTCAGATCGACGAGTCCACCGATATTAGCGGTCACGCACAACTTCTTTCTCACATTCGGTACATTGATGGGGATGTAATTGCAAGTATTTTTTTTTTTGCAAAGAACTGCCCGGACGAGCTACCGGTGAAGAAATATTTCGTACAACTAATGTGGTCCATAATGAATTAACATTGGAGGTTTGCGTTAGTGTTTGTACAGACAGAGTCGCTTCTATGCAAGAATTCGTGGCTAAAGTACGTAAAGTAAAACCTAACATACAGAGCAACCACTGTCTCATTCACCGTGAAGCCATCGTTGCTAAGTCTTTGCCATCTCTTCTGAAAATTGTTATGGACGAAGTAGTAAAAATCGTGAACTTCATCAAATCGCGGCCCCTAAATAAGAGGATACGATGAAAGAGTACTTTAAAATAATATATAATATACCCTAAATAAGAGGCTTTTGTCCGTTTTGTGTCAGGAAATGGATCAGAGCACACTACACTCCTGCTTCATACAGAAGTGCGATGATTATAACGAGGTAAAGTGTTAGCGCGAATTTTTTAACTTAAAGAGGAGATATCGTGCTTGAATTTTTTTAATATTGAGGGGCATGAGTACGCAGATTTATTTGCAGATAATGAATGGGTATCTAAGTTGGCATATCTTTTCGATATTTTCGTACATTTGAATGAGCTTAACAGAGAAATGCAAGGTAGGAACGAAAATATTCTGACTATAGGGGTACCACTTTGTAAATGCAGTTGTAATGCGCATGCGCTAATCTCCCCTCCTACAGTTCTTGTTCATGGCGAGCGCTAAATTCGTAGGGAGTACAGTTGCGCCAAAGTGAAGTGAAGTGGTAGTATAAAATAAATAAATGAATACTAGTAATAGTGCTGTGTGTTTAAGTTATAACCAGAGTATTGACATGTCTTTACGTGAGTAATATTGTTTGATCATAAACTCATGTATGAATGTTCCCCAGAAAAATAGACGAAATTATGCGAGCATGTGCGGAAATCAGAGGACAAATATTTTGACCAGAAGTGTACAGTTGAAGCGGAAGTAAAGAACACAATCCAATAAGAGTCTCGATAATAGCGACTTAGCACCGCCAACTTCGGTTAAGACACAGATTCTGATTGGTGATCGACGTCGGGGAATGCACAGAGGGGAACACGCAGCGAGTATGGGAGAAGGAAATGATTTAGGTTTCCGCCATAGCTGCCTTTTCTAAGTGGTCTAGCTATAGTATGGATGAGATTCAAGGATTTGTGAATAAGCTGAATTTTTGCATACAGATCATTTAAAATTGGTGGTTTGAGATGTTCCCAACTCTATGGCCCCTTGCTGACGGTAATAAAGTGTTGATGGACTTAATTAAAGAACATTTAGTAATCTTGCAGCAGAAGTGAAAGAATTATTTTGGAGAGAGTGTTCAAGATTTCGACTGCGTTCGTGATTCATTCATTGTGAATTCAAACCATCTTCCGAATAATATACTTATACAAGAGGCAGATTTAAAAGCAGACAGGACACTGAATTAAAACTTCTCGAAGTGCCTTTGGAAACATTTTGGTTGTCAATAAGAAATGAATATCTAGTTATCTCCGAGATGCAGTTAATATGTTATTGCCAATTTCAGCTACATATATTATGTGTGAACTGGGCTTCTTGACGTTAACTGAAATTAAAACATCAAAGAGGGAGAGACTCAAATTCATTGATGAAGAAATTAGGCTTGCACTGTCAACGATTCCGCCACGGATCAATCACCTGTGTGCAGCTAAGCAGGCCCAAGTAGGCTAACACATTGAAGATATGAGTAGCGTTATTTACTTTAATATTAGTAACAGAAACGCGTATTTTGTACAGTGAAGTTCATAAATTGTTAATAAATACAAGAGTCTACTTCTGTTTTGTAATAATAATAATAATAATAATAATAATAATAATAATAATAATAATAATAAATTTGATTACCGGTACATTAAGTAATTATATTAAGAGTGTCACATTATAAGTTTTTCAGTGGATTAACATTTTGGTGTGCCGTAAATAGAAAAAGGTTGCGTAACACTGATGTAGAAGATCTGTGGAGAGATGCTGAATTTGAGACATGGAACTATGATTGAAAAACCTGGAATGGCGAGGAAGGCGGTAGATTCTACAAGAGGTTTGGGCTTGGGAACATCATTGGTGAAGAATGCATGTTGGGCGGTGACAAAAACTTGGATATAGGGGACAAAAGACTTGAGTGGAAGACTTAAGTGGATTAGAGTTAGGTGGTCTTTTTGTGTCCGCTCCCCTTCTGTGTACGAGAGCATGTTTTGCCCACTTGCTAACATTCTCGCAGCTGAGCGCATCGCCTTAATGGGGGCAGTTCGGCACGTCAGGTGCAGCGGGGGCGAGTAGAACACCCCGCACAAATTAATTTACTAGATCAGAATGTATCTTCGCAGGAAATTACACGTTTTTATACAGAGTTTAAAATAAGTGAAATGGAAAAACCACACATTAAGTTAAAATAGCAAATGAAAGAAATTGAGGACCGTTTTTGCAAAACTTGCTAACTGAAAAAATTAAATTTTATAGGAGAGACAAAACACTATAGTAAGCAAGTTTCGCTGTATGTCTTACTCATAGCAGAAAGCAAGTTTTGAAAAAAACGATCACACTTTGACACACTACAATGAAGAGAAATAACCCAATTTTACTAAGACGCTTTCAACATCATGTAGAGGCCTGCCTTATGTTAACGAATCCATCAAAATCTCAATTTTGAAATTTTGCAGTTAGCAAGTTTTGCAAAAACGGTCCTCAATTATAATCATCATAATCATTTATGATTTGGGCCCTTTGTTGAGTTCTGTTCTTATTTTCATGAGAATCAAAAAATAATACCACAAAGAACTCGCACAAAAAGTAGGATGTGGGTCTTACAGAAATAATGTTATGCGATATTTCCTCATCTCCATAGCTGGCACGTGGCACACTTGCAATATATACGCCTTGGTAACTCAGTTGTCAGAACGTTGGCTTACGACGACTGTGAAATGAGTTCAAATCACAACGTTGGCGGAAATGTATCTGTGGTGGCCAATGTTAAAATGGTAAGGGTTCTCCCGGAATTCTCCTGTTTTTTCCCTCGTCATGCCACCAATAATCTCCACAATTTTCCTTTCATTATCACGTCCGTTTCGAAAAAATAGGATACCATTTGTGTTTGCATGACTCCGAATCGAGCGTCCGCCATGATATGTATTCCTAGAAGTTTGTGTAAAAGTCTGTACCTACTCAGATGCCAGTGGTTGTGGATTCTAGACGACTCACAGATCCGATAAGAGGCGCGAAGTTCTCCAGGTTTTTAGTCTTAAAGGCCTATGTGGGGAAGTTAGACATGAGCCAAACACGCACAGAAAGGAAGGCTCTTTCTCCCTTCCACCATCCACTACAGAGATGTCAACATGGTCTACTGCGCATATAATGTTTAGCCAGGTCTTAGGCATACCAAACACGCGCAGAAGGTAAAGCCATTTACTCCCGACAGTCTCTACAGAGGAGATGATGTGGTAGTCTACAGCGCATACCAATGTTAGATGATTCCTTACCTCTCCAGCTACTTTTCTCCTGGAGGACTTGATTTGTGGAAGCTGTAGCCTATGTGTGAGATATGGCAGACCTCCAGCAGAGGTAGACCATATTGTAGGCTATATGGATTTGATAACCGGAGGGAAATGTATGGTGGGACCAGCTTAGCGGGGCAGTATAATTGGCACGCAACTCATGACATCATGGGCACACAAAGAGCCTATCTCGGTTGTTGAAGTGCTTAGGGAAGTTCCGTCATATAACCACCTCTACTTCTGTATACTTTTAATATTTAAACATTCACACATGCACTGTATAGCAGTGATTTGAAAGGGGTCCACGGAACCAAGTTGTGTTTTCAGACGGTATTTAACGCAAAGCTTAACTTTATCAAATTCTCTGATATTTGGTATATCAGCTTGCTCACACATCACATTTAAATCCAAAGTAGGCAAACATACTATATAGGCAGGCCTATATTCATCGTTATCATTGGATTAATGAATGAATAAACATATTTATTAGGTACAAATGGGTTTTCATCTGAAGGTAGTTACAGGATAAATAAATAAATAAATAAATAAATAAATGTAAATATATATATATATATATATATATATATATATAAAGACAAGTTGAAATATAGGCGTACTGACAGAAAATATAAAGAAATACTTCTCCATCTAGGATTTTAGGCCTATAAGCAATATTTTCATTTTTTTTTTTTTTTTTTTTTTTTTTCACTTTCGATATACGAATGTATAAAGATAAATTACACCGTGTAATAAAATAATCTAACAAATTAATACAAAAATATCTAATAAGCTAATCAAAATAATTTAGTTATGTTTTTATGAGATGCTAACAAAATTTGGGAGATATTACGGATTAGCAATAATTAGACAATGATGTCAGCTGTGCGCGTCATTTTCTATTTATTTATTTTTAATGAGGAGGTTCATTGTATAGGCTACACAGAATGGCTAATTCAGACAAATTCCACAATGCAGTTGAAATGAAACTTCAAGAGAGTTTATACTCGTAATATGCGACATACACACTCTAGACGTAATATTAAACTATGGAATGAGCTGTTTATGTAAACTGGTACCGGTAACGTAGAAAAGGTAGGATTAAGCCCAGGAAGATCCAGTGTACCTGAAGCTTAAGTTGCAACAGTGCGAAAAACCTCCTAACACAGTCCGACGGAGCTGATTAGCCGTACATATCGATAGTTGCAAACTTCACAATCAACCATCCACAGAGTCGTTCAGCAGCGTACATACTGCAAGTATTAAAAGGAGAGGACAAGAAAGAATTAATTTTGCCGTGGGTACGTGGAACAGAATATACCAATAAAACAATTTCTTATAGTGACTCCTGTTTCCTTATAAAATGACACTTCATTTGTCGTGACATGTTAATTATCTCTTGGCCTCCACGGTCACCAGATTTAACTCCTCTAGACTTTTATGCGAGGTTCTGTAAAGGATAAGGTCTATAGAACGCCCATAAGGAATCTTCAGGTCTTATGTGAAAACATCAGAGATGCCATATGAACAATCGTAAAAGGTAGGCCTATGCCTAAAAAAAATTTGACTGAAATTGATTATCGCTTAGATATCATTAAGGCAACAAGAGGTGCACATGTTGCAACTAACTATATCTACTCCAAATAATCTTACGAAGCACACAGAGTAAAAAATTTGTGCATTGGTTTCAAAGTTATTGCTGTGTATTAGAAATGTTAAATGTAATGTTTTATTTAACGACGCTCGCAACTGCAGAGGTTATATCAGCGTCGCCGGATGTGTCCGAATTTTGTCCTGCAGGAGTTCTTTTACATGCCAGTAAATCTACTGACATGAGCCTGTCGCTTTTAAGCACACTTAAATGCCATCGACCTGGCCCGGGATCGAACCGCAACCTTGGGCATAGAAGGCCAGCGCTATACCAACTCGCCAACCAGGTCCTTTGTGTATTAGATCTATTATTTTTATTTATACTTAATAATAAAAAATATATGAATGTATTTAACAATTGTAATGAAAAATTAGGGTATCTAGTTAGGTATTAGTATTAATACACAAATTAGGTATAGCCCAGGGATGGGCACAATGTTCCCGCACGGGCAATGTAGGCTATAGGCCTAAGTTAGGCCTACACCACGCCTTCATTCGCCCTCAATAAAATATTCTGCCTGTCTATGTCTACAGTCTTAGAAAAAAAAACTTTGTCGGACAGATACTTTATAAGTCCCAGAAAGAAGATAGTTCTCATGATCAGACATACAACGAAACAAAACTAATTTTATTACCTCTAGTCCCTCTCTTGTGAACTAGGTCGCTCGTCCTCTGATCTTGCGCACTGCCTCCTTCCTGGGACTTACAAAATAATATCTGTGCGACAAAACTTTTTTCTAAGACTGTACCTACAATAAGCAGAGGTTGAACTCGGTACCATAACATTAAAATCAGGAGTGTGTACAGTGGCGAAATATGGCGAATAAATTGTAGGTTTAGTTTTAATTTCCAAGAAACTTGGGAACAAAAGTATTTTGTTATTATGAATAAAGGTAAAATTCATTGCCTCAACTATTCAGTTGAGATTTATATTAAAATCAAATTATATCAGACGGCACTTCGATCGTAAACATCGTAAGAAAGATTTTGGCAAACATAAATTTATAAGTAGGGCCTATGAGTTTAAACAGGATTGTTAAAAATGGTTCATATTAATAAAATAATTGTTAACATGCGATAATGACAGTAGGGATATCAGTCTTATATGCCCGCCGTCTTTACCCGCAAGGAAATGACCTTGGTACTCATTTATTTCTGTTAGAAGCTGAGTAAAACTCAGGAACATAATGCGGCCGGAAGGATTAGATCAATAATGCAGAAAATCCATGACCTCACTGGGAATATGTTATCGAACCCGCAACTTCCGGCTTTACAGCTCTACGCATTGACCGCAAAGCTATCGCCCGTCCCCAGAAAGTTTATAAAATATAAATGAACATTGAAGATTAGGTCTAGGCCTAAACACGGAAAAAATGAACTGGAAGACATTAACGAAATACAGTAGGACCTTATATGTTTCATAGCCCTAAGATACGTGGGTCATTCAATAAATTAGTAGCAACATTTGAATTAACAACAAAGAAAACATTTGTTGGAACAGTCGCATTGTTGCAGTGCTCAGAAGTAATCTCTTCCAACATGAAGAACCCGCCTCCATACCTCAGGGAGACAACGGAAGCCATCCACAGCGTCTTGTTTTACTAATCTTCGAACAGATTGCTCTACTGCTGCTATAATTGCCCGTCTGGTTCTAAAGCTAACCCCTCTAAGTGAAAAGGTCAAAATCACATGGACTTATATCTGGGGAGTATGGAGGATGCTCCAGAATTTCCCAGTTCCATCTGGGCATTAAATTAACCACAGGGGTAGCTATGTGAGAGCCAGCACCATCATATAGCACAATAGGATGAGAATTAAGATTTGGACGTTTACGGCGCACAGCTGGTCGTAAATGATGTTCCAGAATGTAACTGTAATACGCACCATTCACATGATTTGCTGCAGGAACTGAATGAGTGACAAGGACACCGTCAAAATCAAAAGCAACAATGAACATGACTTAAGTGGATCCTGTTCTTGCTGATACTTTTTTGGCCGTGGGGAATCATCGTGCGGCCACTCATTTGATTATCTCTTCAATTTTGATTGGTAGCATCGAAGGTTTCATATAAAATTATGATACGTCGAAGGAAACGCTCGCCTTCACGTCAATAGCGTTCTAACTGCAATCTCGCTGTTTCCATTCTCTGCCACATGTTTTCCTCTTTAGGATTGTGTGGGACCCACCGAGCGCAGATTTTCCTCATCTTTAACTTCTTAAGTACCTATGTGAAGAATCGTATCAGGAGCAATTCCAACTTCTCTTGCTAGTTCAATACAAGTCCAACAACGTTGTTCTTTCAGCAGTGCTCTTACAGCGTTCACATGCACATCATCACTTGCAGATTGCGGTCTACCAGCTTCACGTTTTTTATGAACATCTTTCTTCACGTTGCGAAATGCATGTACCCACCTAGCTCCTGTACGATATGGTGAAGTCTCTCTACCACAAGCTTCCAGTAATGCTGTATGGCATTGTCGAACATTCTTGCCTCTTACAATCTGAATTTTAATGAAGCATCTTTGTTCGTATTTGCTAAACATTTTAGAACACTACAGATAATAGTCTACAAATTAAACTCACTATAAATATCTTATAAATGGGATTATTGTCTTCAAACTCACAGATACCACAAATAAGAGGCTCTTCTATCTCATTGTTATCAGCTTGCATCATATACTGCTGAAAGTACCATATACAAACATTGTTGCCACTAACTATTGAATGACCCATGTATAAATATGCAGAAACACACAAACTAGATAGAATGAAGGAATGAAGAACGAAGTCAACGAGCATAGGTAAAGGCTACATCATTTCGTAAAGTGGAGGATAAAATCGTAAATAGGCCTACTGTTCAATGATTTTGAAGTTCCGAAAGTTTATTCAACTGATCAACGGACTCAATTCATATATGAACCCTATGTCTAGGCCTATTTAAAATATGTCCTTACATCCTTATAGATCTATAGGGCTACATAGATCCAAGACTCCGTAAAGTAGTGTGATATTACAATATAGGATTTAAAATAAGTTGCACTGTTTAATTTTCTGCTGTTCCTAAAGCATGAATCGATAATAATACGAGTATATAGCATAATAGTAAGCATAGGCTACATACAAGTGGCTTTTAAGGAAACCGGAGGTTCATTGCCGCCCTCACATAAGCCCACCATCGGTCCTATCCTGAGCAAGATTAATCCAGTTCTTAGTATCATATCCAACCTCTCTGAAATCCATTTTAATATTATCCTCCCATCTATGTCTCGACTTCCCCAAAGGTCTTTTTCCCTCCGATCCCCCAAACTAATACTCTATATGCATTTCTGAATTCGCCCATATGTGCTACATGCCCTGCCCATCTCAAACGTCTGGATTTAATATTCCTAATTATGTCAGGTGAAGAATACAATGCGTGCAGTTCTGCGTTGTGTAACTTTCTCCATTCTCCTGTAACTTCATCCCTCCTAGCCAGAATATTTTCCTAAAAACCTTATTCTCAAATACTCTATTCTCTGTTCCTCTCTCAAAGTGAGAGTCCAAGTTTCACAACCATACAGAACAACCGGTAATATAGGGAAAGGTTGCCTATATTGGGCCAGTTTTTTTTTTTTTTTTTTTGTTTTTTAATTCCATGTCTTTAATAATGACTAAATTAAATCAAAATTATAAAATATGTTCTAGTACATTCTATATTCTATGTAACTTCATTCTATAATGTTATATTTTAAATTACACAATTCCTAATAAATATAAAAAGGTAAAGCCAAAATCATGGAAATGGTCCAAATTGGGAAACCGGTTGCCTAATTTGGACTCAAAGTGTCCCAATTTGGACCTCGCAAAAATACATTAGTAATAGTAAACAAATAAGTAGAAGAAGGATATTTATTATAAATATCTTTCATTCGCCAAAGTTTACGTTAAAATGTATCAGATATTAACATTTGGTGAAAGAAGTTACACAATTCTCTGAACTTTGATGAAAAATTAAAGAAAAACAAGATAAATTAATTACAGAAACACTATTGCTTACAAGCTGATTGTTAAATTCAGAATATTTCTCTTTGCATTGAATTAGTTTTATATTAGTTGCTTGTCTCGGTTACATAGCCTATTTCAAAATTACAGGAAAACTCATAGAAAAGTAAAAAAAAAAAAAAAAAAACATGTTACATAGAACTGGAAAGTTCCCTGTTTGGCTACGAAACTCCTGTGAATAAGAAAACGTAGTCAAAAGAAATAAAAGGCTGACATGATTTCCCCTTGCGTTTGAAAGTTACCAGTGGCAGTATAAAGAACCCCGCCGCATTGACAACACAGACTACTGTGGTGTTTATACCTCTTTCACTACTTATGGCTCCGACTTGGTGCTTCTCTTTCTGAGCTATAACTTTCTGTTGCCTCCTTTAAACCGTTGTAAATACAGAATCGTCAACGTTTAACATAGTATTTGCTGTGATATCTATCTCATCGACAGTTTTTTTCCAGCAGGTCGGAAAACTGGTTAGCACACTCCCTACTGAACCCCTTAGCTCGGGCCATTGATGTCCTTTCTGGGTGACAGAGAGAAAGTTTTGAGTTTCGTTTCATAAAAGCACAGAAACACTTCTTTCCGGCCATTTTTTTCTCCTTGTTAAAGATGTAGGGAGTATCATATTTTTCTGCGACATCAAAAGCAAGCTTATGCACATCTTTGATTGTCAACCCATAAAATCTTTCTTCAAAGAAGAGAATGCGGTCGGCAATAATTTTTTCCATCTCTCAATTGAAGGTTGCTTGCCTTCCGAAGGACTTCATTGGAAAGCGTTTTTACAATCAGCATGTCTCTTTGCTGTAGCTTATGGCACTCCATATACGCGAGCGCACTCGTTGAGTCCATAGTCACCATTCCTTTATGCTGCTACCGCCATCTTCAAAGTATCATTTCATTTCCTGTAGGTTCCCCTTTTTGACATTTTGGAAACATACAGACACATACTCCTCCAATACATTACTTTTTCTTAACGTTGACCACAATATAATGCTTTAGGCCTATATTCATGTTGAAAAAAAAAACTAACAGTTCCCTTAATTGGACCAGTCCAATCCAGGCAACGCGCAGAGGTCCAACCTAGGCTACTTGTTCACGTATGCAGAAAGATGACACTAAACAAACACATTAAATTAAAAACTAGTTTTAATACACGCAGATAGTAGCTAATGAAAAATACTTGGAATGTAATGTATAGAAATTGTTATTACTTACTCCCACTGTATACAGAAGCTTAAGATCCGTAGCGTAAAAATTGTAAAAGAAAACACCAAAACACATTAACGGCAGTCCTATTCGCTAAGATGGCTGCAGCTCACTGAACTTCAAGATGAGTACCTTAGGAAGCGTTCGCAAGCAATGGTGCCGACTGAAATGTTTGAAATACTTCTATATATGGAAATACAACTGCGGTCCAATTTAGGCAACGGTCCAATTTCGGCAACTCTCCCCTAACTGTTTTATAAATTCTAACTTTCAGATTTTTCACAGCAGACTAGATGACAAAAGTTTCTCAACCGAATAATAACACGCATTACCCATATTTATTCTGCGTTTAATTTCCTCCAGAGTGTCATTTATATTTGGTACTCTTGCCCCAAGATATTTGAATTTTTCTACCTCTTCGAAAGATAAATCTCCAATTTTTATACTTCCATTTCGTAGAATATTCTGGTCACGAGACATAATTAGCCTATATACTTTGTCTTTTCGGAATTTACTTCCAAACCTATCGCTTTACTTGCTTCAAGTAAAATTTCCGTGTTTTCCCTTATCTTTTCTGGATTTTCTCCTAAAATATTCACGTCATCCGCATAGACAAGAAGCTGATGTAACCCGTTCAATTCCAAACCCTCTCTGTTATCCTGAACTTTCCTAATGGCATATTCTAGAACAAAGTTAAAAAGTAAGGTGATAGTGCATCTCCTTGCTTTAGCCCGCAGTGAATTGGAAAAGCATCAGATAGAAACTGACCTATACGGACTCTGTTATAAGTTTCACTCAGACACATTATTAATTAATTGAACTAGTTTCTTGGGAATACCAAATTCAATAAGAATAGTATATAAAACTTGTTGATTTAGATTAATTAGGTTTCTTTGAGTTTCTGCCCATTACTTTAAGGCACTAAAACAGCTGCGGGGTTATGTAGCATCGGTGAAATTGGTGATAGCAAGATGTGGGCTGTTTGGCGAAATGCGTTTGAGGATTCACCATGTGATTACCTGACATTCGCGTTACATTTGTGGTAAATCTCAGAAAAATGCAAACAGGTAATAGGGCCAAGCGGAATTCGAACTCATGCCCGAACGCAGCCTTAGAATAGGCTAACTCCGATATGCTCCAAATTTTTGTTAAGAAAACAGTACAGATAATAATTACGTAATTATAAAACATTCCTAACAGAATTAATATAGTAGGCCCTACTGTAATATTATTGAAATATGAAATGCGCACAAACTGTGCAAAAGTGTGTTAGTGGATTTCACTTTAGTTCTTGCTGTATTCGATTATTGGTTTGTCAAGCTTCTTGCACTGGGTAATACTGTAATATTATTCCGTGTGGTTACTTCATTATGAAACCTGACTAACAAAATTAACATATTCTTTCAAGAAATGGTAGCCTAAAAATTCCGCATCTATACATAATTATGAAGCTTAACTATCAACTACTCTTTCAAATAAAGCAACCCTAACAATATTCCGTCGGCATACGTCATTAAGAAATTCTCATTTTCAAATTATCATAGGCATATAGCCAATAATTCTGGAACTGCATACCAAGATTAATAAACTCTTCGGAACCTCAATAGCAAATAAATTTCTTACTGTATTTAACTCAGAAGCTTCCCAATCAAAACTAATAGCCTGTGACAAGTGCAAGTCTAAAAAATTCCATATGAATTCGTTATCATTAAACTTGAGCATCAACATTAATAAATTCTAACTAAAAACGGTGCTTCAAATATTTCAAGACTTTTTTCTTCCATTATGCAAACACCCCCATAATAAAAAGTTCGAATTTTATGATTCGAAGTATAGTATGACAGCATGCAAAGTAGCCAGTAAAAACATACCGGAAGTAAACAAACAAGGCGGAAATTGGTAATATTTCTTATTACGGTAATGGGGTCATTTCGAGTCCTTCCAGGCAACAGACATGAAATAGGAGCTGAAAGGACGAAATGGGCCCCGTATCATTAGATTACGTCATCATCTGTTGGTAGCGAAGTGTTGACAAAGCCTGGGGACGAGTTTGTCAATATTTTATAGCCCTAAAAACTGTGTCTTTCAGTTTCTCTCACATAATGGACGTAAGTAATATCTATGTATATGCACAATGGAACAAAATGAGGAAATAATGCAGCATTGTTCGGCCGGCTAATGATGTGGTGGGGATGAAGCAGGTAAAAGGGGGAGGTCACGAGACTTTTTCATGGAAACCCTCCCTTTCCGAGCAGGTGCCGACTACTACCTCCCCGGTAATAATCTACCTTGATATATATGAATGTGTTATGAACACCCATGTATTACTCGCCATCGACGTGGACCAACGGAATTATATGAATTTTACGCCATTTTCCAACTCCTCTATCACGTGATTTGGAGCTACGTCCAATGCAAGGCGTTCTCAGTATCGTAGTACAGGCATTGTCTTCACGTGTGACTTCACACACGTCTCACAGACGGCAGCGGTTTTCACTGCTTAAGAGAGATATGTAAACAACTCCGACACCACTCTGAAATTAGCCATGTGATTACTGGACTTTGTAATCGAGAATAAACGTTACGATATTATCTTACACTAGGTAAAGTTATCAAATACAGTATTGTTTAAAACAAATAGCGTCGTTGACAAATTAGATATAAAACAAGTATTTTAATAATAATAATAATAATAATAATAATAATAATAATAATAATAATAATAATAATAATAATGTCCACTGCTCTGGAGTAACGATTAGTATGCCTGACCGTGAAACGAGTGGGACCGGATCAAATCCTGGTTGGGACGAGTTACCTGGTTGAGGTTTTAACCAGGGTTTTTCATTAACCCATTAAGAGCAAATGCTGGGTAACTTTCGGCGTTGGACCCTGGACTCATTTCGCTGGCATTATCACCTTCATCTCATTCAGATAACCTTAGCAGTTGATAAAGCTTCGTAAAATACCCAATAAATAATAATAATAATAATGATAATAAAATAATAATAATAGTAATAATAATAATAATAGTTTTATTTTCCCTGGTAGAGTTAAGGCCATCAGGCCTTCTCTTCCACTCAACCAGGATCAAATCACATACAGAAAAATACATACCGGTATACAAATATTAACTTAAAAAATAATAAACATAATTAAGTAAAAAAGAGAGATTGAATACATATACACAATCAGTATTAACTTTAAAATAACGGCAATAAAAAATATATAATAAAAAAGAGACTGAATACATAATCACAAACAGGAAAATACATTCTAGTATACAGTATTAACTTAAAAAAAAAAGAATTAATACATATGAATATAATCTCACAACTAAAGGAATAGTAGAATTAGTATGATAAGCACAGCACATGTTACATTGAGACAATGACAATTACCTAGATATAAGTGTTAATGGAAAAATAAAGTAATGACTGTGTAAAATAATAATAATAATAATAATAATAATAATAATAATAATAATAATAATAATAATAATAATAATAAATAAAAATTATACCTAAAAACTAATTCTTTGCATTCAAAATATTTCTAAACAACCTAATTTTAAACAACTGAGGACTAAGACTACTCCTGATTTCGAGCGGCAGCGAATTCCATGAGCGGGCCATAGCTATTGAGAAAGAACTTGAGTACAAAGATGTCTGATGACGTGGTATTGATAGCAACAGATTGTGCTGTGAACGTGTATTTCGATTATGATGAGAAGCTAGGAGAGTAAACCGAGAGGCAAGGTAGTTGGGTGTGGAATCATGTATAATTCGATATAGCAAGCAAAGAGAATATACTAAACGTCGATCTTGCAAGCGGAGCCAGGAGAGTCGTAGAAAACATTCCGATATATGATCATGTCGGCGGATATTGAAAATAAATCGGACGCAGACATTATGTACATGTTGAAGTTTTTGAGAAAGTTCAGCACTTAAGTCGCTATATAAAACATCACAATAGTCAAAGTGAGGCATTACAAGAGTCTGTACTAGAATTTGTTTGAGTTTAGTAGGAAGGAAATTTTTCAGACGTTTCAAAGAATGCATAATAGAGAAAACTTTTCTACAGATATATCTGATTTGCGTATTCCAGTTCATATTAGAGTCGAAATAGATGCCGAGGTTTTTTACAGTACCACTGAAAGGAATTATTTTGTTGTTGAGAGAGACAGGCTGAAGAGAGTTCATATTAATGGAGGATAAAAGCCTTTGCTGCCCCAAGAGAATGGCTTGGGTTTTATCTGGATTAAAATCATCTGTCCTCAGATATTTCAATATTTACACTATGTTTATATTTTTATCGGTACTAGTTTTACATTAGTATACCTAGACCTAAGTATTATACAAGGTGAGGAAAACGTATGGAACATTACTTGTACCTTTCCCATTTTTAATTTTATGAAGAAATTAATTATACTAAAGTTTTAGGGAATTTCCATGTATTGTGGGTCCCTATCACCACGGCATTGCGCGTCCTCGGTTTGCGGATAGAGGGGACGGCCTCCAGATATGGACTGTAGCCGCGAATATATTGAATAAGCAGTCGTGGACAGCCGTTAAGAGGTGGTCCTCCAGTTTGAGGGTTGGGCGAAGGGCTAAAAATTCATCACCGTAAAAAAAACAGCTTGTTACGAATCCATACAATAAACCTCGGAATGGGACTGATTCTCTGGCATGACCACAGCAAAGGAATAAGGTTATGAGATTTGGTACTTGGAACGTAACTACTGTAGTCTTTATAGAACAGGAGGGGTAACATTAGTAGCAAAAGAACTAGCTAGATATAGAATAGACTTTGTAGGGAGGATAATATTAACACGAATTTGAGGGAAATGGGATATGATGATAGAGACTGGATTAATAATGCACAGGATAGGGACCGATGGCGGGCTTATATGAGGGCGGCAATGAACCTGGGGATTCCTTAAAAGCCATTTGTAAGGGAGTGTAAAAAAGGAATATTTTGAACATGTTTCTTAAAAAGTATGCTTTTCATCTAATTAGGCCAAAGAGTCTTTTTTCCAAATGACACTATGTAGCCTACTTATTTCTCCATTTTCGGATTCTTCAGGTCTCAAAACGTACAAAATAATATTTCCTTACCATTCATAAACTACAGATAGGCCTATTAGGCATATTTTGTAATAACTGTATCAAATGTATGATCTCAATGTAGACCTATGTGTAGGATAAATCAGGCAAATATGAGCACTCAGATAATACGGACACTTTTAAGGTAATGCCTTCGTGAGTTACGAAGCATCAGATAGTATATTGGTAAAGCTAAACTAAGGTGGCGAACATTAGTGTGAATGGTGTTCATGCTGCGGGACATTTGAACGCTACAAATACAATTATGTATGCGAGTGCATTTTGGGGGATAGCAAAATAGTACTGTTGTTGATTTTTACATGACTTACTTAAGGAATGACTGCTACAAATGTGTGAGTAGTATCGAAAAACGTTACAGGTGGGAATGGTAGATTTAGACAGAACAATATTCCATGTGGTGGGTGTTCTGAAGCATGCTCTCGCTGGACAGATTGGTCATTTGTTGAAATAATACACTAAAGCAAATATGGGCACTATCATTCAGAGTATTATGGGCACAAGCATTGGATGCTATTTTTTAAATCGTTCATTCATACTTTTCTGTAGAATGGAATTTTAAGAGACAAATGTCATTTATGTAATTGAAATTTACTCATATAGGCCTACTCTTAATTATCTAAAGTATTATCAAATACTAAGTTCTAGTTATTCTGACTTTTTATTCTAATTAAAAAAATAACTTTCGATGATTTTGTAACTTCCTTCTCAATACCAGGAAAGTATTATAATAATTGTTTATGTTCATTCATTGCTATAATTTTATTAATTATAGTACAAATTATATACAAAATTTAGTTTCTAGAAATGGAATTTTTATCTTACAGAAAAGCTAGAATATTTTTCTTTGTTTTCATTTGTTTGTCTGAAGTTACCAAAAGAGTGGCAACAAGAGCCAATAAATTGAACTTGAAAGCACTTGAATACGAACGCATCTTCAACAAATGCTTCTTGCATTTGTTCTGCATATGGAGGAAATTTTTATACTGAGCAAAATGGAGAAAAATGAGTACAGTGTAAAGGATTATGCTCTTTTTGGTGCAATGAAAATATGTTGAAATGGAAAGTGATTCATTTTTCTGTGATAACTTCAAGAAATAAATTTAGAACTACATTTTGGTTACTTTTGCTTTTGTTCGTTGTCTTTTAGAGACTTATACCATTTAAAATAACACTTGTCAGTATTTTAAGTATTTTTCATAGTCTTTCTTCCTCATTGAATGTGTTAAATCAATTTTTAATGTAGCTTCAGTGTTTACTTAAATATTAGATTTTTTCATTTGCTCAGTGTTCTGTTACTTCGCCAATAACTTTATTATATCAATGGTTAGTGCATGTATTTTGTATTAAATATATGCTTGAAAATTTAAAATGAATTTAATTCCTATAGACTACTACCCATATTACCAACATACGTGTCCATATTATACTTACAGTGCACATAATATGGGCACCTGTAAGGTTCTAGCAAAAAGAATCTATAGCCTATGCGACAGAAAAGAATAATTTTAACATTTGAATGGGTTATATCTTTTAAAATAGATACAGACTACTCTAAAATGTTTGAGGTTTGTAAGCTGTTATCAATACTCAAGTGTAAGATATAGAGTAAAATGTCTTATGGTGCCCATATTTGTCTGACTTCCCCATCATTCTAATAAAGGGAAAATGCTCCAATATACTAATTTATTACTTACTTAATTATTTACTTACAAATGGCTTTTAAGGAACTCGAAGGTTCATTGCCGCCCTCACATAAGCCCGCCAATGGTCCCTATCCTGTGCAAGATTAATCCAGTCTCTATCATCATATCCCACCTCCCTCAAATCCATTTTAATATTATCCTCCCATCTACGTCTTGGCCTCCTCAAAGGTCTTTTTCCCTCCGGTCTCCCAACTAACACTCTATATGCATTTCTGGATTCGCCCATACGTGCTACATGTCCTGCCCATCTCAAACGTCTGGATTTAATGTTCTTAATTATGTCAGGTGAAGAATACAATGCGTGCAGTTCTGCGTTGTGTAACTTTCTCCATTCTCCTGTAACTTCATCCCGCTTAGCCCCAAATATTTTCCTAAGCACCTTATTCTCAAACACCCTTAACCTATGTTCCTCTCTCAGAGTGAAAGTCGACGTTTCACAACCATACAGAACAACCGGTAATATAACTGTTTTATAAATTCTAACTTTCAGATTTTTTGACAGCAGACTAGATGATAAAAGCTTCTCAACCGAATAATAACACGCATTTCCCCTATTTATTCTGCGTTTAATTTCCTCCCGAGTGTCATTTATATTTGTTACCGTTGCTCCAAGATATTTGAATTTTTCCACCCCTTCGAAGGATAAATCTCCAATTTTTATATTTCCATTTCGTACAATACTCTCGTCACGAGACATAATCATATACTTTGTGTTTTCGGTATTTACTTCCAAACCGATCGCTTTACTTGCTTCAAGTAAAATTTCCGTGTTTTCCCTAATCGTTTGTAGGTTTTCTCCTAACATATTCACGTCATCCGCATAGACAAGAAGCTGATGTCACCCGTTCAATTCCAAACCCTGCCTGTTAATAGGGCCATGAATTATTATATAATAATAGACAAAAGTAATCAAACCAAGTGTGTTTGATTATGACGAATTTTACAGAGAGATAATGAATTGACATACTAATGATGATCGGCTATGGTGATAGCAAGAGAACACGAAAGGAGACTATTGCCTTATTTAATGAAATGCATCCAAAAAGTAATATTAGGCCTATCTAAAATTTGTCACAATTAATTACATGACGAACCATTGTTAGTATCTTGTTTCTTTTATTAGTTTTTGTTTATAATTATTTAATTCATGTCCCCTTTATTGTCCACAGTAATAAATTGATATACTAAAACATTTCTCTTATGCAAACATAAATTTGAAGTAATTCTTACACAATAATATAGTGTATACATTTTACCTTTCCACGATCGCATAGGCTATGTGCAACTGCGCTGTGCACTTCTGCGTCCTCTCTACATCTCCCAGCTTGTAAAGACAAAACAAGTGCACTGTAGTTTATAAACGACAAAAAATATGATTTTGTACGTTTTGGGACTAAAGAATCCAAAAATGGAGAAATAAATACATGGCACACTTAAAAAGGCTTCCTTTACAAAAAAAATGTTTAAAATATTTCTTTTTTCCATCTCCTATAAATTCTGAATATTTCTTCATAAAATTACAAATAGGAAAGCTATAAGCAGTGTCCCATATTTTTACTCATTTTTTGTTATACAGAGTGATGAAGAAGGAAAGGGTCATACGTTGAGGATTTGACAGAACAAATTTATAAATTATACAGTCACAAGATAAGGATTTTTATAAAAGTTGTCCACAATATTAGAAGCCCTTGTATCCCATGCGTTTATTTCATAGTTGTAAGGTAAATTTCTCAGAACGAAAACGTGCAGGAAGAAGAATGCCTACTCACATGTGATTTTTCGGAAAATTATGCCGTCGTCAGTCAAAATTCTGTTCAGGGTGTTCATTGGTACAACGATCAGGCCACAGACCACGATGCATCCATTTGTATCTATTGGACACAAGAAAGTGAAGTGAAGCACAGGAATCTAGTTGTAATATCCGAGTGCCTTAAACTCGAAACATGTTCATGTTTGTCAACATTATTTAGGCTAATTACGTTTCTAAAAGAGGAAGTAAGGTCTGTTAATAAAATTATTTATTTTTCTGACGGCACGTGTGCACATTATAAGAAAAGAAAGAATTTTGTAAACACATGCTACCATGAAAGACATTTTGAAGTATCCGCAGAGTGGCACTTTTTTGCAACATCGCACGGTAAAGGCCCTTGTGATGACATTGTCGGCAACACTAAAAGGCTTGCTACGAGAGCAAGTCTTAAGCCACTTCAACATCCCATCACAACACCCAGGAAAATGGTCGCATGGGCTGTGAAAAATATTATTGTCATTTCCTTCTAATTCTTTAGCGGCTAGAATTATCAAACAGAATGTGAACTTCTGAAAAACGAGAAAACTAAGCCACTACATGGAACACCAACAATATATACTTCCATCCCCATTTCAACTAACAAAGCAGTACTAAAGCAACACTCTCCTTCACTTACCGTAGTTTCCCCTAACTATGGTCCACATTTGTCACATTTTTCATTGCATATTCAGTACTATTCATCCAGATTAAGTGAAATTTTGGCTTCGGAATCTTGTAAGTTTATATTAAATAAATATTGACATATGAGGCACTCAGAAGCAAAGTGATACAAGTGACATTTAGTAAGTTTTGAGATAAGTGACTTTGAAGTTGAAACGGAAATTAAAAAATCTGTTACAGGACTATGTTGCTGTAAATTTACAGTTGTGTATGTTGGTACCTATATTTTTAACTTATAAATAGAAATTATCTATTCTAAAACAGTTTAGGTAAAATAGGATCCTAAAGTCACTTGTATTATTTTGCCACGAAAATATTTTTGTGGAAAAGTAATATAAGTGCAAGGGTTTTCAGTATTTTTATATTATTTAAAACAAGAACAAGAACATTGCTTACAACATTGAAACATTTCTGTCTTAACAGCACTTGAGCTTTCTTATTATCATATTATAACAAAAAATGTGTCTGTATAACCGAAAGAATCAATCAATCAATCAATCAATCTTCTTAATGTATCCAGTTGTTTGCTGACAACATACAGTCAACTATAGTCCACTGTAGTATGTTCAGTTCTTTTTCATAGTAAATTAGGCGTATTTTGATTGGTGTTCATTATAGACGCCTGTTGCTAGTAGCCAGAGTTAGGGTGTAGTCAATATATACTGCAGAGATATGTCTTCTGCAACTGATACTGATGATTTTAATTGACTTCTTTTGTGGTTTATGGATGGACAGTATAGAAGAATGTGTTCCAGATCTTCATCATGATTATTACACCAGAGACAAGTAGGAGTATCAGAAAGGTGAAATCGGTGTAGGTACAATTATGTGACAATGTGATCTGTTCTGGCTCTTGTTAAAAATGTTTGAACATGTCTGGGCAAGTTTTTGTACATTTCCAGGTCATTCGGTTTTTTTTTAACGGACTGTAAAATTTTTCCTTTGTCAGAAGAGAGTCAATTGTTGATCCATAAGTTTATAAAATGAAACTTTACTGAAGTAAAGGCATTTGATAGAGATATCACTTGAAGAGGTCTTGGTTGCAAATATGTTGCCTATTTCGCAACGCTATCGACTTTCTTGTTTCCAGGTAGACGACAATGACTACTTAGGTACCCATTGAAATTTTATTTCCTTTTGGAGTTTTTTCAGTTCACCTAGTTGTTTCTGAATTGGAATAATTTTATGTGCGTATATGTGTGGTACAAATTTAATTATATTAAATATATCCCCCTTGGAGTCGGTAAGTATTCAAATAGATCTTTCAGAAATTTGAGTAACACACTAAAGAGCAGCATCAATAGCTAGCAATTCAGTGTCAAGACTGGAGGAGGCTGACATGGTATGAAATAATTTTCTTGATATTTTGGAATATAATACCCTGCTCCTGATGTTCCATCATCAGGGTTTAGAGATTCATCTGTATAAATATGAAGGTAATCCTTATATGTGCTGCAGAGTAGTTCCATGGCATCTAACTTAAGAATATATGGAGGATCATTTTTGAAATGATTTCGTGGAATTTGTACGCAATGTTCTGGAATTATCCATTTTCATGGAGGAATTTCATTAGCAATGAGTGTGTCTGTGATATAGACTAGTATTTCTTTGTTTATTTTGTAGAAATTACATAGGATAAATCTGACAGTTTGAAGAACATCTGAGATCTGGATGAGGCTTGCAATTTTAAATGTATTTTTAGATCCTTTTTTAATACATAGTGTCTGATTGGTTGAATATTATATTCAATTTCTAGGGCAACATTTGATGTGGTTTTTGGTACTCCGAAAGAAGAGGGCTAAGAAATTTTCAAATTTTAAATGAAATTCAGCCTTAGTCGTTGTTCATTACGTCACTAGCCTCATCTAATGAAGTCATATCTCTCTCTGCTGAAACATCTATGTTTCTGTCATGAAGTGTATCTGTAGTGCTCCTACCGCGAATATTCCTTCAACTTCCTCTTCCACGCACTTTTCCACGTCCTACAGTCCTTATTATAGGTCCATCCTAATGCTTCAGGTCATCAAAGAAAGAGTGGTGTATGAGTGGGGTGAATTTCTTTAGCTATTGCAAGTTGCTCCACTTAGCAAAAGTTATCCTTATTGGATCACTGTATAGTTGGTCCAGCTCAATGTGTGCAGGCCTTCCACGAAGAAGTTTCGAATATGTAATCTAATACCTCTCTCCATTATGGCAAATGAATTAGTCATACACAGAAGAAACGCAACAACAATATGTAAACAACGCACTTGTATTAGTTTGCCTCTCAGTCAAAACTCTGTATGCATTATAAGACAAGGGTAAGGCCAACATGGAGCAGTACTGACGGGAACTGCACTTACATTACTTTTTCTCTGAACAGAAGTGACGTTAAAGATTTAGAATATATACTTATTTCAATTTAAAAAAAAATGTCACTTATATTACTTTGCTTCTGAGTGCGTCATTATGTGTTTGAAATTATTTAATTACAAGTGTTAAAAAATAATAAGCATTGGTACATAGTTGTATTCTGAGTTGCCCAACTATGGTCCACTCATATAGTCATGCTTGAAAGCATGAATGGACTAAAGCTGGAGCTGTAATTATTCGTAAACCAATACATTGAGTTTCTAATTTAAGGGTAGAAACATAATCTAGCACAGAAATATTAAAAATAAATAAAAAGTACATGGATTATTTTTATTAGTACACATTACATAAACACTCAATAAACAAGTGAAATCTGAAAGTCATTTTTCTGCAATAATGAACAACTACATTCACCGGCAAAAAAAGGGCCACCTAAAGTTTCTCAATTTTTTATGAGGTGAGAATCAGAAAATTCTTTATGAAATGAAGAAAACATTGCTTCGCAGAAAAAAAACTTATTATCATTTGCGCCATTATTTTCAACGCCAAACAATGGATATAATTAAAAGGTGTAAAAATTTACAAATTATATCAATTTTCTTCCAAACGTTCAACTGATTTTGTGGTCACCCAGATGTTGGTAATAGCGGGTATTACCTCCCCGTGACTGTATGACTCTTACCATTCGCCGATTCAACCCTTCGATCAGATTCTGGATGCCAGTCTGGTCGATTCTATTCCATTCATTACTTAGAACATTTCGGAGCTGCTTTAAGTTACTGTGAGGAGTTAGACGACTTCTAACTCGCTTCCCTAGCATTTCCCACACATGTTCAATAGGGTTTATATCAGGACTTCTTGCTGGCCATGTCATCCTATTCAATCCAACGTCGTGAAGGAACTCATCCACGATTCTTGTAGCATGAGGGCAAGCATTGTCATGCACTGACAGGAAGTTTCCACCAATAAGTGGAGCATATAGTACCACATGTTAAATTAGACCTTCTTCGATGTATCTTGGAGCAGTAAAAGCACCTCCATTAATGAAAACAAGTTTGTGTGAGCTTCATACGAAATGCCACTCCATACCATTACTGATCCACCTTGGAAACTCACACTTGAACTGAAGGTACATGAAGAAAAACGTTCTCCTTCTCTTCTCCGCACTCTTTCACGTCCATCTGTAAACTAAATCTCGATTCATCTGTGAAGAGCTCTCGTCGCCACTCCCCCAGGTTCCAATTAGCATGATTGTGAGCAAAACGTAATCGTTCAACATGATGTTGCTGGAGCAATTCTGGGCCTTTAGCTGGTCTTCTAGAATCAGCCCACATTCATCCAGACGTCCTCTTACAGTTCTCTCACTCACGTTAACTTGTCTTATTTTCTGGAAGGCTATTCTCGTCTCAATAGCTGTGGAATAGCAATTTCTTAATGTGTTTAGGACAATAAAATGGTCGTCACGAGCCGAAGTTACTCGTTTTCTCCCTGAACCGGGTCTCCTGGAATAACCTCCTGTCTCTCTAAAGCGATGGTATACTTGTTGTACGGTCGATCGAGGAATCCCAAGAACTGCAGCCACATAACGCTGACTATTCCCACCTTCTATCAATGCAACCACTTTTCCACATTTCCTGAATCGGTAGGACTTAGTGGCATTTGTATACAATGACGTGTACTCCAATACTGCCTCAAAAGAGCTTACCAGTCTGTAGACATCTTTGGCTTAGCTCGAAATGAGCCTGAGAAGTTTACACACAATATTACAAGAAGAACGAATCTTCTTTTCAGATCATTGTTGCTATTACGTATTCAGTATTACATTGTTACGTATCACAAAATAAATGAATAACTATATGAACCTCAGCACACCTACAATTATTTAAAAAATCTTACAATTTTAAAAAGTTTTAAAGAAAATGTAGTTGGCCCGGTTTTTTTGCAGGTTAGTGTATATTAAAGAACAAAAGTACGGTATCAAAATAAACTAACACATTCTTAGCAAAATATTATCCAAATAAATTCACTGATAATGTTTATTTATCGAACTGAGAGTTACATTCATTAGGCTTATTTCGATCCTTTGAATCTGTTTCTTTGTTAACTTGACTATAATGTTAAATGGTATTTTAGAATATACTGAGATACCGTATTTTCAGAAGTAAATAATCACATTGATCACATTTTATTGAAACAAATATTTCAAAATGAAATACAACTATGGTCCACGAAAATTGTGGTACATAGTTGAGGACTGACTTCTAGCCTTGAGGTTAAACATTTTTCATGCAGAGTCCTTAACCTCTGCCAGTGTAATTATTACGTGAAAGTAAACACTATATAGCCAGGTTTAATTGTACAAAGAATCATATATCTATAACGTACCAGTTCTACAGAGGAGAGCTTAACAAAACAGACAATCACAAACTGAATGATTTCGTGTCTTCACACATTCAATAGAACGATGCACACTGACCTTGTTAAGCATCCATATCATTGCCACGTGTAATGGTAGATAGAAGCATCTATGCGGAACATAATTCCATTACAGTGGCGCCTTAAATGGCAAACACCGAACTCTTGGGGGACTAAGTAGTACATAATGCGTTTTGGACCATAGTTGGGTGCCTGGACCATAGTTATGGGAAATTACGGTACTTACTTACTTACTTACAAATGGCTTTTAAGGAACCCGGAGGTTCATTGCCTCCCTCACATAAGCCCGCAATCGGTGCATATCCTGTTCAAGATTAATCCAGTCTCTATCATCGTATCCCACCTCCCTCAAATCCATTTTAATATTGTCCTCCCATCTACGTCTAGGTCTCCCCAAAGGTCTTTTTCCCTCCGGCCTCCCAAGTAACACTCTATATGCAATTCTGGATTCGCCTATACGTGCTACATGCCCTGCCCATTTCAAATGTCTCGATTTAATGTTCCTAATTATGTCAGGTGAAGAATACAATGCGTGTAGTTCTGCGTTGTGTAACTTTCTCCATTCTCCTGTAACTTCATCCCTCTTAGCCCAAATATTTTCCTAAGAACCTCATTTTCAAACACCCTTAATCTCTGTTCCTCTCTCAAAGTAACAGTCCAAGTTTCACAACCATACAGAACAACCGGTAATATAACTGTTTTATAAATTCTAACTTTCATATTTTTTGAGAGCAGAATAGATAACAAAAGCTTCTCAACCGAATAATAGCAGGCATTTCCCATATTTATTCTGTGTTTAATTTCCTCCCGAGTGTCATTTATATTTGTTATTGTTGCTCCAAGATATTTGAATTTTTTCACCTCTTCGAAAGATAAATCTTAAATTTTCATATTTCCATTTCGTAGAATATTCTGGTCACGAGACATAATCATATACTTCGTCTTTTCGGGATTTTCTTCCAAACCTAACGCTTTACTTGATTCAAGTAAATTTCCGAGTTTTCCCTAATCATTTGAGGATTTTCTCCTAACATATTCACATCATCCTCATAGACAAGAAGCTGATGTAATCTGTTCAATTCCAAACCCTGTCTGTTATCCTGAACTTTCCTAATGGCATATTTTAGAGCGAGGTTAAAAAGTAAAGGTGACAGTCATCTACACTCTTCCTGACATGAAGAGAAAATAGTGGTACTTTGAACTGATTCTGTACAGCTTATTTCCCTGTAAATAACATTAGTTTAATACAAGAGAGGTGTGCTAATCTACTCCCTTGTGATTTATGTTCACCTATACACTTACAACACGCACGCGGCGCAGCGGCTGCGTAACGTCTTGTTAGGTAAATTAATTTCGATATGAAATTCTTCGAGTTCCAACCTGAAATTTTGCACACATAGGCCTACTGAAAATTAACTGGAGAATGCAACTATATTTTTTCATATTGTTTCAGAGTATCGTAATTGCTTAAGTTCAATTTTTAAAATATAATTAAAATTTACAAACTGCTACGATTTATCTATTGCAACGCCATATGTATCGAAAGCGTGTTTAATTAGGTTCAAGACGAGACTAAAACGGTGGTCCTACGACAATTAGAATTTGAGATATTAAAGTTAATAGGCATATGAAACAAGGTGCAGACTTTTATGGAAATGTATATATTTTGTAACTATTGAATTGAAGGAGTTTGAGGACAATAAAACAATTATGTAGGCCTATGTATTTTTACTCATAGAATGCCTAAAAAAGTTTCATAAAAATTGTGGCATGAAGGTCATTTTTCTCTTTAAACTGCCCGGATTTACATGAAATGACTCATAGGCCTAGGCTATATAAATTAACTGCAATCATCTATAAATTATACAGCGAACCGCCAGAGGTTGCTACTAGACGGATAACAGAAAGGGATGAAAATGGTAGAGAAAACTGAAACATGGCTACTTGAAGAAGCTGTATTCATGTTCTCTTTATGTTACAGATTTACTAAGCGCTGTGCACTGCTGCTTTGGATAGATGACAATGTTTTAGTTAAGTCGTTTAGAACTACACAATTGATTCAGTGACTGTGTTTATGTACGAGTGAGTGAGTGAGTGAGTGAGTGAGTGAGTGAGTGAGTGAGTGAGTGAGTGAGTGAGTGAGTGAGTGGTTTGTTACGTTTGAGGAAACTACGACTCAAGACCTTAGGTGGCGGAATCATAGATGTGTAAACAAAGTGCTTAAATTGACATTTGAGATAAAGTAACCTGTTACAAATGGAGTAAAATATGGGTAAAAATTCCTCATATATATTACTACTGAACAACATGACACACCGACTTCTGTACTCAAGGCTGTCAAGTTTTCAACCAGAGAACTTTCGAATACCAACCGACCCATTAATCAAACCTAATTTATCGGTTTAAACAAACGGATAGTAAAGATGTGTTGGTTATAGTGGTGGTAGTGGTGATTTTGATTGTTGTGACGATGATGATGGTTCAGGTGGTGTAAAGTATAGAGTAATTTATAATTTTCTGTAATTCTACCATGATAAGACGTGCTACTACTGCTACTATTACTCTGTCTATTATTCCCCCTTTAGGGGAGGGCACCGACTGGGACTGTCCTCACACCCAGGCCGCTTGGGTGGGCCCCATTGTACTACGCGGAATGGAATGATGTGCATGCCCTAAGGTCCTCTCGCGCTACAGATCCCCTTGCGCGCCACCTCCGAACTCCACTACAGCTTACATGATTCCTTTGCGCGTAGGCCTCACTGCAGTCCTTCAACCCAGTCCCAAGAGTTACCATGAGCCCAGTGGAGAGCCCACGGTACGTAGTGCTATCACCAACAAAGAATGGCCACATATCCACGAGATCCAAGATCGAGTAGGAAAGAAACGGAGATGATGATGATGATGATGAAAGAGGGAACTGTAATTATGATGGTGAAATGAATCCGAGGTCCAACGCTGAAAGTTAGCCGTAATTCTGCTTCATTTGGTTCAGAGAAAACCCGGAAAAAACCTCAACCAGGTAACTTGCTCCAAACCAGGATTTGAACCCGTGCCAGCTCGTTTCACAACCAGACGTGCTATTCGTTATTCTATAGCGGTGGACTACTACTGTTATTATTATTATTATTATTATTATTATTATCATCATCATCATCATCTGTTATTATTATTATTAATTTAGAGTGTTTTCAAAGTTAAACATAATTCGAATAGATTCTTCCACGCAGCAGTTTAACAAGTCACTTATTTGACAAAACCATCAGATAGACAGTATTCTACATGTAAAGACTGACGTATTGTGTATTTCTATACAAGATTTTCCAATTTTTCCTCTTGTGTTGGTTTCAGAGGGGATATGGTTTATTTTATTTTAGTAGATTATTTTACGACGCTTTATCAACATCTTAAGTTATTTAGTGTCTGAATGAAATGAAGGTGATAATGCCGGTGAAATGAGTCCAGATCCAGCACCGATAGTTACCCAGCATTTGCTCATATTGGGTTGAGGGAAAATCCCGGAAAAACCTCAACCAGGTAACTTGTCCCGACCGGGAATCGAACCCGGTTTCGCTGCCAGACGCGCTAACCGTTACTCCACAGGTGTGGACTGGGGAGGGGATATGGTAGTACAGATGGTAGTAGTGGTGGTGATATTGAATGTGGTTGTGCTGTTAGTATATGATGGTTGTGATGGTGACGATGATGGTGGTGTTGTAGCGGTATTGGTAGAAGTGCTAGTAGTAGTGGTTATGGTGGTATTAAAAGTGGTATTTACTTCCTATGTTAGTAGTGATGATGATAGTGTTGGTAGTGGTTATAACTTAGTGTTGCTATCGAAAGTGATGATTTGTGACGATATCCATATGAAGGTCATAATATAGACCTAGTATTTAATGTAATAATAATAATAATAATAATAATAATAATAATAATAATAATAATAATAATGTGGCACTGCAATTCTAGAAGTTCACTTAGGATCACATGATCACGTATAGGTCTCATGAGATTGGTACTGGTAGACAAGACATTGTGCGGAATTAGGCCTACTTTACAATAGTTGATAGAACATGCAAACTGGCTTTCAGGTAGAAGCTCCTTGTGAAGCAGGTTTGAATAATTTCAAGGGAAAAATTGTTCCGGGACCGTTTATAGATCCTAGGACCCTTCGCTTAGCGCACGAATGCTCTACCGACTGAGCTACCACAGGAACTATACACGACACCGTCACAATTCTTCTTCAGTTGATACAACAGTTTCAAATAAAATTAATATTGCGATCAAAAGGAATAAACATTTTTGGTTATCATTTTATTGTGTATTGTTAATATTGTATATACCACTGCCACCGGGTGCTTGCCCACTTGCAGTGTAAATAAATACATACATACATGTGGTAGAACTATAAGCAATTTTGGAATTGGGAAAGATCATCAACTCATTGTCAAATTTTTAACAGAAGCAGAAACTCTGAAATATCCCTGCTAAGAAGGGAGCCTCTGCTTGTAATAGAATACTGTCACACTGACAGTTTCGACAAACATGAGAAAAACCTTGCTTCTACTTGGACAACTGTTGCATAGAATGTTCTAATAATAATAATAATAATAATAATAATAATAATAATAATAATAATAATAATAATAATAATAATAATAATAATACTTACTTTCTTACTTACTGGCTTTTATGGAACCCGGAGGTTCATTGCCGCCCTCACGTAACCCTCCATTGGTCCCTATCCTGAGCAAGATTAATCCAGTCTTTATCATCATATCCCACCTCCCTCAAATCCATTATAATATTATCTTCCCATCTACGTCTCGGCCTCCCCAAAGGTTTCCTTTGCTATGGTCGTGCCAGAGAATCAGTCCCATTCCGAGGCTTATTGTTAGGTTTTGTAACAAGCTGTTTTTTACGGTGATGGGTTGTTAGCCCTTCGCCTAACCCCACAAGCTGGAGGACCAACCCTTATCGGCTGTCCACGACTGCTTATTCAATATATTCGCAGCTATCCTCCATATCTGGAGGCCGTCTCCTCTATCCGCAACCTGAGGACGTGCCATGCCGTGATGATATTATAATAATAATAATCTACTTTTTTTTTTGTTTTCCGAAAAGGGGCCGATGGCTGGGATGATTGTTGAAATCCTTACTTAAGTACGTGATTCAATGTGCTTGATGTCATTTTATCGATTCAGCTACGGCATCCAGATATGACGGAGTTTCCCTGTTGTCCGCAACCTCCTCAGATCGACGGCATCTGTTCGCAAATCACGTACTACGTCCTGCTGCATCCTATTTTGACTTGAATATCGCATCACCGTAGACACCGCGATTCACCATGGCGCCATCTGTCCGAGGGAGCCACATGCCAACTATATCTTTGATCTCTCGTAATCGGCTGTGAAAGTCCTTCTACTCTTTAGGATCATATCAGCTCCCCCAGATTAATAACATCTGTAGGCGATTCACGACACCACGTCTGCAGCATCTCCCGGTCGACCTAAATCTATTGTAGATGATACATGAAGTCGATATTAATGAAGACGAAATGAGTCCGAGGTCCAAAGTCGGAAGTTATCCAGAATTTCTACTTCAAGCTATTAAAGGAGAAAACCTTGGAAAAAACCAGCCAGGTAACTTATCCCAACGAGAATTTGAACCCGAGTCAGTTCGTTTCACAGCAGTGGACATAATAACAGGTTAATAATAATAATAATAATAATAATAATAATAATAATAATAATAATAATAATAATAATAATAACAATAGGCCAAATAATAATAATAATAATAACAATAGGCCAAATAATAATAATAATAATAATAATAATAATAATAATAATAATAATAATAATACTCGTTATAATAAATCCACTTGCTTGTTCCATGTCTTATCATGGAAGAACTACTGAAAACTACAAATTATTCTTTACATTACTTTATGAAGTGAGTAATTTCACATAAAACTGACAACTTCCCCGTTATTACTAACAAAATAAATACAAAACATTTTTGCTGTCAGTGTTGGTTAAAGCGCAGACTTATCAGGCAGTATGCAAACTCGAAACTGATTAGAGATACGAGTATATGAATGTAGGTAGTATATTTTGCATTTGTCAGCTTTTCATATATCGAGCAAAATTTATGTTCAAATAATGTCATTTGCGAAGGTTAACAATAAAAATACCTGTTTGCTCAACGAAATATCTCAAACCTACAAGATTTGTAGACTTAGTGCGGTGTGACTCGGTCCGTGATAATGTAAGGATCGGGTAATGTAGCTTTCAAAATGATAAAAATGTAAATACGTAATATCATATTATGAGTCGTAGTCAGAAAAGTTCTGACAGTAAGTCAAGTCCAGTCAGTTAGGTAATTCTGTCAGCAAGTCAAATCCAGCCAGTCAGTCAGTACTAGTCAAGCCCAGTCAGACGATTCTTAGCCAGTCAGTCAAGTCAAGTTCAAACAGAGAAGTCAAGTCAATTTAGCCATTCAGTGTCAGGCAAGTCTTGTTCAATTAGTCAGTCAGTTGAATCCGTCAGTTGATTCTAATTAGATAATTCAAGTTCATTCTAACAAGTGTCGTCCAGTCAGACACGTGTACTATAGTCTAGTCATGGGCTGGGCACCAAGAGCGGGTTCTACTCTCTCACGGACAGCCAAATGACTTCTCTTCAACCCCTTTCTTCCCCGCCGAACACCGCGCAGCGTTAATGCCGTAAGGGATGAATATTAAGCGTCTCCGTTTAGAGTCTGGATTCGTTCCCGGTGCCCAGCCCTGGTCTAGTCAGATAGTCAAGTCCAGTCAGTCGAATCAAATTAAACAAATCTGTTCTAGTCAGAGAAGTGCAATCTAATTTACTCAGATAGCTTGTCTGTCTGTCTGTCAAGTGCAATTAGGGAATTCAAATCCAGTCGGCCAATCAATGTCAGTCAAGCCCAGTCAGACAAGTCTTATTCAGTCCATCGAATCCAATCAGACAATACAAGTCCATTCAAACAAGTCTAGTCCAATCAGACAAGTGTACTCTATTCTAGTCAGATACTCAGATCAAGTCCAGTCAGTCAGTCGAATTCAAACAAAAAAAACAAGTCCAGTCTGATAAGTATAGTTAATTCAGTCATCAAGTCCAATAGGCAATTCAAGCCCAATGAAACAAGTATAGTTCAGTCAGACAAGTGTAGTCTGGCCTAGTCAGAAAGTGGATCAGTCAAGTTCAGTCAGTCGAATCCAATCAAACAAGTGAAGTTTAGTCAGAGAAGTATAGTCCAATCTAACCAGATATTCAGTCAATTAAGTCCAATCAGATAAGACAAGTCTTGTCAGTCAGTCGAGTCTAATCAGACTATTTATGAGGCAAATTTTTATGTAACTACCTCTTTTGATCTCATTACGTACCTAAATCGTATCAGTATGTAATTACTTAAATCCGATCCAGTTGTATCTTCAATTATGTAAGCAAGTTTTAATCCTGGATGAGTGTAAGAGGAGGCCTTACGGCCTTAACTCTGCCAGGTTACATAAAGCCATTATTGTTATTGTTATTGTTATTATTATTATTATTATTATTATTATTATTATTATTATTATTATTATTATTAATGTCCATTCAAGCAAGCCTAGTCCAGTCAGACAAGTGTAGTCTAATCTAGTCAGGTAGTCAGTCCGTAAATGAAGTCCAGTCAGTCGAATCCAATCGAACAAGTTTAGTAGTAATAGTGATGGTGGTGGTGATTGTGTTTGTGGTAGTAGTACTGGTGATTGTGTTTTTGATGGTAGTAGTGATGGTGGTGGTGGTGTTGGTGGTGGTGGTAGTAGTAGCAGCAGCAGCAGTAGTAGTGTTAGTGGTAGTGATCGCAGTATTAATGGTAATGGTCGTAGTAGTGGTAATAATAGTAGTTGTAATGGTGGTGGTGGTAGTAGTGTTAGTGCTAGTGTTAGTGGTAGTAGTAGTAACAGTAATAATACTTGCCTTTAAGCACTATACAAGACTGGCAAGGTTGTCTTGTGGCAACAAATTAATTAGTACAAGCCACTTTAATAAAATTAACAAATAGGCCAAAGGAAAAGTGCCATAACAAACACAGAACAAGGCTTCTTCCTCCCCCCCTCTTAAGAGACGGGTAACAAACCAAACATTATAAAACCATAACCATAAAATCACTCCACTCTCTAGCGAGAGGAAGGAGAAGAGAAATTAAACCTAAAATAAAATCTTGATATTAACTAAATCTGTAGCAAAGTTAAATACGTTAGAGTCACTGCCCCCACAGAGTCTCCCAAATTGATGTATACACATTTTGAAACACTATTTCTCAGCAACGAGATGCGGCAGAAATACGATTTTTGCGATTTTGTATTCCTTAAGCCCGTAGGCCTAGATGTTCAAAATGGCCCCCTTCCGCCACAGTACACTCCCAACAACGACGTACAACAGAGCGACATACTAACTGGATTGTTGCTAATGGAATATCATTAGAGGCATGTTCAATCTGAACTCTCAGTTCCTCCAGTGTTTGTGGTTTTGTGACGTACACTGTATCCTTTAGGTAGAAGTTTGGAGGGGTTAAATCCAGAGATCGGGGTGGGAACTCCGTAGCACTTACTCTTCGTCCTATCCATCTCTGATTGAGTGTGCGATCGAGAAAATTCCTCATATTGACATGAAAGTGAGCTGGAGTCCCGTCTTGTTGAAAGTAAACCCATGTTCATTCTCAAAGAGGTCATTAAGAGGTGGAATCGTGGTTTCCAACATTTACAGGTATTTATCACCCGTGATAGTCCCTTCGAAGAAGTACGGCCCAATTATTCCTCTGGAAGACAGACCACATCATACTATTACTCCTGGAAGATTGACGGCCTTTTCTTTAAAGATGCCCATTACACACAATTGTGCCATTAAGTTTAAATGTTGTTTCATCTGATCAAACAATCAAGTCTTGAAAATCTTCCCTTTCATCATACATGTTCAAGAACCACTCACAAAATTCCAGTCGCCTATCTGGGTCGTCCTCATTTAGTGCGTGGACAAATCTCGGAATGTAAGACTTCCATTTTTGGGCTCCCAAAATTCGATGAACACTGTATTTGCTGATACCAATCTCACGAGAACATTGCCTCATTGATTTCTTTGGGGATTGTGCAAAAGCCTGCATGACTGCATCAACACTCTCATTATCGGTGGAACTTCTCTTTCTTCCGCACCGTCCTTTCAACACATCTTGACCCGTTCCGTCGACTTCAAACTGTCTCGGATTCTTTTGATAGTTAATCTTGTTAGTGGTGTGTTCCAAATTCAACCCTCCAACGTCGTTGAATCTCAACCCTTTCCAATAACATTTCGGTATTCACTTACGTTCATCGAACGATAATTGCATCGCCATGTTTATTTATAAACAGATGAACATGTTTCCATGCTTTCCACTGCCTTCTGAATCATAAACCGCAAAAATCTTATTTCTACCTCATTTCTTTACTGTGAAATAGTATTTCAAAGAGTGTAGACTATACATCAATTTGGGACAATCCGTATAGCAGTAAGTTAACAATAATTCCGAACAAAATTCCTTCATACAAAATCAGGTTGTCTAATCATGAGGAGTACACATGTTCCACTCCGGGATAAAGTCTTAATTCACAAGAATAAAACAATAAATATAATTAATCAATTTCCTCACAAGTCCTCCCGGAGAATCAACACTTCTCACAAATAGTTTACCGTGCATAATGTCGGTGAAGTATAGCTCTCAGAAAATTTAACAGAATCATCATTGTCCGCATATAAAACATAATCATGCAGCCAACATGGCCCGACAAAAATATCACTGCCACCGTGCGGACCAGGTCTTCTTAGTACGATCCCAGATCACATATAGATTGCTCATTCCTATGTTAAAATCGGTTGCACTTTGAAGAGAACAACCGCCAGGATCGCCACCCGTCCGCCGTAAACGAACACGAGATGGCAGTACAGTCGCTAATGCAATTCAAATGGGAGTTATGACGTTACTCCTTATGTAACAACTAGATGGCAGCATAGTAAACCTGACAAAAAGTTGTTACCGTCGAAACCTATAACGCCGAGCAATCTGGATATATATGATCTATGGTACGATGCACAACGAGGGCTCGCTCGCACCCAACTCCGTCTCGAATATGATGTACGTATATCCGACAGACGCCCCCAGCAGAGTACCCGCCAAGAAAACAACAGAAAAGTATCGAGAACATAAAAATCGTTATCAATTCAAAATAACCAATAAGGAAGCTAGCTTGCTGTTAGCATCGACCACCCGGAAATACGGTTAGCAGAAACGCTGCCCTCTAGTGAGAGAAAAAGGAGAAAACATAAATTAAATAAAATTAAAATAAAACAAAATAAAAAGAAATAGAAGACTTATGCATGTACCTCCGTATTTATTTACTTTCCGCCTGTGTATTTTCTGCCTGCTTCTCCGCGTCTGATTTTGTTTCTGTTTCAGTCTGTCTTATATCTCCATCTTTATTTATTTTCAGTTTTTGTCTCTTTTCTACTTACTTCTAAGCCTCTCTTCCCTTTAGCCTCCATTTGTAGTTTTCTTATATCTCTATCCTTATTTACTTTCCGTCTCCATGTTGTTTCTGCTTGCTCCTTCGTCTCTGTTTACTTTTGTGTCCTTTTCTGCCTGTTTTATAACTCCATCTTTATTTGCTTTCAATCTCTATGTCTTTTCTACTTACTTTTAATCCTCTGTTTCCTTCACTCTCAGTTTGTCTCTGTCTTATATCTACATGTTTACTTATTTTAAGTTTCAGTGTCTTCTATCCTTATTTCTCTATCTCTATTTGACTTTGTCCCGGTTTCTGTCTGTCTTATAACTCCATCTTTAATTATTTTCCTCCTCAGTCTTTTTTGTCTGCTTCTCCGTTTCTGTTTACTTTTGCTTTCGTTTTTGTCTCTCTTACATGTTTATTTATCTACTGTCTCTATATCTTTTCTGCTTATTTCTATATTTCTGTTTGTTTTCTGTCTCAGTTTCGTCTTTCTTTGTTTTCATCTTCGTGTCTGTCTTACTTCTCAGTTTCTGTTTATTTTCCGTCTCAATTTATATCTGTCTTACATTTCCGTCTTAGTTTGTTTTCCGTCTCCGTATCCGTCCGTCATACTTCTCAATTTCTCTTTGCTTTCTGTCTCTGTGCCTGCCTTATGAATTCGTCTATTTTTTCATCTCCGTTTTTATCTTCTTTACTTTTCCGTCTGTTTTCCGACACAGTCTCTCTCCCTCAGTTTCAAGTCATCGTCTGCGTCATTATATCTCTATCGCAATCAATTTGTTCCCGACCCACCTTTCTATTCAGTACGTCTTCGTCTTTGCCTTACGCCTTCGTCTCTATGTGTTTTAAGTTTCTGTCTACCCTAGGTCTCCGTTTCTGTCTATCTCCAATCTCCGTTTTTAAGTTTCTGTATACCCTAGGTCTCCGTTTCTGTTTATCTCCAATCTCTTTTTAAGTTTCTGTCTATCCTAGGTCTCCGTTTCTATCTCCAATCTCCGTTTTTAAGTTTCTGTCTACCCTAGGTCTCCGTTTCTGTCTATCTCCAATCTCCGTTTTAAGTTTCTGTCCACCCTAGGTCTCCGTTTCTGTCTATCTCCAATCTCCGTTTTTAAGTTTCTGCCTATCGTAGGTCTCCGTTTCTGTCCATCTCCAATCTCCGTTTTTAAGTTTCTGCCTATTCTAGGTCTCCGTTTCTGTCTATCTCCAATCTCCGTTTCTTTCAGCCTTAAGCTCTTTGCCTCCATCTCTGTTTTCTGCCTTTATCTCTGTCTTGGTTTTCACCATTTCTTGGCTTCGTGTTTGTCTGTCTACTGTATCTTGCTCTTAGGGCCGGTATTATAAACGCCGTTTAAATCCTACGTTCAGTTTAAACTCAAGTTTTTCGTTCTGCTTCGTATTATAAACCTTAACTACCAGTTAATCTTGAGTTAACTTGAGTTTAACTTGATCGGAAGTCTTCTGCCGTTTAAACTGCAGTTCAAGGCTCAACATTGAAAGATGGCGGTTTCCGCTATACACATGGACATGACAGATGTTTTCCGAAAACTTATGAGTCATGGTGAGCAAGTGATTAATATTACTGAACGACTACGGTGGCCAAGAACTTTTCGAAATAAAGTGCACCACTTTGAAATATAAATGAGCATAAGTTTAAAAAAAAAAAGAATCAGGCTTTCGAAGTAGATAGTCCTAATCTTCAGAATTAGGCTTTACAATCCCTAACCTTGTTTCGAAAAATTGAAACTCGAATACTTACAACATGCAACAAAAAATGAAAAAGTGCAGAAATGTGTATGTTCTAGGGTTTGAATTTAAAGATTATTTGAAAAGGTGAACGATTTCCTTTTTATTTTTGAAAATATTCTTTTGAACCTCTGCATCAGTTATATAGTTGCGCTATGCTGTTTTTCCTCTGGTACTTACTTACTTACTTACTTACTTACTTACTTACTGGCTTTTAAGGAACCCGGAGGTTCATTGCCGCCCTCACATAAGCCCGCCATTGGTCCCTATCCTGACCAAGATAAATCCAGTCTCTATCATCATATCCCACCTCCCTCAAATCCATTTTAATATTATCTTCCCTTCTACGTCTCGGCCTCCCCAAAGGTCTTTTCCCTCAGGCCTCCCAACTAACACTCTATATGCATTTCTGGATTCGCCCATACGTGCTACATGCCCTGCCCATCTCAAACTTCTGGATTTAATGTTCCTAATTATGTCAGGTGAAGAATACAATGCGTGCAGTTCTGTGTTATGTAACTTTCTCCATTCTCCTATAACGTCATCCCACTTAGCCCCAAATATTTTTCTAAGCACTTTATTCTCAAACACCCTTAACCTAGAGTCCAAGTTTCACAATCATAAAGAACATTCGGTAATATAACTGTTTTATAAATTCTAACTTTCAGATTTTTTACAACAGACGGACGATAAAAGCTTCTCAACCGAATAATAACAGGCATTTCCCATATTTATTCTGTGTTTAATTTCCTCCCGAGTATCATTTATATTTGTTATTGTTGCTCCCAGGTATTTGAATTTTTCCACCTCTTCAAAGGATAAATTTCCAATTTTTATATTTCCATTTCGTACAATATTCTCGTCACGAGACATAATCATATACTTTGTCTTTTCGGGATTTACTTCCAAACCTATTTCTTTACTTGCTTCAAGTAAAATTCTTCTGGTAACGATGGAATATTTCGGATGTGCCCTTAAATCTACTGTAAGCCTATTATGCATTGTACCGTGTGTGGCAGAGAGTCTTCTGATAAGATTTACCAGGAAATATTGGGGTCTGCTTTATAAACACACTAATAATATCACGTAACAATACTAAACTCATAAAAATAATTTTATTATTTGACACACTTCTGTTTCATAATCATTCTACACAACTTATAAAATACGCACACTAATATTACAGTTTATTAATCAGCTGATTGTGTATGGAGTTCAGTCGCGAATGGTCATGCATGGTTTAGTCTGGTTGCAATGTGTTTGGGAGTAGCTATAATGTTGGTAGCCAGCATTAAGAAGCTATTTGAAGTTAAGTCTGACAAGCACACTGAAGTAGGCGGTATTGGTTCTCTACAGGCTCTTTATTATATTTTCTCTGTTATCGAAGAACAAAGATGTTTCTTAATGAAGATTTTTCACGATCATCGGCCATTTTAACAGCAATAACGTAATAAAACAGTATCAATCGTCTTCTTTTCTTTGCTAGCAGTAATACCAATCCTATTCCACTACAGTTTAACTTAACCGAGACTCTGTAATACGGCGCATTCAGTTAAACTCTCGATTAGGTTTAACTTTGGTTTAACTCAATCTTCAGATTAACCGTATTTATAATACCGGGCCTTAGTATACCGGTATTTCGTTTCTGTTCCTGCCTGTATATTCTGTCTGTCTTCGTCTGTCTACATTCCCTCACTTCAGTTATCTGCAAACTTTCACAATGTCTTGTCTCTATTAATTATCTCCGTCTGCATTATCACACTAATTTTGTATATAGGCTAAACTCATCTTTCGTCTCCGTTTCCTTCTATCTAGCTTCCACTTTTCTCTGTGTGTCTTTCGTCTCTTTCTAGTCTCTCGCTTTTACCTTCACCCATTTCTCTGTATGGCTCTCGTCTGTCTATTATCTCGTCTTCTCTCTCTCGCTCTGCGTTCCTCATGTCGTTCAACATTAACTTAATTTCACTGATTTTATGATCTGATGGACGCTCGGTAGGACTGGCGAAATGCAGTGTCGGTACGGTTACGCACGTGGAAAAGCATATGAACATAGCTGTCAATTGTTTTATACTCATAAAGAAAAGATGGGTTCAAGAGGCGTGTGACAGGCACCTCCATTTAGCCACTTTCAGCAGGTTAAGATATGCGTGCGGCTCTTGTATGAAGAACAGAGATCGTGAACAAGAACCCAATAAATCCAAAGAATAATAACAGCTTCGAGCCTCAACAAAATAAAAAAATAAGAAGTGAAGTGCATTTCATCTTAGTTATGTTACATCGTTCATAAAATGCTGCAGTACTTTAGTGCTGCTCATGATTTATTTATTCTCTGCAATGCACACACAACTTCATCTCGTGGATTTGTTAGAAAACAGAACTTTATAATCTATTTTGAAAGGATTTAATACATTCATGAGGTCCACATACTGCTGCACTCACACTCTGTGTCATCAAGTAGCCCTACATTAATTCATTTTTTCCCGTATTTGTCCCCAAATGGCAGATATAACTATCTTAAAATAGGGTTTTGTTATTGGTATTGGTTTTACGGAACCCAGCGAATTCAAACGTAAATTCTACTGGTAACAGGTGGTGTTGAGCAAATTTTATTGTGTTGTAGTCACCTATGTCATCGTTAATGGACTTCATTAGTCTCTCTCTAATTTTTTTTTCACAGTTCTGCAAAATATGTTCTTTTTCCTATTAAAGGTTTATTTTTATTACTATTATTATTATTATTATTATTATTATTATTATTACTATTATTATTATTATTATCATTATTATTATTATTATTACCACTAAGATACACTGCCTTTCAAATGTTAACCAAAGTCACTACAGGTTAAGATACCAAACTTCTTGAGAGTTTGTGAAGTACACAGGGGAAACCCGGGCAAAGCGGATAAGCTAAGAACAAACAATGCCACAGACTATATTTTGATGCTCCCGAAATAAAATCTTCATGACATTGGTTGTGACACATGTTGTCCACATATATAAAAAAACAGCAATTCGTTTCTCGTACCTACGGACAGTGATATGATTTGAGAAAGAAAATAGCCTATAGTTAATTATGGCAAAGTGAATATCCCTATAACATTTTCACATTTCTATTTAATTTTTATTCACTGATAATAAAATTAAACCAACACATAAACACGAGTTAATGACATATTAGACGATAAGAAATGTTATTTACAGCCCGTTACAGCAACCGGACTGAAAATCTGAGTGTAATTTATGTATTGAATATTTCTTCAATTTCTAAAGATAACGACATCACAGAGGTGGTTGATTCTGAGTGAGCATTAACTGTTTCTTCAACCGCTGAAGAAGCTGGTACCGCAGAATTTGTTAAATCTGAGCCAGCTGTCGTTTCGCTGATTTCTATCTCAAGTGGGCGATCTGTAAGTTGATCTGGAGCAAAATCTTAATCAACAAACACATTATGGTTGTATGGCCAGATAGAACCAATGATTGGAAGATTTTATTTCTTCAAGTGCTTTCTTCATGGCTTCTTCAGATCATTTGGCTTGTTCCGTCTTCCTCTTGAAAAATTAAACTATCTGAAAACACATTACGACCGTTTTAAGTAAAAATTAAGATCAGTGTTACTGATTTATAATTTAATTAGTGTGAGTTAATGCCTCCACTATGTAAAATGATCTAAAACGCTTTATTACAATACACAAATACATACAAAAATACAGCTAACACTTATATAGTCAAATAAAGGTGGCATGGCAAAGCGGATAAGTTAACCACTTTGCCCGCAGACGCTATTTCGCTTTTAATTTAAGGTTATACAAACATAAACGTCAATAATCTTCTTCGTAAGTACGGCACTTTATAAATAATAGTATCGCCTACTGTATATATTACTATCACATAACAAAAAGTTTCTACAGTATTGTGTGTTGTACATTTGTTTCTCTTACCTTGAAATATTTTAAGAAAACAGTCAATTTTCTTCAAACACACGCTGACTTCTTCTCTCACTAGCTAGAATGACGACAAGTCAGTTCCAGCAGCAAAATCTGGTTGGGATTCTTCCCCAACTTAGCAGAAAGCGCTATCTGTTGGCGTTTCTAAGAAATATGCATTATTCTCTTTGCCCGGTTCTCCCCTACAGCTACCATTTTATTTAACTATTTCTGTACTTTACTTTGGTTCGATCTAAACTTGAATATGCATCTGTAGTCTGGAATTCCATTACTTCAACTGATTCGATGAAATTGGAAAATATTCAAAGAAAATTTATTTCCTTATGTGCTTTTCGATTTATACCCAAGTCCTCTGTTTCTAATTATGACATTACCTGTAAATATTTTAACAGTTGTAGCCTTTATTCTAGACGACAACATCTTGATTATCAATTTTTTTGTAAAGTTATCAAGGGTGATATTGATTGTTAGTCTATCATAAACAATATCAGCATTCGTATTCTTACTAAGGGTTTAAGATTTCATAAAATTTTTTACAACATAAATTCAAAATATCTGTAGATGCATAAAATATGCCAATTTGCATGGGAACAATTTAGATCCTTTTAAAGTATAGTTTCATTTATTAGTATTTACTGTCCTTGTTCTCAATTTTATTTATGTAACCTTTCTTTTTGTTTGTTTAAAATATTATATAATTTATTATCGCACCTTTGTATCTTCTGTGTATTGTGCTGAACTATAATTGGCCTCGGGCACACAAATATTAATAATAAATTAAATTAATAATAAATAAATAAATAAATATTATTATCATTATCATTATTATTATCATTATAATAATTATTAGAGATTTTATGTAATATGAGAGTGTGAAATATGTAGCCTATATATATAATTATGTAGCCAAAATGGAAAAAATTTACAACGTGGATAAACATGAGTAGGCCTATGTAATACATTAAATTTTACAAAATATGTAACTTAAAAATCTTAGTTTTATTAAGTAGATTTATTTCAAACTGATAGTGAACTGAGTAAAGAGATCTTAAAACCTTGTTTTTGTGAGACCTATTGATTGTCACATTTATCTCATTGTAATAGGCTACATTTATTGCATTGTCTGCACTTGTCCTTATACAGGTTAGTGACAACTCTATATTTCTGAAAGAAAAAGGAAACAAAATATCTCTATGCCCACAAAAAGGAACAAAAACAAAATAAAATGAACAGGACAAGATTGGACAATTCACGTCCATGCACACTTTATTAGATCTATAATATTGTCGGTTGGGTTTTTGGAGATATAATCAATAATTAAATGCATAAGTAAACATACAATGGATCCCACCATTCGCATGAGGATTTTGTTTCTTACAGAAACTTTATTTACCGTTGCAGGTACATGATAAGATGATGTCCATTCTTTAATATTAATATTATTAATAATAATAATAATAATAATAATAATAATAATAATAATAATAATAATAATAATAATAATCAGAATTTAATTTTACTCTTGCACAAAAATAATATACGAGTTATTTGATTGGTGCCTGTACGAGAGATAGAGGGATAGGCAATATAAACAATTCCCAAACACACATTAATCGATGATTCGCAGATATTTTTGTTTTTCTTTTAGCTACATTTATCACCTTTACTTTTTAACATCGCTCTAGAATATGCTATTAGAAAAGTTCAGGATAACAGAGAGTGTTTGGAATTGAACGGGTTACATCAGCTTCTTGTCTATGCGGATGACGTGAATATGTTAGGAGGAAATCCACAAACGATTAAGGAAAACACGGAAATTTTACTTGAAGCAAGTAAAGCGATAGGTTTGGAAGTAAATCCCAAAAAGACAAAGTATATGATTATGTCTCGTGACCAGAATATTGTAGGAAATGGAAATATAAAAATTGGAGATTTATCCTTCGAAGAGGTTGAAAAATTCAAATACCTAGGAGCAACAGTAACAAATATAAATGATACTCGGGAGGAAATTAAACGCAGAATAAATACAGGAAATACCTTTTATTATTCGGTTGAAAAGCTTTTGTCATCTAGTCTGCTGTCAAAAAATCTGAAAGTTAGAATTTATAAAACAGTTATATTACCGGTTGTTCTGTATGGTTGTGAAACTTGGACTCTCACTTTGAGAAAGGAACAGAGATTAAGGGTGTTTGAGAATAAGGTTCTTAGAAAAATATTTGGGACTAAGAGGGATGAAGCTACAGGTGAATGGAGAAAGTTACACAACGCAGAACTGCACGCATTGTATTCTTCACCTGACATAATTAAGAACATTAAATCCAGAGGTTTGAGATGGACAGGGTATGTATCACGTATGGGCGAATCTAGAAATGCATATAGAGTGTTAGTTGGGAGGCCGGAGGGAAAAAAGACCTTTTGGGGAGGCCGAGACGTAGATGGGAGGATAATATTCAAATGGATTTGAGAGAGATGGGATATGATGATAGAGACTGGATTAATCTTGCTCAGGATAGGGACCGATGGCGGGCTTATGTGAGGGCAGCAATGAACCTCTGGGTTCTTTAAAAGACATTTGTAAGTAAGTAAGTAAGTAAGTTTATCTACATTTATATATAGCACTAGAATAGATAATTACATAAATTCGAGGCTCTGATGATGGTGATGATGATAGTGGTGGTGATGGTGATGATTGTATATATGATGGTGATGATGATGATGATGATGATGATGATGATGATGATGATGACTGGATATTTGAATAATGTGCACTGGGTGACGACGTAGGCAAGATTTGACCTTGGAGGTCGATCATGTTCATCATCTCTTTTCCCATGAAAGAGCAACAACCACGGACAATAATCAAGTTATTATGAATAGCTGTAAGTGAACTGGAACTTTTTCAGGACTTTCTGATTATGTCCTGAATAGACTTTTAATCTCTTAAAAATTATGGGTCACCACGTTATAACCCTGGCTTTCACTCCTAACCATTGCGGCTAATAAGGCATCATTAATTAGGTGTACGCATCATTAATTAAGTCTAGAAAGAGATGGTTTTGTGAGCTTGTGACATGGGTGGCTAATTGAAAAGTTTTCCCGTCCTTCTATTCTAAGCCCTCGAGAGCTGACAGAAATTATTTCTTAATGCTTTCTTTTCGATACGGAGACCTGCGATTTTGCTTATAATCCTAGTGCCGGTGAGCACACGAGGTATTTCATAGACAGAGGAAATTCAATTCAAATATTATGAACTAAAGGATGAAAACTAAATATTTTACTGTGTTGTTTCATGCCTTTGCAGGATATAGGAGTAGCGAGCATATCACTGAAATCGGAAGCTAAATTATACCTAGGTACATATCGGAGAAAGTGAAATAAAAGTGACATAAATAAGAGAGGAAAAAAATAGAAGAACTGATCATGTAAAGCTGGCAAATAGAAATGAGGAGAAGGAAGCAGAGCAGGAATAGATAAAGAAAATGGATCATAACGGAGCTTAAAAATAATGATAAGGAATGGAAGACCGTAAAGAAGAGGAAGAGGAGGAGAATATGAATAGATAAAAGAGGAAAATATGAAAAAGGAAAAGATGGATGCGGAGACAATGAGATATAGAGAAGGATGAGAAAAATATTTAACAAGAACAAAGGGAAATGTGGAACAGACTGTAAAAAGAGAATATGAATAACATGACGAAAATATGAAGACAAGAAGTATAATATGTAGACGAGAAAGAGTATGTCAAGATGAGAAGGACAATATGAAGATGAGGAGGAGAATATGAAGAAGAGAAGGAGAATATGAAGACGAGGAGGATTAAAGACGAAGAGAATATGAAGACGAGGAAGAGAATATGAACATGAGGAGGATAATATGAAGACGAGAAGGATATGAAGACGAAGAGGATAATAAGGAAGACGAGAAGGAGAATATAAAGATGAGGAAAAGAATATGAAGACGAGCAGGAGAATATGAAAACGAGGAGAATATAAAGTTTAAGAGAAGAACATGAAGACGAGGAGGAGAATATGAAGACGAGGAGGAAATTATGAAGACGAGGAGGAAATTATAAAGACGAGGAGAATATGAAGACGAGGACGTGAATATGAAGAGGAGGATATGAAGACGAGGAGAAGAATATGAAGACGAGGAGGAAATTATGAAGACGAGGAGGATATTATAAAGACGAGGAGAATATGAAGACGAGGACGAGAATATGAAGAGGAGGAGGATATGAAGACGAGGAGAAGAATATGAAGAAGAGGAGGAAATTATGAAGACGAGGAGGAAATTATAAAGACGAGGAGAATATGAAGACGAGGACGAGAATATGAAGAGGAGGAGGATATGAAGACGAGGAGAAGAATATGAAGACGAGGAGGAAATTATGAAGACGAGGAGGAAATTATAAAGACGAGGAGGAAATTATAAAGACGAGGAGGAAATTATAAAGACGAGGAGAATATGAAGACGAGGACGAGAATATGAAGAGGAGGAGGATATGAAGACGAAGAGGAAATTATGAAGCCGAGGAGGAAATTATGAAGACGAGGACGAGAATATGAAGACGAGGACGAGAATATGAAGACAAGGAGGAAAATATGAAGACTAGGAGGAAATTATGAAGACATGGAGAATATGAAGATGAGGACGAGAATATGAAGACGAGGAGGAAAATATGAAGACGAGGAGGAAATTATCACGAGGAGGAATTTTTTAGTTGATTATTTAACGACACTGTATCAACTACGAGGTTATTTAGCGTCGATAAGATTGGTGATAGCGAGATGTGGCTGAGATTCTCTATAGATTACCTGGCATTCACCTTACTGTTGGGGAAAACCTCGGAAAAAACCCAACCAGGTAATCAGCCCAAGCGGGGATCGAACCCGCGCCCGAGCGCAACTTCAGACCTGCAGACAAGCGCCTTAACCGATGGCTAGGAGGAAATTATGAAGACGAGGAGGAGAATATGAAGACGAGGAGGACATGAAGACGAGGTGGAGAATATGAAGACGAAGAAGAGAATATGAACACGAGGAGGATATGAAGACGAAGAATATGTCGATGAGAGGAAAATAATACGAAAACGAGAAGAATAGGAAGACGAGGGGGAGAATATGAAGACGATGAAAATAATTTGAGGATGAGGAGTGAATATGAGAATAGGAAAAGAAGATGAATACACAGACGAGAAGGAGAAGATGAGGAGAATACGAAAATGAGGCGGGTATGAAACGAGAGGAAAGAATGGAGGCGAGGAGGAGAATGTGAAGAAGAGAAGGTGAATACTAAGACGAGGAATATAATATGAAGACGAAGAGGAGAACATAAAGACGAAGTGAATTTGAAAATAATACAATATGAAGAAATGAAGACGTGAAAATGACGAGGAGAAGAATATGATCGTGAGTTCAAAAAATAGAATTAAATGGAAGATTATGAAGCAGAGGGGGGGGGAGTTATATGAAGACGAAAGAGACAGTTAAGGCGAGAGGGAGAGGATGATGGTCAAGGGAAAAAATAAGGAGGACAATATGAAAACGAGAAGAAGAATAAGAAGATGAAACGAAGTGAAGATCTGGAAAAATATGAAGACGAGGGGAGAAATATCAAGACGAGAGTGAAGAAAACGTGGCAGGGGATTAATCGAATTCCTATAAATACCTGATACGTTTATTCTGTTCGTGTTATGAGCATGGTTAGGATTTTTATTGGTTGTTTTACGACGCTTTATCAAATACTATGATTATGTAGCGTTTGAGAGGAATGAAGGTGATTATGGCAGCGAAATTAATCCAGGTTCCAGCGCCGAAAGTTACCCAGCATTTTCTCTTAATGGGTTGAGGGAAAACCACGGAATAAATCTCACCCAGGTAGCTTGTTCCAACCAGGATTTTAACCCGAGCCCTCATGTCAAACATTCTAACCATTACGCCACAGCGGTAGACTAGTTGGGATTGTAAAAATGTTTGGGATTTGAAATAAAATTGTGATGTTTATTTTCATTTCTGTCCTTATATTCGCACCATTTAAATTTAAAAAGCTGGAACCTTCTTGTTAAATGCTTCGTAATAATTGCATCCTCATTCCATGAGATTTAGTCTTGAGACAACAATGGAATCGACAGTTGAAACGATTCACCATCCGTATAGGCCTAGCTCCAATGATTTCTTTGAAATTGTAATTAATAATAATAATAATAATAATAATAATAATAATAATATGTTATTAGAGAGAATTATATTTATTTGGAAATTAATGTCATAATTAAGTAGGGCATACTTTTATATTAGACTACGTTAAATTAACTGTTCTCATTTCGACAGGAAAAGTCCATCTACATTGAGGTAGCTTGAACAGATACAGAAATAAATTAATGAATGAAAATGTACTTGGAAAAAACGTCCTATGACCGATTTATCACAAATATCAATGTGCCGGTATTTTCTGACATTGGGACCCTCATTTCGATAGCAGAAAGCGGATAAATCGCAATATAGCGAACGCCAGTAGGGGAAGTTATCCCCACCCACATGAAATGTGTATTCGACACAACACTCGCCTATCACGTAGAGTGTCTGATGAGCTAGTAGGGGAAAAGTGGAAGGGGTCGTGGGCGGAGCTTCTACGTTCGCTATATTGCGATTTGCCCCAGAAAGCTTACTCATAAGAAGCTAGTTCCCTATGGAGAGGTGGAAAGTAAAAACGAGTAATCTTAAGTACTTGAAAATAAAGATGACTTTTAATCTAATATCGACCTCAGAAAATTCTAGGGGAATCGAATTCTCGTGTAATCCAGTGAAAGGAAATATCAATGTTTTTCGCGGTCTTGAAGTCAAACAACTGCATGGTGATTGAGACATTGGATTGCTTTGCGCAATGCGAGAGACGTGACCGGACCATTTTTCACTACAACACGTCTCTTTTCACGGAATCTCCATTTTCGAAAGACGAACAAAACACAACATTTAAAAGCTATTTCCTCAAATCAATTCCGAGACAATGTGGACGCAGCAAATGGATGTTGGGCGGTATTGGTAAAGGGCCCGCACCTGGGGAGCCTGCCGGCCCGGCTATCTCATAATAAATCACGGCCAGCGCTTCTTTTCTCTTTCTCAAACTTGGCAGTAAGGAATTTGTAAAACATGGAGCGAGGTGTTGATTAAAGGGAGCGGCAACAACGGCACAGAGGTGAAGGGGACAAGACGAGCAGGGAGCGCGGCCAGCCTCCGGGGTTAAAAAGCCAATTTACTGTCCGAAGTCCACTTCCACTCCATTCCTCACACTCGCAGCGCTCGCTCGGTCAATTACGAGTTACGCTATCTGCAGATGGTGCGAGTCTGCGCTAACCAGAGACGAATTCGACGCAGCTATAAATTATGCCAATTGCATATCAAAATTCCTCGCATAATTTTTTACGTTGTGCTAATTTCGAACTTCAAAAGTAATGAAGACGTACAGTTTTATCGATTTAAAAATAACGGTCCAGGCTTGTGTGCGTTCCAATGGATTCTGTTGCACCGGTAAGTTTCATCTCTACTACCGTAGAGAAAATGATCTAATCCGCATTACAGTGATCTATTACATGCATGACGTAACATCTCGCTGTAGCCTTCCCACTAGATTCTAAACGCGACGGAGAGAGTACATTCGAATAGAATGAAACCTAACGAATAAGCCTGTATGTGGAATGACTTATCGCATGCCATAAACTTGAGGATTACTTTAAGGATAATATATGTTACAAGACGAAATTTAAAATTAATATTGGTTTAAGAAACTTTTACTTTATGTAATTGATAAATGTTCTGTCTGATGCTTTTCCAATTCACTGTGGGCTAAAGCAAGGAGATGCACTATCACCTTTACTTGTTAACTTCGCTCTAGAATACGCCATTAGGAAATTTCAGGATAACACAGAAGCTTTGGAATTGAACGGGTTAAATCAGCTTCTTGTCTATGCGGATGACGTGAATATGTTAGGAGGAAATCCACAAACGATTAGGGAAAACACGGAAATTTTACTTGAAGTAAGTAAAGCGATAGGTTTGGAAGTAGCTAAACCCCGAAAAGATTATGTATATGATTATGTCTCGTGATCAGAATATTCTACGAAATGGAAATATAAAAATTGGAGATTTATCCTTCGAAGAGGTGGAAAAATTCAAACATCTTGGAGAAACAGTAACAAATATAAATGACACACGGGAGGAAATTAAACGTAGAATAAATATGGGAAATGCCTTATTATTCGGTTGAGAAGCTTTTGTCATCTAGTCTGCTGTCAAAAAATCTGAAAGTTAGAATTTATTAAACAGTTATATTACCGGTTGTTCTGTATGGTTATGAAACTTGGGCTCTCACTGTAAGAGGGGAACAGAGATTAAGGATGTTTGAGAATAAGGTTCTTACGAAAATATTTGGGGCTAAGAGGGATGAAGTTACAGGTGAATGGAGAAAGTTACACAACGCAGAACTGCACGCATTGTATTCTTCACCTGACATAATTAGGAACATTAAATCCAGACGTTTGAGATGGGAAGGGCATGTAGCACGTATGGGTTAATCCAGAAATGCATATAGAGTGTTAGTTGGGAGACCGGAGAGAATAAGACCTTTGGGAAGGCCGAGACGTAGATGGGGGTATGATATTAAAATGGATTTGAGGGAGGTGGGATATGATGGTAGGGATTGGATTAATCTTGCGCAGGATAGGTACCGATGGCGGGCTTATGTGAGGGCGGCAATGAACCTCCGAGTTCCTTAAAGGCATAAGTAAATTGATGAATGTCTTTTTTTAAGAAACATTTTTTTTTTCAAACTGAGAGGTAGAGGCATGGTATTTTTAAACACCATATTAGTAGAGGAAATTCCCCGTGAAGACTTGTGGCACACCATTAGATGAACGATAAGAGCGTCTGATTTTCGCACTGGTAACCAGGTTTCTAATTCCGGTGTGTCCGATTGAAGTTTGTGGTGGACAAAGACGGTGTTCGGTGGTAGGTTTTCGCGGAGTACCTATTTTGTTTTTTCTACCTGCATTCCACCGCTGATCCATTAATCGTAATAATAATAATAAATTATACCAGTGCGCTGTAGACCACCTGCTTTGATGCACCACGGCAACGCTACGGCGGCAAAGAGTCTACACTTAAGCCTACGACTAGTCCCTTTTAGAGGGGGAGGCTCGGGAGATTAACTTGTCAAATATAGGGTTTTCTCCATTTGTGACACTTTCTCACACCACAAACTCTGCGGCATTTTTTATCATACGCCTCATACAGATACCGCGAATCGACCGCCGTTTCTAAGGTAGTAAATTTAGCTTCTAAAACCTGTTTAGCAGGGGAAATGTTTATAGATTATTACTTAAAAATGAAAACAAGCGCGTTCCACCTCTTTCACAAGAGATATTCGAACTATCCTTCTGAAGTTCTTTCTTTGCATGTATTCATTTCATTAGTCCACTATCTTGGCATTTTGGATGGCGTAAACGGTCCGTATTTCGATTCCCGGCATACAAATGGCTTTTAAGGAACCCGAAGGTTCATTGCCGCCCTCACATAAGCCCGCCATCGGTCCCTATCCTGTGCAAGATTAAGCCAGTCTCTATCATCATATCCCACCTCCCTCAAATCCATTTTAATATTATCCTCCCATCTACGTCTCGGCCTCCCTAAAGGTCTTTTTCCCTCCGGTCTCCCAACTAACACTCTATATGCATTTCTGGATTCGCCCATACGTGCTACATGCCCTGCCCATCTCAAACGTCTGGATTTCAAGTTCCTAATTATGTCAGGTGAAGAATACAATGTGTGCAGTTCTGTGTTGTGTAACTTTCTCCATTCTCCTGTAACTTCATCCCGCTTAGCCCCAAATATTTTCCTAAGCACCTTATTCTCAACCACCCTTAACCTATGTTCCTCTCTCAGAGTGAGAGTCCAAGTTTCACAGCCATATAGAAGAACCGGTAATATAACTGTTTTATAAATTCTAACTTTCAGATTTTTGGACAGCAGACTGGATGATAAGAGCTTCTCAACCGAATAATAACACGCATTTCCCATATTTATTCTGCGTTTCATTTCCTCCCGAGTGTCATTTATATTTGTTACTGTTGCTCCAAGTTATTTGAATTTTTCCACCTCTTCGAAGGATAAATCTCCAATATTTATATTTCCATTTCGTACAATATTCCCGTCACGAGACATAATCATATACTTTGTCTTTTCGGGATTTACTTCCAAACCGATCGCTTTACTTGCTTCAAGTAAAATTTCCGTGTTTTCCCTAACCGTTTGTGTATTTTCTCCTAACATATTCACGTCATCTGCATAGACAAGAAGCTGATGTAGCCCGTTCAATTCCAAACCCTGCCTGTTATCCTGAACTTCCTAATGGCATATTCTAGAGCGAAGTTAAAAAGTAAAGGTGATAATGCATCTCCCTGCTTTAGCCCGCAGTGAATTGGAAAAGGATCAGATAGAAACTGACCTATACGGACTCTGCTGTATGTTTCACTGAGACACATTTTAATTAATCGAACTAGTTTCTTGGGAATACCAAATTCAATAAGAATATCATATAATACTTCCCTCTTAACCGAGTCATATGCCTTTTTGAAATCTATGAATAACTGATGTACTGTACCCTTATACTCCCATTTTTTCTCCATTATCTGCAGAATACAAAAAATCTGATCAATAGTCGATCTATTACGCCGAAAACCGCACTGATGATCCCCAATAATTTCATCTACGTACGGAGTTAATCTCCTCAAAAGAATATTGGACAAAATTTTGTACGACGTCAACAGAAGTGATATTCCTCGAAAGTTACCACAGTTGGTTTTGTCCCCCTTTTTAAAAATAGGTAGAATTATGGACTCCTTCCATTGATCTGGTACAATTTCCTTTTCCCAAATAGCAAGTACAAGTTTATAAGTTTCGCTATATAATGCACTTCCACCCTCTTGTATTAATTCTGCTGGAATCTGATCGATACCTGGAGACTTGTACTTTTTCAGATTTTCTATCGCAATTTCGACTTCTGAAAGCGTGGGTTCGGGTATAAATGGCTCAGCAGTTTGTATTTCAATTTCGTCCCGATCATTTCTATTTGGCCTATGTACATTTAGTAGTTGCGCAAAATAGTTTTTCCATCTGTTTAGGATTGATGGAGAGTCTGCAAGCAAGTCACCATTCTCATCCTTGATCACGTTTACCCTTGGCTGATATCCGTTCTTAAATTCCTTTATACCCTTATATAAATTTCGAATGTTTTTATTCTTACTATTTGTTTCTACCTCATTCAGTTTTTCCTTCAAGTAACCTCTCTTTTTATTCCTAAGTGTACGACTTGCTTCCCGTCTTTCATTGAAATAATTATCTCTCTTCTCCTCAACTGGATCCTGTAAGAATTTCAATTTTGCCTGTTTCCTTCTTTCTACTACCATGCAACAATCTTCATCAAACCACGGTTTCTTTTTCTTAGTTTCATAATAATCTATGCTCTGCTCAGCTGCAATTTTGATACTATCTCTGATATTTTCCCACACGCTATTAACATCTAATTCTTTCTCAACTTCGTCGGAACTTTCTAAAGTGGCAAACCTATTCGAAATTTCGACCTGATAATTTTGCTTAGCTTCCTCGTCCTTTAATTTCAAGATATTGAATTTAGTAATATTAACTTGTTGCTCTACTCGCTTGGCTACTGATAATCTTTCTCTTAATTCTCCAATCACCAAATAATGGTCAGAATTACAGTCTGCACCCCTGAAAGTTCGAATATCTACTATACTAGTATGTCTCCGTTTATCTATCAAGATGTGATCAATTTGGTTGTGTGTCAATCCATCTGGAGAAGTCCAAGTATATTTATGTATATCCTTATGGGGGAATGTTGTACTTTTGACAATTAAATTTTTCGATGTGGCAAAGTTGACTAATCTAACTCCATTGTCACTACTAATTGCGTGTAGGCTCTCTTTTCCAATAGTTGGTCTAAAAATCTCCTCCCGTCCTACTTTAGCGTTGAAATCCCCCAATAAAATTTTCATGTGATATCTAGGGAACTGATCAAAAGTATGTTCCAATTCTTCATAGAAGCTATCCTTTATATAGTCGTCTTTCTCTTCTGTAGGGGCGTGAGCATTTATAACCATGATGTCGCACCATCTACCCTTAAGTACTAAATATGATAACCTGTCACTGATAAATTCGACCTTTTTTACTGCTGATTTTATTCTTTTATGTACAAAGAATCCTGTTCCTAATTGGTGATTATTGTTTCCTTCCCCATAGACAATGAAAATATTTATCCACGGAACTGAGTGTCCCTTGTTACATGCTGTGATGTCTTGTCTCAGCGGTGGTCCTCTACCGTGCTGACCACACGACAGAGAGACCCGTAATGTGTGCCTGTCTAGTGTTGGTACCGAAGATATACCCTTCCCTTCACTGCATTGGATTGTAAAGAAGTAGGTAAAACACGATAAAGAATTGAAGTATTTATGATTAAGAGTTTACTTCAGGATTCCACCTGTGACGTATAAACGCAGTTGACAGATATCAAACATTAAGAGCACTAGCTACTATCACAATGCATATATGAAGACCTGAATTGCAGAACATCCCAAGTCCACTTTTTTTTCGATTTTCACTTTTTTTTTTTTTTTTTTTTGTTAAAATGAATGTACATGTCTAGGGCTACCTCCTTGCACTATATTACCGCCGAAGTCGAACTCTTACCATATATAATGACACAATATAATTCTTAATGAATGGAATAACTTCCCAAGTCCATGGACTTGGTCAGTTTTTCCATGCAGTGAAATGTTTATTTATTTCAGCCAGTTTCCTTACGACCTTTGCAGTGAGAACATTAAAGTTTGCGAGACTTGATATTTTAATATTTTTAAGTAGATTATTTAACGATGATGTATCAACATCTTAGGTTATTTAAAGTCAGAATGGGATGAAGTCGATAATGCCGGTGAAATGAGTCCGGGGTCCAGCACCGAAATTTATACAGCAGTTGCTCAAAGTGGGTTGAGGTAAAACCCCGGAAAAAATCTCAACCAGGCAACTTGCCCCGACCGGGATTCGAACCCGGGCCACTTAGTTTCCCGGCCAGACGCGCTAACCATCACTCCACAGGTGTGGACTATTTTACTATTTAAAATGGAGGAAGTTTCAAGTGATAGTGATTGAAAAATACGTGGGAAAAAACGTAAGGTGTGTGAGAAGTGAAAAAGAAATTTAACAAAACGGAAACGCAATGCAGGAGAAGAATATACAACAAGCACAGGGAAAATACATCCGGCTAGAATGTCAGGTCCTAGCTGCATATGCAGAAGAAAATGTTGTGGTATGTTTAGTGAAACAGAAAAGGCATCTATTCTAAGCAATTTTAATGTTTTGGCTGACAAAAATAAGCAAAACGTTCATCTTTGTGGACTGATGTCACCAAGTGTTGTTTCCTGCCGAAGACCGCGAACAGAAGAATGTTCCCAAAATAACTTCACTATTAAGTAAAAAGTAAGTTGAAATATTCAAATACTTTTTTCATATTATTATATATGCCACATTAAACAAATAACTAATCGTAGCTACAATGAAATATTGCCATCGATTTTATGAACTCTTTCATAAAATATTCAGTGTTCAATTCGTCCCTGCTAGACTACAATTTTTTTCGATGAAACTGTACTTATATTATTATGTATTTTTACGTATCCGCAGGAACAACTAATAATCTGCAGCTTGCAGTCTTCATGGCATCGGGAAGGGAGAGTAAAATGCCTCGCAATGATAACTGCAATGGGGGAATCTCCTACTGGTAAAAGAGATCTCTATAATAACAGATCCCATAGTCAATCTGCTCAGACCTTAAGTTACGTACTGTGTGTTTAATAGGTTTTCTTCCCATTTTTTAATTTTAAAAATTTCACTAAATATATATTTAGTGTAGTCATAAATGTGGTAAGTTTTATTTTCTTATTTGTAACAGGTAGGTGATCACATAAGTTACAATTCTTTCCTTTATAAAGTGAGCCATTATGGAACGAATAAAAGTAAGAGGCAATATCTGTCATCAGAACTAAGTATTATGAAAACCTACACCCTCTATCTGGAGAAGCATTACCCAGAAAGTTACTTAAAATCAAAAGTGGTACAACTCCTGAAAAAGTAAATGCAGAATTGAAATATCGTTGGTTCCACAAAATACTATACTTACAACTTCAACTATGCTTTCGGATGTCCTGCTACGGACGTGTATAATACCTGTTATACATGCTGAGTTAGGAAACAAGTGAAATTGTGCACAAATGATGGCTTGAAGAGGCAGATGACACAAAAGCTAGCAATATTCTACGACAACAAGAAAAAGTTCTCAAATCTTGCCAAAGAAAGGAATAACATTGGTGTCCTATATTTTCACTTCCAACAGAACTTGCCATGCCCTTACTGCCTGTGAACGAGATATTCTACCTCTGTCAGCTGTGGCAATTCAACTTGTGTATTCACAGTGAAAAATCAACAAAAAGCACAATGTTCAGGGACACAAGGGTGTTAACGAAGTTGTTTCGTGTTAAAACAAATATATTACAAATGTACTGTCTACAGAAGTTGACTCTCTGTACTTGTTCCCCGATAGTTGCATTAATCAGAACAAAAATATGGCAGTGGCTCAATATTTACAACTTTGGTTGCTTCTGAACGATTCAAGTGCATCACTCACTACTTCCCTATAAAAGGTCACAGTTTTCTTCCATGTGACACAAACTTTGCAAGAATAGCAAAAATCAAAAGGAAGAAAGAAAAAGTAGAAACTCCGAGAGAATGGGAAGACACTGTGAAAAATGAGGCAAATTTCAATGTGGAGACTTTCAAGAACACAAACAACACTTGAGACAGTATTACAAAATGTCAGCGAAGTGCAGAGGTCTGTTTCAAAGTACAAAATATTTAAGTACTCAAACAAGTTTCCAGGGAAAGTCGCAGTTACAGAAAATATGAGAGGAACAGATTTTGTGATATATTTCTTGATGAAAAATCCTTTCCAACATGTTACTTTTAGCAACCTCACCTTGTATGTCAATACACTGCCTATAAAGTCAGAAAAGCTGGAAAATCTAAAACGTTTAGTGAAGTATTTATCACCAGCACGTGCAGTATTATATTTATCTCACAGGATTTTCTCAACCTGAAATAATATTGATGGACTCCGGACAAGAAGAAGCAGCTGACTGAAATTTTTCCAATAAAGGAACAGCTGACAATTTAATTTTCCTACTTGCAAATAATGTGATTTGTTATTTTCTCATGTTATTACCATCATTTGTGTTACAATGTCTAAATAATAACTTAAATAAAGTGATTTGTTTCTTCCATAACCCATTTTTTTACCATGAATTGAAAAACATCCCAAGTCCATGGCTATATATTAATAATTTCCTCCTAAATTAGGCACAGTAGGTTGTTAAAATTTTTAGGGAGTGTAAATAGGAGCATGACACACACGCTGACCAAAAATGACTTCAGTGAAACAAAAACTTCTATAGTTATGAAGTTTTTTGTCTCTACTGAAAAAAATAGTTCTATGGACTTGGGATGTTCTGCAATTCAGGTCTTATTAAAAGTTAATTGAGCAGCAAAGCGAAGTAAAGCTGAATCTTTAACTCCAATTGACTCGTACTCGCGAGATCTACAAAAACAATTAGTTTTAACGGAAACAGATATTAAATTTCATGTATTACTGTAATTTACAGCTACATTTTCTTCCTTTTATTTATAGTTACACTATTCTCATAATATACAGTCAATGCAATAATGAATTGAGCGTAGCCCACATAATAACCATATCCAACTACGTTTCACTCATAATATACTTTCATTAAAATGACGATGAGTCATAGGCTAATAACGATCTTTTCAGCCGTGTGGTTTAACTAAATGCCTGCTACAGTATAGGAAAACCAAGATGTCTAGTCCACCCGGTCATCTACCATGAATGTTATACTACGTTCTACTTTACTAACTATTGTGACGATCATAGTCTGATTTCTTCACTCAATATTATGTAAAGAAGACGGTGTTAAATTAAGTTTTGGAATGATTGTGACGTAACAATGGACAAACATTCATACCTTATAACTGGTCGTAATTACAAGACTGAATTCAGAATGCTGCATGCACACTGGCATTCTTTAACAAGTCAATACAGACCTAGTGTACACTTAGCGGCAAAAAGAATGGGCCGGCCGACAATTTCTAAGTTTCAGAGACATAACACTGCGCATGCTCGACTCGTCAAAGCCATAGTTCACTAGGTAACACATAATTAATCCATTTAAATTTGCTGTATTTTGTATAAGAGTCTAAAATATGTAATAAAATCGAATGGCGAGTTGATTCTAGATACATCAGGCCCCTTGAAGAGTGAAATAATAATAAAATTGATAAATACAAAATCAACCGGAGCGAATATGAACAGGAAAACCACATATTACGCCGAACTGATATTAATAGTCACAGTAGCGTAAGTTATTACAGCTTTGGTCTATTGAACAAGTTGATAGTAGCAGCTCAAGGTTCGAATCTTCCCCAATCTTCATTTTTTATTACAAATTTTCCATCATATGTGTCTCGCAAAGCTATAATTATGTGGCGATATCTCTTAGAATATGCCCAAACTCTAATAAATAATAAACCTCCCTCTTTCTTTCAAGCAATACTTCTATATGGTAATACAGCGTTCTGTCTCGTCATTACGCTTGAAGATGGCACAGAAACAATAACTCATTGCCCTGCTTCGCATAGGTTATTCTGCGTATGCTACTCTCCGACAAGACTTCGATTGGAGAAATGTCATCTTCTCCGACGAGATAATTGTCTCCAATAGCAACGATAGTACTGCCCTAGTTTACTGTATGAATGGCCACCGATACGATGAACGCTTCGTGAGACGAATTAACAAGTCGGGTTGAGTGTTGGGGGTGGATATCATACGATGGGGCAGGACTTCTAGAACGCATCTACGGGCGGTTTACGGCAGAAGTCTACGAACACATTTTGGCAAGTGTAATGATCCCTTCCGCCCGAAAACGATATCCAGAAGGAACACTTTTCTTCCAGCAGGATAATCATCCCATACACACCGCGAACCGGATTCAAAGATGGTTAACGAGAAGGCGTGATGTCGACCCAGACGACTGGCCTCCAAATTCACCAGATATGAATCCGAATCAAAATTTGTGGGCTGCAGTCAAAAGGATCCTACGCTCTAATTGGGCGTTCGGACACCTGAGGAATTGTGGGACAGAGTTCTAGATGCGTAGGAGGATATGGCCAAGCATTTAGACCTGTTCCATAATTTTGTGTAGTCCATGCCGCGCAGAATGAGGGCAGTTGTTGACGCAAGTGGTTTGTGGACGAGATACTAGACCACACCAAAGGCCTTGTTTTGTTAATATATTAAAAAATTGTTTGTTTTTGTTAATTTAATTATTTGTGTTTTTTTACGATGTGAAACAAGTATTTTTGTTTATACAGGCCAGATCTCACCTATTAATAGCCCACAGGTGATGGGCAATAATATTTTTACAAGACAGGCATAACAAAATTTGTTAACAAATGCCATTTCACATTTAAACTAATAAATTAAGTAAAAGTTAAAAAATAATAATAATCTTGCCGTACCGAGAGGCGAACTCACAACCTCTGGTAAGAATGTCAGTCTTCTTACCACTGGGCCACACACTGCTCGTAAGGTTTACTCCATTATAAACGGACTTTCAATGAAGAGACACCACAGCATTGCCTTGCAGTGGGTTACGTTTACACGAGTGAACCGCGCGACAGAACTTAGCATTTCTATCGACCAAGAGTCGGCCCATTCTTTTTGCCGCTAAGTGTACGTATTTCAGTCGTTCGGTATTACTCGACCAAGGCCAGTGGAATCCTGCAGCGCGGAGCCGTGGCGCTACTGCTCCTGCGTTCGTAATACCGCATCGCCATAGTTCACATTACGCCCGCGGCTCTACTCGCCTTGGTCGAGTAATAACTAGCTATTCAGAGTGGAAGTGAAATAACCACACAGACTGAAGGAAAGGACAGAGCACGTTGGAACGAATAAAAAAAACGTAAAATACGTTTTGTGATTAAATGCACGGTTAATTAGAAAATTAAGTTGCAAGTTTTAGCAGCAACACTGCCGCTATCCTCTTAGCCCACGATTACGACAGCTTGGTATTATACTCCCGGCATCACCAGCGAATAGGAATTATATAGAATGGACACTGAGCGAATTTTCCTGTTCTGTTTTTCTGTGTTCATGCGCTCCGTCGGCGTTTAGTTCCACTTTCAAGCACTAGAGGTTTGTGTAATCGAGCACACGCAAGAGATCCTCGATAATAATTGAATATCAGAGTTGAGACACAGGTTTCAAACATCGCCTACCTAGCTGCATAATCCAGTAACGGCTTTGCTTTCAATAAATTCAAGGTTCCTTATTTTTCAGTGATAAACTAGCTGTAATAATAATTTTTATGTTTTTATATACACGAAATTATATCATAGGATAACGTAATATATTAAAAAATTATGTATTAAATTCATTTAATATTTGTATATAATATATAGCCATATGGTTTCACTTTTCATATGAGTTTTGTTTTCCCATTTTCAGAGTCATCAAATCAGCATATATTTTAATTATTGATGAGGTCAACATCTCAACTCTCATTATGAAGGAACTCTAAAGTCTAGAGCAGTAGTACTCACTGGAACTTACAAGAGAGCGGAATATAAAACAGTAGCCTATCTGTCGGAGAACCGCACCAAATTTCACAGTACTCAAACTTGGTAACACGCAGCCTTATTACATTTATGGATAAACACATTCATTACCATTATTATTATTATTATTATTATTATTATTATTATTATTATTATTATTATTATTACATTACGGTTACGTTACGTCAAAATGTTGCAAAACGTGTTTTGTATGGTAGCGTTCACATATACAGGCATCGTCACGGACAGTCAACGGCACGGACCGTCTGGGATTCTCGAGGAGAGTGTTTTGACGTGACGGGACCTGTATTCATTTTTATTTTATTGGGTTATTTTACGACGCTGTATCAACATTTAGGTTATTTAGCGTCTGAATGAAATGAAGGTGATAATGTCGGTGAAATGAGTCCGGGGTCCAGCACCGAAAGTTACTCAACCAGGTAACTTGCCCCGACCGGGATTCGAACCCGGGCCACCTGGTTTCGCGGCCAGACGCGCTGACCGTTACTCCACAGGTGTGGACTGGGACCTGTACATGGACGGTTTGTTCTGCTAGACTGTAGCAGCACCGTTAAACATTAACAAACATGTCGTAACTCATATGAGAGACAATCAATTGCACGGTAATTTTTAGGATTCATAGATACATGTCTAAGAAAAATATAGAACAAACTTGGAATTTTTTTTGACAGTGAGAAAATAAATTACTAACTTCAAAGTCACCCGTCCGAAATAGACATTGACAGATTAAAAATTGATGAGCGACCAACTGTGGTTGAAGAGAAGACATCGGAAGAGGTAAACATTGGACTCATGTCAGTCAAACGTGTACAGTCTGTAAAAAGGATGCGAACGCTGAATTCAACTCTATGCCTTTCGAGTTTGATTTGTAATACAGGGTCCGTATTTTTAAAGTAAAAAGTATAACATCATGTTCTATACAATATACTGTAGCTTAATATACATTTTTAATGTTTATTTTCTCTACAAAGTATGAAAATGTGAAAATTATCTTCATGAGGAAGTGATTTCAATACATATAAACATAACTGAGAAATAAGTTTGATACGAAGTGGAATATTTCCTTGAAAATCGGATCCTATGATGATAATCATCTTTATAATTAATACCTAGCGTAAAATACTGTAGTAGGTACCTATCTAACTTATGTTACTCCAGCGTTGCGTAAGATTCCTACTACTATTACATTTACTACAAACTTCTCAGTTGCTTCGTCAATACTAACAAATATGTAATTCTCACACACATTTTCTCTATTTTCTTTAGGACGTCTACATACAAATAAGGGAAGTAGTTTTTACGAAGCGTCGACTCGCTAGGAATGTCTTGCTTAGTGTATTTTTATTTTAGTAGGTTATTTTACGACGCTTTATCAACATCTTAGGTTATTTAGCGTCAGAATGAGATGAAGGTGATAATGCCGGCGAAATGAGTCCGGGGTCCAACACCGAAAGTTACTCAGCATTTGCTCATATTGGGTTGAGGGAAAACTCCGGAAAAAACCTCAACCAGGCAACTTGCCCCCGACCGGGAATCGAACCCGGGCCACCTAGTTTCGCGGCCAGTTGCGCTAACCGTTAGTCACAGGTTTGGACGCCTAGTGTATTTTTGTAAAAATTACAAAAAACGTACTTTCTCTAATTTATTAAAATAAATATTTGCACGCACCATCATAGGGGCCTATCACACAAATCCCTGCAGAAAGTCTTATTCGTGTATCTTTGTAAATTCGATATAATCTTTTCACCGAGAGCATGTCTTCTGTTTTTTTCAGAACTACAGTGTCATTCTAAATGCTATTTACCCGCAACTTGTACTTCTGAATCGCATAATTTACTTATATATTTTTCTAAATTACAGACATCAGCTCAAAGAATTTGAGTGACCACAAGGGTCTTGAATACAATAAACATGTAGGCTACAATATAATGTGATGTGATACATTAAAGAAAAAAGAAAGTTAATTGTTGAAGGCAAATATAAGTGGATTAATTGAAATAGAGATGATGATGTAATATTTGAAGAGAATCCTTGATAATATTTATAACAATAGACATTACATAATCAAAAGGAATGTGAAGTTCCTTAAGATAATTCCATGTGAATTTTGTAATTGAACCTCTACTGCCAAACAGCAAACCAATGACAGACCATTGTTTAAGAGGGACGTGGTACTTTTGAGAAAGATAAGGCAGACAAGGTTCATATATGGACTTCTTCTCAATATCAACTTCGGTGGCCTGATTTAGGTTCCTTTCGAAACGGATAGTAGGGTCAAGAACAAGAGCCCGTTTTAAGCGTCTGTTAATAGCAATAATGTCTGCCCGTCTGAAAGAACCATCTGATGATACACAATGTACTTCCTCATGAATCTCGCAATTTAATGTTTTCAGCGATGTTGCCAAAGCAACCTTTCTCCGCGTAAACTGAAAGTATCACATCCGAACTTACTTACAACGCGTTTCAATTTTTCAATGTCTAAGTTTTTATTCATCGGTATTATGACAAAGACAAAACGAAACCGGCGCTGCTGGTATTGAAGACGTAAGGTTTTGATCCCTGCGCATATAACTTGAATCCATGAAATCACCACAATGATCCGGACACTGGTGATGACAATCATGGAATGAAATTTTGTTCCTGTATCTTCATAATAAAATATATTGTACAATTAAAAGCGATATTAGGATTATCTGCAATCTCTTCAAAATAAAAAATATTCCTTATTTGTAATCAAGTGTTCTGAAGACTGGCACGAAATAGGCCTAACAGAACACAATAAATTATTATTAGACTACTGAACACATCTATATCGACACAGTACAGCTTCTGTATGACTAGCATCATTTAATATAAAAACTTTTTTCAAAACTGTTACTGGAAGTTTAGCTACGTTAATGAACTACGCAGATGGAAGTATATAATTTATAATATTTAAAATAGTACTTACCTTCTGTAATCTTCCCTTTTCAACTGAAGAAACTGCAATCTGGACGAAATGAAACGTGCGCGAGATTCAGAACAGAACGCAGTTCGCACTGATCAAGTAGAGACCGTTTCCGGCTATTAGCTCCACCTTTCAACATCTCTCAGAGTCAACTCCAATAACATCCAATAGAACATTTCTACGAAACGTCCACCGAGTTAGCTCTGTGGTACAGTGTCTGCTGGCGGAGTCAGAAATTTTCGTATAAAATTTATACCTCGGGACTAATGGCGGAGACCAACTTCTAATCGCACTAGGGAACAACTGTTCTGCGGTAAAAAATAAAGTTGGTAATTCGTATGGAAACCGATGCCCTGAGTCCGAAAATGGTTTCATTTTTTTATGTATCACGTCTAGTTTTGTCGCAATTTCAATTTTTCGATATTTATTGCCGCGCAGTATTCACTATACCTTAAGCCGAGGTGCCCCCTAGCTGATGGCACTAAATATCCACAACTAAATATTTTTGTTATGATATTGATCTCAGAATGATGTTTCATCATCCCATGCCCTATCACCCCACCCCTTTCTCACTTTGCCGGGAAGTTGTTCTTTACAGAAAACCCTAATATACAGTTCTTAAATCTTGTCAGTTGAGCAGCTGGCTTACTTCTGTGAACACGTGTAAATTT